>NW_016107319.1:11178396-11343508 GCF_001604975.1 Cebus imitator | reverse complement strand
TCATGTCTAACTAAAATATCTATTCTATTCTCATAGCAAAGGCTAAGAAGAAAAAAACAAAAAACCACACACACACACACACACACACACACACACACACAAACGCAACCTGCCCAAAAGGTTAGAAATACAACCCTTTCCTTCTCCATGAGATAAACTACTATATATAACCACAAACAAAGCATTTTCTTAAAGAGAAACTGCTACAGAGAGTTGATGGAGGTTTTTTTGTTTTGTTTTTTGGTATGTTGTTATTGTTTTGTTTTGGGTTTTTTTCAGTGTTTTGTAAACCATAAAATAAGCGTGTTCCTTTAGTAAGGCTATCTAATAGTACAAAATATTTTGCTTTATTAGTACAAAGGTCATGAAGAGACATTCATAAGAGGAAAGCAAATTAGGGTTACTATCCATGTGAAAGACTCCTGAATCTCACTAGTAAACAAAGAAAATATATGTAAAATGTGATATTACTTGTTGCCAAGTATTAGATTAGAAAAGATGAAAAAGCTAATATAAGAGTTGGTGAGAATATGAAGGATAAACCCAGGTTCACTGATGCAGGGCCATGGAATACTCTGATTTGTAAATCCTAGCCCAGGGAATTGATTCTAAAGAGATGCTTGGTCAAGTGTTCACAATATGTGTCAAAGTAAAACAGTTGTTTGTAGTAGCAAAAAACTGGTCAACACCTAAATGTTCATTAATAGGAAATCTGTTAAAAATAAAAACAAAACTATGGTACAGCCACACAAAACTCGGCATTGTTACAAAACTAAATGTATTGGTTCATGTTTAAAAAGAAAAAAAAAATCAGGTTTCATGTACAGCTGATTCCATTTACCTCAAATTATGCTTATATAGAGGTCAAAATTGGTAAACTGTCTCTGGATGGTAGCATTGGGGAGACTTTGCTTTCTTCTACATATTTTTTTCTATTATTTCCTTTTAAATTTCTAAAATTAAAACTAAAACATGTATTGCCTTTATAAATAGAAAAATTTTCCTTAAAGAGTATAGAGAAAAAAGATCAGGCAGGTTCATCTCTTCAATAAAGTGGATACTGAGAAGATATTGAACACAATGTCCTCACTTTAATCAGCTGTCAAACAGACTAAAATCCCTAGAAATCTATTATTTCTTATGGGCCCATCAAAAGTTCACAGGTAGAGGCAGTACATGGAGACATTACAGTATCTCAGTATTCAGTATAAATCCATTAGTTTTACTATAAAAATAAAATTAAACTGGAGATATGTTATTAATGTCAAGAAGCTAAAGGAGTACATAATCACCACAGTAGTTTCTTATCAAGGCTTATGAGCCAAGCCTGAACTCGAGTCCTAGCTCCTCCCTTACTAGGTGGGAATACTCAATAGAGATTTCAAAGGAAAAAGCTTGAGAGATTACTATCATTATTAATTATTTAGAAAAGAGACCAAGAAAAGGCCACAAAACCCTGTGCTATGGTTTGTATGTGTCCTTTCCAAAATTCAGGTGTTTGGCAATAAGACCTTATTAAGAGGTGGGGCCTTTAAGAGGTGAGTGGACCATGAACACTTTCCATTCATGGGATGAAGGCTCACATAAAAAAAGGCTTCATGAAGTATGCTGGTTTGCCCTCTGCCTTCTGCCACATAACGACTCAGCATTCCATCCTCTCCGGAGGATGCATCCCTCGCCAGACAACTGAACCTGCTGGCATCCTGATCTTGGATTTCCTAGCCACCAGAACTTCGAGAAAATAAACTTCTGTTTTTGAAAATTACCCAGTATAGTGTACAGTGCTTAGGTGGTGGATGCACAAAACCACCACTAAAGAATGTATCCATGTGACCAAAAACCACCTGTGCTCTACTGAAATAAATTTAAAAATGCAAAAAATAAAAATAAGAATTACCCAGTCTGTGGTATTCTGTTACAGCAACCCAAGAGACCAAGTCACTCTGCTAATGAATTAGTTAGCTACACCTGCGAAATATTTCGGGCACCTTAACATACCTTAGTTGCAGAAGATAAGGAATTTGGTAACTTTAAAACATAGAATTTGACACCACTCTTCCTATAAAGTTAATTTCAAAAGCATCACAGCCTCTGAAAAACAATATTTTCTCCAAGAACAGAAAGGCATCTTTGGATACTCCACACATAAGTTACATGAATGGGACATTCAGGTTGTAAAATGATACTCAATAGCTGCTTGCCAATTTTGAATACTCCTGCAAAAACAAATGCTTCCGTACCAAGGTGTTCTTCAGTTGAGTTGTTCACACCTGAGTCGACTAAGAATACCCGGTTATTACCAGGTAACTTAGGCACACATGATCTCAAAGCAGAGACGGGAGACAGAAGTCACACAAATCACACTGAAAGGCAGAAACAGCACACGCTATACTGCCAGAGTTGTCCCTGTAGAAAGAATGATCTCAGAGGTAGAAAAAGAGATGTGCATAAAACCTGCTGAGGACCAGTACTTTTTTGGTCTATCGGGTATATTTAAGAGGTTAATAAAAATCAGTACATCACATTTACTTATTCAGTTACACCAGTGAGGATGAAACATGAAAATATTACCTCGATAATCCACTCCAGAATTTAATTTTACCACAACTGGTCGTCCGATGATTTGCTTTAAGAAGTCACTAGGGGTTTGCTTCCGAAGACTCATTTTAACAATCCTAAATCAAAACATGAAAAGGGGTAATAAAGGTAAAGACAAAAGCTGATTAGTCAACAAAACCCTTAAAGCCCTTAGTATTTACAGAAAATAAAGTATCAAATAACCATGCAAGAAGACTCATTATTACTCCACTACTACTACATGACAGCTAACAGGTTTTCAGCACTTACTATGAGCCAGATACTAAGCTATAACATTCTACATGCATTATCTTATTCAGTTCCCACAACACCATGGCATAGCCTCATTAGAGAAAAGTCCTGTGTTTACAAAGCACCTGCTCTTAATCACTTATCACTACTGCCTGACACATAGTCAGTATACCCATTACAACCACTACCACACCTCCATTAGTGAATGGTTGGTTATTTTATGCAGAGCATTCTGCTAAGGTTTTTATAAACACTATCACATTTCATCTTTACAAGAACCCTGGGAAGAAGGTCTTAATACCCTCATTTTGCTGATGAAAGGCACAGAAAGATTAAATAATTTGTTCCAAAATGTGATGGAATATTCAAGTTCAAATCAGTCCTATTTTAAGTCTTTATTATATAGGACAGACACATTTATAAACTGATGCCTAAATGGTATCTCTGAAAAGAATAATAATATAAAGGTAATTTCGAGTGTACCATATGCCAGCACTTTTCCAAGAACTTTGTATGTATTAATCCATTTAAATTGCTCTACCCTAAAAGGCAGGTATTGTTTTTATCCTCATTTTACAGATGAAGAAAGACATAGAAAGCTTAAACACTCTGCTCAAGGTCACACAGCCAGAAAGTGGAGAGCCAGCCCATATTCTTAATCACAACCTTAAACAGCCTTCTGAAAGTCACTATCGCAGCCAAAGACTTTTAATTAGTTTATTATGACTATAGCAGATATGTGCTCTAAATAATGAAGAAAAAAAGTCTTAAAATATAAGTATAAAAGGAGTCTAAAATAGAAAATGAGATAGCATTACACACCCAAATCAACAGTAACAGACATGGAAAGCTGCACATCACTCCTTTCAAAATGCATCTTTTCTTATATAATAGCTACCTCTTTCAAAATATGTTGGCAAATTAATAAAATTGTAGCTAAGCAAAAACTGAGTAAAAATATTTTAGAAATTAATGTTTCTGTTTCAGTCAAATTCAGCATCACTTATTATTCAGCAGCTATATAGCACTGACACTTAGTACGGATACAATATTTTAAGAATTCCCTTCAAGAGCTCAAGCTGTTCTTTTGTTTTCAATGAAATTTTTTCATTAAACATCCTTCCATTAATAGCATTGCTTATTTCATTCTAAGTCCCTCCACTCAATAATCTGAATTTGTGTGTAGAAGGATTGTTTGGAGATATTCTCATAGTGAATTCATACATGATCAGCAGTTGGAGTAAGCGGGAACTCTAGGTTATCAGTTTTTCATTTGTTCAACAAATATGTACATGTACACACTGAGCAAGGGGATTCAAAAACATGTCACACACAAAGGCTCTGGCCTTAAATTTAAATCTAGAAGAATTTAAACTCTTGTTTAAAGAGTGTGAGTAAACAAAAGCAATCATAATTTAAGTAAATTAATTATCTTTAGCCAAGAAAAGTCAACATCCTAAATCAAATAAAATACAAATTTCAGAAATTATTGTTGAATTTTAGGCTATCACTTGGACAATCTACACTGCCCCCAATGCTTGAAAGATGTTTTCAAAATGCAATCAACTGATTATTTTGCTCAACAAATGTTAATTTAACTTTTCCATTGAATTTCCAGCTTTTTTTTTTAGCTCCACAATCTCAACAGATAACTACAATTACAACTACTATTCAGGACAACCACTTTTCATTCAGGACTCAGATCACACAGCAGTTTTATTTATACTGTTCTGAGTACAAAGAGAAAAATTACAAAGTAAATACTGTAACATATTCAGTACCTTTAATGAGTTTAGTGAAAATCCACAAATCTTCCCATTCATCTATAAACTGCCTTATTTGCATTTTGAACACATGCTTTTTTGTGGCCGAACACATCTAGAGAGAATATTAACTCTGAAGGCCTGATACTCAACTGATGAGTCAGGTTCATTTCCTACAACAGATTCTAAATCCCATTATGCCACAGTTTCATCACGTACAAAACTGAGATGGAAATAGCTATTTTGTGTTAAAGACCAGTAAGATGTATTGTAATGTGACTCTAGTTCACAGAAATATTATTAACTACTTTAATTATTAGTAATTTCACCTACTCATAGAGTATTTACAATTTGAGATTAAAAACATAAAGCAAAAGCTGGAAGGAGAGTTAATAACTGTCAAAAAAAAGAATGCAAATCTTGACTATCAGTTGCTTGACAGTATAGGTTATTTTAAAGGTATTTTTAATATTAACTTTCCGCACCTTTTTAAAAACAGAGATATGTTCTTCTAAGCTCACCAAAGATAATGCCTTGCCCAATAATGCCTTATCTGCATTCCAATTAACATCAATCTCTTCTGAAGACAATCAACACTTCCAACTTTCACAGAGCACCTGTTAGGTGTCAGGCACATGGAGCTGCAGAATGTTAACACAAAGACAAGGCCTTAAACCCTCAGAGTTCACATTCTACAGAGGGCAAAAAAACATGTGAATGGAGAATTTTACAAAGGTGATGTGTATTCTGATAGAATTTTGCACAAAAGAGAGCAGAGAATCTCCTATCCCAGGTTTGGTAGATCAAAGAAGAATTTCTGCAGGTAACACCTGAGCTGAGTTTGAAGGAAAAGGCGTCATCCTCCAGCTGAAAGAAGTCAGAAAAGGCACGGAACACGTGTCTGGGTAGAAGGCAAAATCTACATAGGGAAGGAGGAAACACCTCTGTGGCAGGGAGCTGCACCACACTCACAGGGGGCATGGACTTGAGGCTCTGGGTCAGTTTCCCAAACTTGAATCATTAGGATCAGCTGGAGATTCTACTCAGTTCTTGGGTAGGAGCCAGGAATCTATTTGAATAAGCCTAGGAAATAACTGGCAAGGGGAAATACTGTTGTCAATGATAGGAAACAGGGAAACCGGGGTTTTAAGCAGGAACTTGCTTGGGTTCCACTTTCAACTTTGCATAGCCCATCTCACCTAGTTTTGGCATCACACAGTTTGGTATTAGATTTTACTTGCTATAAATCAAATTACTTGCTATACAACCTGTCACTATGCACTCTTTTGTATTCTTTTCGTGGGTCTTTTCTCCCTCAAAATACTGTAAGCCAAATGACAAGAGGGGCTGACAAGCTTCTCAACTGTTCTCTAGAATATCTACATTCTACTAAATCTCTGGGGAAAAAAATACTTTTAAGGTTATTTGAAAAAGAGTATATGGGCTGCCTCAAACACATTTTATCCATCACTTTAGGAAAGCCATATCTTTTACATTAGTCTTCATTAGGCTTCCTTGGTACTCCCTGTTACTTAATGACTTGCCCATAAATCCATTTTGTATGGGTAAATTGGTCTTGACACCACAATTTTTCCCAACACTTGGCTCAAGTAATTTTAAGTTTTCATCTTTTAAATTGGATAAGGCAGAAGGAACAGTTTTGACAATTTCTGAAGCAAGAGATAAGACTCTTGAACCATAAACACGTAAGAGGAAAAAGACCTTTCTTCACGGTGACCTTGATAAAACTTCTCCTTTCAAAATTAAAGTCATTATCACTCTCTATACCTCCTCTCCCTCCCCTGACTCCTACTCAGGCTTGTTTTAAATGATCTATTTTCATAAATGGCTATTAAAGGCAGTATATTTTCTGTCAGAAGCTACTGTGAGGTCTAGTATGAGAACCTTTACAAAGTGCCCTGCAGAGAATTTTTTTCTTTTTGGTAAAAGAATGAAGAAAGAATGAACTTTTATTAATCCAACTATGTGCTACCAGTGTTAGATTCACAAGCAATTTACAGAGAAACCCCGTGAGGTGGAAAGCAAAGCCAAGGTTAACCTCAAAGCCCAAGCCCTTTCCAAGGTATAACTGCTTTTCTGAATATGTTAAGATTCCCTGGTTAAATCTTGGGGAATCACAATACAGGTGGTGAAAAATCTAATGGGAGAGTGGTATCGCTGGGGAAAAAATACCTAACATGAAAAAATACTGTAAATTAGCCTCAAAAAAATGTAATGGCCAAACACAAAGCAATGCATCTAATGTGATCTGAGTTATGCCGCTGAGCAGTAGAGATGAAAACCCTTATTTCTTGGCAATGTTTACCTGTAAGTTTTTACCTACTCCTAGAGTATTTACAGTTTAGGGTGGAAAAAATTGAAAAGCAAAAATTGCAAGGAAATAACATTAGAACCCAAGTAATTGCAGCGTTAGACTAACACAGCAGTGTCTGAGGAGGCAATCGGACACTGAGAAGGACAGCTCTCTAAATTCCTCCCTCTGACAGTGGAGACAGCCTCGCTGTCTTTTGAAGGCTTCATACCAATCCTTCCTTCCTGAGCAGGTGGGGCTCCTTCTCTCGCTCACTTCCCAAAGGCAAAGTGAGTCCACTCAGAGGATCTCTTTACACTCTCAGTCGTGGCCCTTATCAGGCCGTTTTGTAATGTTTCCGTTTGCTGACTGATCTCCCATGGTGAGTTTTAAGCTTCTTGGGGACAGGGAAAATATTTTACTCACTTGGTATCCCTGGTACCTAAGCACACTGCCCAAGTCTGTGGAAGTGACATTCAAAGCCAGTGTCAAGCAAAATTCCTGTCCAGCCTCCACCAGCCCAAACTATGGGTACAGTGACTATGGGTACAGTGACTAGTAGTATCATGCATGTACTTCAACAAATACTAATCAAGTAATCTCTATAATGACCACCAAAAACGGATAAAATAACAGTTTCTGTCATTCAAGAATCAGCTGTATCCGAATCTAGAGATGCTTGTTAAAATGCAAATTCCTGCAGTCTACTGAGGTAAAGGCACTATATTTTACATTATAAAGTTCTCCAGATAATTTCTATAAGCAAGTGGTTCTCAACTAGGGGCAATCCCCTCTGTCCTCCCCCACCGTGTTCAGGGACATCTGGAAATATCTGGGGACACTGTGAACTCTCACGACTGAGGCAGGTGGTGCTACCGGTATACTAGTGAGTAGAGACCAGGGATGTTGCTAAACATTTTACAATGCACAGGACGGCCCCCCACAACAAATTTGTCCAGGCCAAAATGTCCATGGAAGTTGAGAATCTCTGCTATAAGCTCTAAAATAAAAAAAAATTAAAAACCAACAACATTGTTCTTTGGCCTTAAAGTGAGGAGTTATAAAGAAATCTCCAAAATACAGCAAATGAGAACCAACACCTACATCTAAACAAACGATGGAGTGTAGATTGTAATTTATCAGGGATTTTTTTATTCTAACATATTTGTACTTATAGAGAATCTGAAAACAACTGTCAAAGTCTTGAAGGGGTTGCCATTCTAATAACGGATTTCTAGCCTGGGCCATGAAAATGATCACTTTACAATTTTTCAGTAGTAAAGATCCCTCTGATGATTAAAATGTTAGTACACTTTTAAAAGGAGAGAATAATCCAAGTGATGTAAACATATTTTTAAATTCTAATATCTACTATGCCACAGTTCAGTGAGAGGCTGCCTGATGCAGCACAGAGTACTCACTTGGGACGCAGGAAACCTCAGCTCTAATCCCAGCTCTGCTACTTAATTAGCTGTGTGACTTGAATAACTCATCTCACCTCTCATGGCCCCAGGTTTCTCATCTGCAAAATAAGGGAGTTATGCTAGATGACCACTTAGGTCTCTTCCTGCTTTAACATTCAGGTAGTCTAATACAGTTAACTCCAGTGATACACACACACATACACCACAAACATAAGCCTCTCGAGATTTCTGCACAATATTCAATCAAGTTAAACTGCCACCCACCTCTAAAACTTTTTTGGAAAACACTGCAGCAATGTGTATGAAGGCCTAAAGACCCTATGGATGACAGCATCTAATCTGATAATTTCACTTGAGAATCTAGTCCAAGGAAATAACCTAAAAAATAGGGGGGGTAAGTTTATCAAAATATGATCTGGGATGCTAAGATGATGCAAAAATTTCAAAACAACCTAATGTCCCACAGTCGGGAAATGACTGAATAATTTATGGGACCTACACTGGGATCCACAATGATGGGCCAATTCTTTTGTCACTCAAAAGAAGATACAACATTAGAATAATATTTAGGAAGAGTTTTTAAATGGAAGTGGAAAACTACACTGTTAAGTAATTAAACATGAACGGTCTTAGTCTAAGTAAAAGCTGGCATTATACAAGAGAAAAAGATGGTAGGTGAAAGGGTTCAGTGAATATAACTTTCTTCACTAAAGTCTTCTATGTTTGCAATTTTTCTACAATAGTCACGTATTACTAACAGCAGTGGGGTAGGGTAATTCCAATCATCCTAATCCTACATACCTTAAACAAAAATGCCTGCTATGCACGCACGGGAGCACGCGCGCAGACACAGAAAACCTCTGGCGATAGGACTTAAGACCATACAATCGGGTTCCCCAACCAGGCAACTCGGTAATTCAGGTTAGTCCAGCCCTTAATTCCTGTGGTCAGGTGCAGCCACTCCGATGTAGGAGAGGCTTCGCAATTCCCTGAAGCCTGGAAGAATCCAGGCAAAGCCTAGGCCTAGGTTCGGGAGCCGCTTTCCCGCCGAATCCTGGGATTAGCGCTGGGGTTCCCTTGGGGAATTTCGACAACCTCTGAACAACTTTGTGCAGTCTCGAACGCCAAGTCGACGGGAGCCGGGACGGTACCGCTCCTCTCCTCGCACTGTAGGCGCCTCCCTGACGGCGGTTCCAAACGCCCACCAGATTACTCCCGGCCATTCTGTGCACACAGAGCTTGGACGCGGCATTTTGCCGGGACCTGCCACCCAGCAGTCCCTCCCCGAAGCCCCAACCCGCTCCCCGCAGGCCCTTTCCGAGGCTGCACGGCCCGCGCAGCCACGCGGCTCACCTCCCCGGCGGGATCCAGAACCCTCACTACAGGTACCACAAGAGTCCGGCCTCCGCGGACTTCATCGAATCGAAACCGAAACCTCCGAGGCAGCGGTACTTTTCTGTCTCAGCCAATCAGTGCTCTTCTCTGCTACGGCAGCCCTCTGGGGCCGAAAAGGCCGGTCCGCGCCAAAGCGCGCAAATCCAAGAATCCTGGTTGGTTTGTCCAGTGGCGGAATTGGTGCAATGGAATTCCTCTAACAGAAATCCGGGTACAACACAAATACAATTAAATACAAAACAAAAACAAGAATCCAGAAAGGTAGAAGTGATCTTTTGGGCAGGATTTATTTGCAGAGTGTAAAAAATAACTTGAAGTCATACAAAACTGGAATTTACAGTTTAAGTAACTGCTGTGTGTACCCAGAAACGTCCTTGAATAGTTTAAAGCAAACAAATAAATAAAGCAAACACCTCAAGTCTTTAAATCTGCCTCTGGATATTGATTAAATGTGTGAAGACTTAAGCCATTTTAGCAAGAGACTGTTTCCATGACAATGTTAATTGATACAAAAATAATTAAAATCACTCAAGTAACTCCGAATTATAATGACATTAATTGTGTTACATTAAAAACTAGTTCCAACTGAAAATGGTGTGCAGACATTATCTGAGTGCTACTATGAGAACTTGGTTTGGAATTTTGCATGCATTCTCAATACTCTTGCTATTAATAGAACTGGAGAGGGAAAAGAAGGGAACAGTTACGCCAGGACTTGATTCCTTTTTCCCTACACACATGCTTTCATCAGCTGAAACCTTATACTTTATTTTATTTATGATTTGTAACACTATACACAAAATGATAAGATCTTCCAACACAGATCCTTAACTCCATTAAGTGTTATAAAATCTAAGATGCAGAATGTTTTTCTAAGATGAAGAGTTCCTCCCTTGTATCCCTGTTTTGGCTAAAGGCAGAAGAAATGAACCCTTGATATCAGGAACAGAAAGGAACTGGATGTGATTTGGTAAAGAATAGAGACTTCCTTATATCCTTCTACAAAAGCTCAGTTTGGGTAAAGACAAAACCGTTACAGACTTATTGAGAGGGCTGTATTTGAAGTTCTTGCAATATAAAATATAATATAAATAAAAATTTTAAGAAAAGTGCCATTAAAATTAAATAATTAGTTGCAAAGAACAAACATGATAGGATAAAAAATCCTGTCCCTAAAAACTTTCTTTGCAAAAGACATCAAATTGCACACTCCTTACTGGTTGTTTCAATTATTCAAAAAACAATAAGTTTTTGATTCAAACTTCTTTCCCTTTCCTACAGAGCCCTGATGGAGCGGTTAACACTGGTGTGGTGGGTAGGAAGCCATGAGTTTAAAGGCCTCGTTCATCTGCGGAGCAGCTGCAATCTTCTCCAAAGGGAGTAGCTGGGTAAGGGGCCAGCTTGACATACGGGGTGGGCATCCTGAATTATTTCATGAGCTAACAAGCTTATAAAAATTGTGCCTGTTCCCAAAAGCCCCTTAGCAGCTTATAACTGACATTTTCTAACTCGCAAGGCAATTTTCCATATTTCCCAGGTTTTTGCTTTCAGCATCTTTTTTGATGCAAAGAAAACATTGCAAGACTTTTTGTGAAATACTATCTTCCAAACCCTGAATGTAAACATTAATTTATTAAGGGCCTTAAAGTCATAAAAATATTATGCAGAGGTTTAGTTTAACTTGCGTGGTTTAGTTTAACTTATTTAATTTAGTTTTGTTTAGTTGTTAGATCTGATGAATCTATGCTGACACATCATTATCACCCAAAGGCCAAGGTCTACATTAGGGTTCACTCTTAGTGTTGCACATTCTATAGGTTTCAACAAATACACAATGAAATGTACCCACAATTACAGTGTCGTACAAAATAGTTTCACTTCCCTAAAAATTCTCTGTGCTCCACTTATTTATTCCTTCCTCCCCATTAACCACTGGCCACTACTGGTCTTTTTTCTGTCTCCATAGTTTTGCCTTTTCCAGAATGTCATACATTTGGAATCATACTATACATAGTTGGGGTGCATATGCTGCACCACCACACTGTGTAGCCTTCTCAGACTGGCTTTTTTCACTTAGAAATATGCATTTAAGACCACTCTATGCCTCTTCATGGTGTGACAGTTCATTTAAGTTCTGAATAATATTCCATTATTTGGATGTACCACAGTTTATCCATTTACCTACTAAAGGATATCTTGGTTGCTTCCAAGTTTTGGCAATTATGAATAAAGCTGCTATAAATATTTGTGTAGAAATAAGTTTTCAGCTCATTTGGGCAAATATCAAGGAGTATGATTGCTGGATCATACAGCAAGAGTATGTTTAGTTTTATGAGAAACTGCCAAACTGTCTTACAATGTGGCTATACCATTTTGCATTCCCACTAGCAGTGAATGAGAGTTTCCGTTATTTCCCATCTTCACAGGCATTTGGTGTTTCCAGTTCTTTGGATTTTGACTATTCTACTAGCTGCTTAGTGATACCTCATAGTTGTTTAAAGTTGTCATTCCCTAGTGACATGTGATATGGAGGATCTTTCTATATGCTTATTTGACATATGTACATCTTCGTTGTTTTTTCAGGTCTTTGGCCCAATTTTGAATCAGTTTGTTCTTTTTTTTTTTTATTGTTGAGTTTTAAGAGTCCTTTGTGTATTTTAGATAATACTTCTTTATCAGATATTTCTTTTACAGATATTTTCTCCCAGTCTATGGCTTGTCTTTTCATTCTCTTAAAGCTATTATGCTTAAAATAGACAAATGTGGATATAAAAATGCTAAAGGGAATTCTTGCCACTTCATTGTTTGTCTCAAACTTCTACAGTTCTATAGTACATATGCCTTTAAATAACTATGTCATTCAGTGTTTCATATTCATAAAAGAAGGTCTCATGTGTAGCTTATTAAACATCCAACAGCCCTGTGAACATGCAGGTGATTGTATTATGTTGTTGTGGTGGTTGTTGTTGGTGATGATGAAAATGATAAATGCAAACACGTAATTGGATTGACCAACACTCTCCAAAGCAGATTTTCATACCTTTCATGGATATTAGGCTTCTAAGAATACTGGCTGGTATTGATGGAGCAATGCATTAACTGGTATGAAGTGCTGGCATGGACTTGAGCCTTTCCTGGACCTTCAGACTGTACAATAGGAGCTCATAAGCTGTGTTGTCCTTTAGTTTTAGACACTTGGACCACTATTATTTCCCTTTAATCGTGGGATATGAAAATTATTTGTTAAATAAATAAGGAGAGGCCAGGTGCAATGGCTCACACCTGTAATCCCAGCACTTTGAAAGGCCGAGGTGGGAGGATTACTTGAGGTCAGGAGTTCAAGACCAGCCTGGCCAACATGTTGAATTCTGTCTTACTTCAAATTTTAAAATTAGCCAGGTACAGTGGCTCACGCCTGTAATCCCAGCACTTTGGGAGACCGAAGGGGGCAGATCACCTGAGGTTGGGAGTTTGAGATCAGCCTGACCAACATGCAGCCTTACTAACATGGAAAAACCCCGTCTCTACTAAAAATACAAAATTAGCCAGGTGTGGTGGTTCATGCCTGTAATCCCAGCTACTTGGGAGGCTGGGGCAGGAGAATCACTTGAACTCGGGAGGTTGTGATGAGTTGAGATCACACCATTGCATTCCAGCCTGGGCAACAAGAGTGAAACTCCGTTGCAAAGAAAAAAAAAATTCAAAAATTAGCTGGGTGTAGTGGCACACACCTGTAATCCCAGCTGCTTGGGAGGCTGAGGCATGAGAATATCTTGAACCCGGGAAGCTAAGGTTGCAATGAGTGCACTCCAACCTGGATGACAGAGTGAGACTCTTGAGAGAAGGAAAGAAGGAAAGAGAGAAAGAGAGAGAAAGAAAAGAAAGAAAGAAAAAGAAAGGATATAAAGAAGAAGAAAGAAAGAAAAAGGAAGGAAGGAAGGAAGAAGAGAGGGAGAAAAGGAGGGAGGGAGGGAAGGAAAGAAGGAAGGAAGGAAAGAAAGGAGACAAACACTCTCTAGTTGTTGAATATCTTCTGAGAAGTAATATAAGCTTATTGACTGGTAGGCAAATTTCTCAGAAAAAGTAGTATGTCTTTTATGTTTACCCAAAGAAGGGATATATTCTACATTATGGGCACTTTCAGATGTAACGTGAGATGTTTAAATAATGTTCAGACTTCATCAGCCATCATTTTGGCATGGCTTGAATTTTAAAAGAGATAGGATCAGAGTCTAAACTCCTGGAAGGAGAGTCTCCCAAATGCCGTGATGCTTTATGCTCCACGGTGAACTCCAGAAAACCTCTCTCAGCTGTAAAATTCAGTGAAATCGGTGTGAAGCTGCCCTTGTATTTTAATCAAGATGAACTTGAAAGGTGAACATTATAAGTGGGAGAAATTATTTATAATTTGGCAATAAAAGTTTATGTCTAACACTCCAAATTTCATACATCTGCTATGTGCTGGCCCTGAGATATAAAACAATTGAAGTTGCCTTTACATTTGGCCTTATATGAAAGGTCATAAATTAGAGTGATAGGGTTCGTCCTCTTTCCTAGCTCACAAAATTTCCATATTAACATCTTCACCTCAAACATAAATGGTTACCCAGCTACAAAGAAAAGAGTTGTATTGGCCTTTATGAATTATAGTTTATGTTGGAAATCTGTGCTACATATGGCTGCTATTTAGCTTGTAGAAGAGTACATCTACTTCAATGAAGCTAATTCTACCACAGTGAAACTAATTAAAATTGTATGGCCAATTTAAATAAATAAAGTACAGCATATAAAAATTTAGGAATACTTTCAAAATTAGCAAATGGTTGCCAAGGTATGTGATTCTTTTAACTCTTAAAAATGCATCGTAGATATTCAAGGGATTTTCTCTGCTAGAATACTCAGTACCAAGTTTATTTTCAATAAACTCGCTTTCAATTATTTAAATGTACTTTCTAATGTGGCTTTAACTGATAATGTGAAAATGTGGATTTTTTTTAACTAGAAAAAAACACACAGCTCATTTTATTATGATATATAATAATTAAATTTATTCCAAAATATTAATGAGTTGGACCAGTGCTTCATGTTTAGGCTTTCAAAATATGTTTATAGCAAAAAAAAAGCAGATGTCCTTAATTATTCAGGGTGAGTTATCAAATCCATATGCTTTTTGTGTGCTTCTTTTCACTGGCCCAGTGGTGCAGTTAAAATGCAGCATAATATAAACTAGCAGGGTCAAGTTCAAGTTCAATTTCAGAATCTCAGGACTTCATCCAGGGAGAATGCAACAATGTAAGAGCAAATTTTAGTTATCAGTAACTTTTAACGTTAGGATCTATTTTTCTCAATTCTAGATTAGTGAACGTAATGTAGCTGAAACTGACCAACATGGTAGCATGTCTTAGTCTTTTCAGGCTGCTATAACAAAATACCTTAGACTGAGTAATTTATATAACAACATAAATTTACTGCTCACAATTCTGGAGGCTGGGAAGGCCAAGAAAGCTGCAGCAGATTCAATGCCTGGCGGTGGCATGTTCTCTGCTTCATGGATGATGCATTCTAACTGTATCCTTACATGGCAGAAAGGGGCAAGGGAGCTTGCTCAGGCTTCTTATATAAGGGTGCTAATCCCATTCATGAGGGTGGAGCCCTTAAGACTTAATCACTTCCCAAAGGGCCCCACCTCTTACTACTATCACTTTGGGTGTTAGGTTCCAACATATGAATTCTGGGGGGATGCCAGCATTCAGATCATAGCACAGCATAAGCTCTTTCATATCAATTATGTTTTTCCTAAGTAGTTGGCTTTCTTCTGTCTCTAATATCAGGAAAAATGAATGCTTCTGTAGCTGCTGAATTCCTTACAGTAGAAAGCACCTCTGTTAGGCTGAGTGCTGTGGCACATGCCTGCAATCCCAACACTGGGAGGCTGAGGCAGGTAGATCACTTGAGCCCAGGGGTTCAAGACTGACCTGGGCAACATGGTGAAACCCTGCCTCTACAAAAGATGCAAAAATTAGTCAGCATGGTGATGTGCTGGCCCTGAATTCTTCTTCAGAGCCAGCCGAAGAAGCCTGTGGTCCCAGCTACTTGGGAAGTTGAGGTGGGAGGATAGCTTAAGCCTTGTAGGTGAAGGTTGCAATAAGCCCAGGACATGCCACTACACTCCAGCCTGAGTGACAGACTGAAAAAAAAAAAAAAAAAAAAAAAAAAAAAAAAAAAAAAAAAAAAAAAAAAAAAAAAAAAAAAAAAGCACATCTTTTGTCACCCAAAATTCTCGGGAGCAATGAGTATAGTTGTTTCTGTTAAGACAAAACTTGCAGCAATATGTGCGTATATTTCTAAAAGATCCCTTATACATTGAGGGTGATCAGCTGTCTCACAAATATAAGAGTATTCTCTTTTTGTACCTGTCTCCCCCAAAATTAGGACACTACCAATCCCGTTCATAAATTGTAACTAGAGGAAAGATTAATATCCTGTTAACATTGAGGGTCTTCTACAAAAACTCAATTGAGAAGAATACTGGCAGTCTTCTGTTAGAAGGAGAAACTAGGCCTTCTAGTTTATGCTTAAGAACTAAGACCAGTTGCAGAGGACACAAAACATGGAGAGAAAAACACAGCTTCTAATTTAGCATGAACAATGATGGATTTTATAATTGCTGGATTTACTTCAATTACATTGGATAGGTGAAGCACCAAATAATTGATGTAAGCACTTGCTAGATTAGGACCAACTTAACATTATTTCCAAATAGCAGCATGTTCTCTTTTTAACTTTCATATATCTTCTCAATACTTGGCAAAGAAAAGATACTCTAAATATAAGTGGATGAATAAATGACTAAACAAATGAATTCTGTCCCAGGATAAGATCCTTTGAGTAGCACAAATTTAATAAATATAAAATGAAATATGAAAGGAAATGAAGTCCCTTGATGAGAATGCTACAGGAATCAAAATGTAAGTGCTTCTTGAGCCATATCCCCCCAACCCAAATCACACAATTAATTCATAAATATTTCATCATCACTCTTAAGTGTCTGAAACTGGTGATTATAGCCCAAAGCTAGCTTTTTGCATCCATTCTTGTTTAGGAGTAGCAAAAATCTCAAGCCATTTATTGTAGCTTACTTTTTGCCTTTCTAATTAGACAAAGGACACACTAGCTCCACCTGCAGCTTTAAGTTAACTCTTGATTACACATTTTCCAAATTACAGTCTTAAGGATACCACCCTACCCCTGAAATAACTCAGAGGCTTTTCTGCTCTAATTTATTGTGAGATTCAATAGTATGCTTCTAAAACATTCAAAACTCCAGAGAAAAAGAGATTCTGGAGGAACTCTAGCATAGAGCAAATCGATTGCCCTTTTGAAATAGAAAGGAAGGTGATTTCTGTATTCTTGGGGTGTGCATAGGTGTTTTAAAGGATAATATTTTACTAGTCTCCACTAGCTGGAGCAAAGACAGCCTTGGCTAAGCTCTGTGCATGGCTTCTTTCCATCTTTGAAGTTCTTTCATTCCTAAACCACTGGCAACTTTCCCCTGGCCCAAGAGTGCTTGCCTAACTATGGTATTATTGACAAAGTGTGAGGCCCAAAATTTTCACACAGACCTACACAAAGTGCCACATTAAAAACAGTGAAAATTTTGCCTGGATGTAGCTGCTGAACAAAACTAGGGCAGGAATTATTTTCATCCTTTGAGCATTTGCAAGACCAATGCCAGTACTAACTCAGCATATCTGTATCCGATGGGGATCTGCAAGCATTGGGCAGTCTGCAGTCATTAGGTAGGCTGCCATAGCTCAGTCATCTCTTAGTCTGAAAGGCACATGACAAATCAGATTCAGCATAGAACAAGAAGAATATCCACTAGAAGACACCCTAGAAGCAAAGTTTCTTTAGAGAAGGGGAGTGAGGAAAGAAAGCCTCAATGATAGTATCTTCTGCCTTCAATGCGGATGGTGGGTGCTGGCCAACAGGGGTGAGCCATTTGAAGAAAGTAGTTGTTTTTGATGTCTTCCCAAAGTTTCCTTGCCACGGTGCTTCTTCTTCCTGAGTCTGTTTGGTCATCCCTGACTATACAGGAATTCTCACCAGGGCATCACTCACAAGAATGTCCCTATCTAACCAAGCCTTGGCTCTTGGCTCTGGATTTCTACCTCCTAAATGTTCCTCCAAAATAATTTATGTGTTTTGTATTTCTTCCCTAGTTTTTCAGCTAAATGCCATCATGGCAAAAACCTAAAAAACTCATTTCTCATAAGGGAATAATAGTAAATTCAATATGGTCATTTTCCGCTTTGCATTTTAATAAGGCAGAGCTTCTCAACAGCATAAAGTCATAAATCTCTTGCTACAAGATCTGCATCAGTGATAGGTGTGAGAAGATGTGCACGTATTTATAAGTATGATGGCCTACTCAGACAAAGTACCACATTATTTTTTAAACTAGTAGTCTTTGATTTGGGCAAGATAAACCCAGCCTAAAGTAGCCTACTCTTAGATATATATAACAAGAAGGTGCATCTATCTTCTTAAATATATGGAATAACAGGAAATGTGCCCACTTGCCCAAAGGTGCAGAGCAGCCTTGCTGACTAGCCGTCCTGTTGTATATATCTAAGAGTAGGCTACATCAGACTTGGTTTATCTCACTCACATCAAAGAATAACAGTTTAAAAAAATGTGAATTGTAATTTTTTTAAAAAGTGATGGTTTAAAACGGCAGCTGTCTTCAAAATAACTTTAATGAAAAATGGGCAATGGACTTAAACAGACATTTCTAAAAAAAAAAAGAAAAAACCATACAAATGGCCAGCAGATATATAAAGAGATAACATTGCCAATCATCAAGTAAGTGAAAAATCAAAATCACAATGAGACATTACCTCACACCTGTTAAGATAGCCATTATAAAAAATAATCATAATAACAAGTGTTGGTGAAGGATGTGAAGAAATCAGAATCCATGTGCATCGATGCTGGGAATGTAAAATGGTACAGCTGCCATGGAAAATAGTTCAGATGTTTCTCAAGAAATTAAGAATAGACCCGCCATATGATCCAGAAATCTCACTTCTGGCTATTTATTCAAAAGAATTGAAATAAGGGTCTCAAAGAGATGTCTCCATTGCCATGTTCATTGCATTATTCACAATAGCCAAGAGGTGGATGAATGTAAGAAAGTGTGGTATATACACATTATTAGTCTGTTGTCATGTTGCTATGAAGTAACACCTGAGACTGGATAATTTATAAAGGAAAGAGGTTTAATTGACTCACAGTTCTGCATGGCTGGGGAGGCCTCAGGAAATTTACAATCATGGTAAAAAGGGAAGCAAACATGTCCTTCTTCACATTCAGGAGAGAGAAGAATGAGAGACGAGTGGAGTGGGATACCCCTTTTAAAACCATCAGATCTCATGAGAAAAAACTCCCTGTCATGAGAACAGTAGCGGGGAAACTGTCTCCATGACTGAATTATCTCCACCTGGTCCCGCCCTTCACACATGAGGATTATTACAATTCAGGGTGAGATTTGTGTGAGAACACAGAGCCAAACCATATCAAGACAATGGATATTACTCAGCCTTAAAAAGAGGGAAATTCAGCCAGGAGCAGTAGCTCACACCCATAATCCCAGAATTTCAGGAGGCCAAGGTGGGTGGATCACAAGGTCAGGAGTTCAAGACCAGCCTGGCCAACATAGTGAAACCCCATCTGTACTAAAAGTACACACACACACATACACACACACACACACACACACACACACACACAATTAGCCAGGCGTGATGGCAGATTCCTGTAATCCTAGCTATTCTGGAAGCTGAGGCAGGAGAATCGCTTGAACCTGGGAGGTGGAGGGAAATTCTGGCATTTACAAACAAATTGGATGGACTTTGAGGACATTATGCTGAGTGAAACATGCCAGTTGCTGAAGAACAAAGACTGCATGATTCTACTTATATGAGGCACCTAAAGCAGTCAAACCCATAGAAGCAGAAAGTAGAATGGTGGTTGCCAGGAGCTGGGGGAAAGGAGAAATGAATTCCTGTGTAGTGAGTGTAAAGTTTCAGTTATGTAAGATGAAAGGCTCTAGAGATCTACTGTACAACACTGTGCATAGATAACAATACCATACTGTATACCTAAAATATTTTTAAGCAGGGAGATCTCATGTTATATGTTTTCAAAAATAACAATGAATTATTGTAAAAACAGTAGCCCTTTTCAAAGAAAAATAGTAGAAAGAAAGGATGTGGGGATGGCATTGTTATATTTTATTCAACTTGAATGCTCAACATGTTTGTAGGCCAAAATGTTTAAGCCATTCACTGCCATCTTTTAAGAATGAAAGTCCTTTATCCCTCATCCCCAGACAATCAGGATAGTGGCAACTGTCATGAAGTCAAGGGCATCCAAGACTTTTGAGACCTACACACTAATGATTATTTCCAAGAAAATCAATCCAATTAAACCACAGAGATGACACATTATTTAATACCAATACTGTCAGCATTTTATATCACGCTTTAGAATGTAGTAATGTTCCATCCATGGACTTGAACTTGGAAGGGCAAAAGGCCTTCCAGAAGGGATCTGTGTCTTCTTAGCTCATGTCCCATTCTGGCTACAAACTTGCATTTCACTATTATTCTAACACATCTAAATCTGAGCCAGAAGGTTATTCCAAGTCTGGAAAAATTGATGGTTTATTAAATATGCCTTTTTATTGAAGATGGATCAAGAACTGAGGGCAAATACGAACCCTGAGTAAGATGTGGTCATTCTTTTTATAAAATTAATTTATTTTTATTACACAAGTATGGCATATTTTTTTATTTTATTTTATTTCAATAGTTTTTGGGGAACAGATGGTTTTTGGTTACATGGATAAGTTCTTTAGTGGTGATTTCTGAGACTTGGGTGCACCTGTCACCTGAGCAGTGTACACTATACCCAATGTGTCGTCTTTTATCCCTTGGCCCCTTTGCACCCTTCCCCACCAAGTCCCCAAAGTCCATTATATCATTCTTATGCCTTTGCAACCTCATGGCATAGCTCCCACTTATAAGTAAGAACATACGATATTTGGTTTTCCACTCCTGTGTTACTTCACTTAGAATAATGGTCTCCAACTCCATCCAAGTTGCTGTAAAGGCCATTATTTCATATTGTTTTATGGCTGAGTAGTACCCATGGTGTATATATGCCACATTTTCTTTGGTTGATGGGCATTTATATTGATTCCATTTTTGTAACTGTAAAATGTGCTGCTATAAACATACATTTGCATTTCCTGATAATTAGTAATGTTGAGCATTTTTTCAAATGTTTGTTTAGCCATTTGTAGATCTTCTTTTGGGAATTGTCCATTCATAGCCTATTCCCACTTTTTGATGGGATTATTTGTTTTTTCTTGCTGATTTGTTTGAGTTCCTTGTAGATTCTGGATATTAGTCCTTTGTCGGATGCAGAGTTTGCAAATATTTTCTCCCACTCTGTGGGTTCTCTGATTACTCTGCTGCTTATTTCTTTTGCTGTGCAGAAGTTTTTTAGTTTAATTAGGTCCCATTTATTTATTTTTATTTTTGTTGCATTTGCTTTTGGGTTCTTGATCATAAAATCTTTGCCTAAGCCAACATCTAAAAGACCTTTTCTGATGTTATCTTCTAGATTTTTTATGGTTTCAGATCTTAGATTTAAGTCTGATCTATCTTGAGTTGATTTTTGTATAAGGTGAGAGATGAGGATCCAGTTTCATTCTTCTGCAACTATTATATACTTGCCAATTATCCCAACACCATTTGTTGAGTAGTGTCCTTTCCTTACTTTATATTTTTGTGTGCATTGTTGAAGGTCAGTTGGCTATAAAAATTTGAGTTTATTTATGGGTTCTCTAGTCTATTCCATTGGTCTACATGCCTATTTTTATACCAGTGCCATGCTCTTTTGATAACTATGGACTTGTAGTATAGTTATCAAAAGCATATTAGTATACTGGGTAATGTGATGCCTTCAGATTTGTTCTTTTTGCTTAGTCTTGCTTTGACTTTGACTATGCAGGCTTTTTTGGTTCCATATGAATTTTATGATTTTTTTTCTAGTTCTGTGAAAAATGATAATGGTATTTTGATGGGAATTGCATTAAATCTGTAGTTTGCTTTTGGCAATATGGTCGTTTTCATAATATTGATTCTACCCAACCAAGTATAGCATATTTTCTGTAAATGAATTGGAAGTTACAGATAAAGCTCAAAACTTGCTTCTTATTTCACCACTCAGAGGAAAACAATGTATGAATGCAGAGCTTTGAAAGCCACTCCTGTGTCTATCTCTTGCCCTTGCTCAGTATGATACACACTGTTGTATCATCTAATTTTCTCTTTCAATTATACTTTGTGAAGATCTTTAAATTTCTGTGAATATAAAATCATTTTCATAGCAGCATGACATTCAACAATTTAATCTCATTGTCAAACAACCATGTATTTTGAATTCTTTGCCATCAATAACAACATATATTTAAATATGTGTATGTGTATATATATCATATAATTTATATATAATGCTTATCTAAGTATTTCTATAAATTCCCCAATGAAGAATCACGATTTTCAACTATTTTTAACGATTTGCATACTTTAAAGGATACTTTGCTATAGGTAGTGCCATATTCCCCAGGAAAGCCAGTTTATATTCCTTTCAGAATAAATGATAGTGCAAAAAGATAGCTGTTTTCAAAAATAATCTGTCTAGTTTGTAAATATCTATATATTCTCCACTCTTTGCATATGGAGTACAAGCTCCTGTAGGACAGGAAGAATGCCAAGTCACTATTATGTCCCTAGCACCTAACACATGCCTATTCCTGAATACCTAGTATTTGTAACTTTATATGTTTGTGTTAAAAGGCACCAAACTGAATATGCT
The DNA here is from genome assembly GCF_001604975.1 of Cebus imitator. NCBI lineage: Eukaryota > Metazoa > Chordata > Mammalia > Primates > Cebidae > Cebus > Cebus imitator. The sequence continues at coordinate 11,320,838 of NW_016107319.1, read as the reverse complement.
TCAGACCCTACAGAACCTGTAATTCTCTGTTAACACCTAGTAAGCACTTTTTATTTGCACGTCTAAGTTTGTTTTGTGTTGCTATACTAGAATATCTCAGACTGGATAATTTATAGAGAAAAGAAATTTATTTCTCACAGTTCTGGAGGCTGGGAAGTCCAAAAGCATGGCACTAACATCTGGCAAGGGCCTTCATGCTGCATCGTCTTATGACAGAAAGCAAAAGGATAAGTGAGCACACAAGACAGAGAGGGATAAGGGCTGAACTTTATCTTTTTATCAGCAGCCAACTCCTGTGACAATTAACCTACTCTCATGACAATGGCATTAATCCATTCATGACATAAGAACTCTCATGACCGAATCACCTCTTACAGGTTCTACTTCTCAACACTATTACAATGGCAATTAAATTTCAACATAAGTTTGGAAGGGAACATTCAAACCTTAGAAGGCAGGTACTGTTCTGTGATTTTATAGTATGAATTAATTTAATTCTTGCACAAACCCTATGAAGTTACTACAATTATCATCCTTAAACTGTAAGTAAAGATGTAAGTTGATTGAGGCTCAGAAAGTTGCTAACTGCAGTTATCATCCTCAAACTGTAAGTGAGGATGTAAGTTGACTGAGGCTTAGAAAAGTAATTTGCTCAAGATCACATGCCTAACATGTTGCGGATCTGGAATTTGAACCCAGGTAGCTGATCTCCAGAATCCATGATCTTTAACCACTTTGATTTATTTTAAATTGCACAGATGCCAATCTGTGGATTGCAGCAGTCATGGGTCAAATAGCTAATTTCTTTGCACATAAAAAAAATATCACACAACTTAGTGATTTTACAATTAGGTAAAATAATAATCATTTTACTATCTTTCAGTGTCTGCAAGTTAGAATTTGGAACGGGCACATGGTAGCTAGAGCTAGCACTACAGTAGACTTATGTAGATCGGGGCCAGCTGAGCATCTTTATTTGTATGGACGTGAGATCCCTCAGTATGGTCTTTCTTTATGGGCTAGTTGTGCTCCCTCACAACATGGTCACCTCAGCAGTCAGACCATTTACATGGTGGTTGAAGACTTTTTGAGTGAACAAACGAGGCAGAAATCTTTATAATCCAGCCTTAGAAGTCACATAGAAGTCACTTCTGCCATATTCTACTAATCAAAGCAGTCACAAAACACCTCCAGTTTCAAGGAAGCCATTGACCCCCACCTCTAGATAGGAGAAACATCAAAAACATATTGTAATATAACATGTGGATTGGAAGATCTTGTTGATGCCTTCTTTGAAAAATAAAATCTGCCGCATAACTAAAATTTCTTCAGCTTATAAAACATGGTTTAAAAGCTGTACTTTGCACATAGCTGATAATGTGTTCACTGATTCATTCATATTTGTCGGCACCCACTTGTGTTAGTCAAGATTCTCTTAGAGGAACAAAACTAGTAGGATATCTATCTATCTATCTATCTATCTATCTATCTATCTGTCATCTATATTAAAGTCCCCTATGTGTGTATAAATATATGTATATATATGTATATATATATACATATATGTGATTGTGATATATATAATACTTTATATATATACTTATATATATAAAGTATTAGCTTACATAATCACATGTATGTGTATATAAAGTGTGTGTGTGTATAAAGTATTAACTTACACAATCACAAGGTCCCACAATAGGCTTCCTGCAAGCTGAGGAGCAAGGAGAGTCAGTCCAAGTCCCAAACTGAAGAACTTGGAGTCTGATATTCAAGGGCAGGAAGCATTCAGCATGGGAGAAAGATGTGGGCTGGGAGCCTAGGCCCATCTCTTTTTTTCACATTTTTCTGCCTGCTTTATATTCACTGGAAACTGATTAGATTGTGCCCACCAGATTAAGGGTGGCTCTGCCTTCCCCAGCCCACTGACTCAAATGTTAATCAATTTTGGCAACACCCACACAGACACACCCAGGATTAATACTTTTTATCCCTCAATCCAATCAAGTTAACACTCAGTATTAACCATCACACCACTCTTCTGATTGATAGAATATGCTTATAAAATGGCATATTGGCAGTGTATATTTATAGGATGGTGGTACAGTTTATGGCTCTGGAATAAAATTAATTGACTAGCCTGTATGTAAATTGAGCCTAGGACCCTGGCTCCAGTGTTAGAAATTTTCTAATTGTCTGCAGCATTTCAACACTTTTTCTGCTTCTAAAAAATTATCCTTATTGCAAAACTGTTTTTTATTGCATGAATTAGATTCAACATTGCTGACTGTGAATTCTCTGTGGGGTCACTGATATCCAGTTAAGTGTTTGCATCTGGCAGCAGGCCAGCAATAAAGGGCTGGGAGCAGAAGGGCAAAGGCAAACTGACCTCCTCTCCATGCAGTCATGCCCACTGCAGTGGCCTGTCCCCTTTCAGCTGTGATTCCATGTTCTAAACAAGACCAATTTAGGAAGGCATTTGCTGGGCCAAATAGTGACTGCTGGAGGTTTCAATCCTATTTACTTCTTGGCTGTAGATAAAAAAAGGTAAAGCTCCCCAGAAAGGAAACCAGCTTGGAGTGATTAAGTCACTCCTTCATTGCTGCGAGGATGTTGGGTTTCTTACTGTTTGTTTTCTTCATAAAGCTTGTCATTGATTTCAAACTAGTGGAGTCTGAAGACACTGCATTTCTAGGTAGGTTAGCAACTCTGGTTGACAAGTCACCACTGCTTCTCTGTGCTAAATGGTCCCATGTAGCTTGGAGGAGTCAGCAACAACCCCAGCATCTAACTTACTATGTTCAGGGTCACGGAATGGCTCGAGCCCTGGCCCATTTTACGTGAAAACATGACTGTTCATTCAAAAGGAAACATCAACCAACAATAGCCTCTCCTGCTGTCGGTCCAGAATGCTCATAGCATGGCTAGAAAGAAAAGCTAGATAGCTCCAGGCCAAATTCTGTGAAACTCCAAAAATACAAAGATTGTTCTCCCCTCCCTCAAAAGAAGAATCATTAAGTCAGGGATTTCCTTAAATGCTCATTGGATTTGATGCTTAGTATGAAGATTTGGTTTCATTTTGAATTGTGATTTCCCCAGGTCTAGACTCCACTAAGGTAATTTTCTGGGTAATAGAGTCTGAGCTACCATTCTGTTCTTGAGAGCACTTGCCATCAGCTTCTACACATTGTCATTAGTTTTAAGTTGGTAACTTTTGTAACATGGTCTACAATTTCTAAGGGGAGAAGGGGGGAACTAAACAACCCCTTGAGAATTTTCTGTTGATAACTTGCAACATGGCATTGCCTCAGTAGATAGCTGATTATCCCAAAGTCCTGATGTGAAACATTGCCAGCGAGTATTCTTTGCCATAAAAGACAACAGAACTTTGTTCTCTGTTTTAATTTTATTTCTAGATAGAACTGACTCTCCAACGATGCAGGGGTTAGTGATACTGACACCCTTAGCAATTGAAAACCTGTATATAACTTTGACATCTAAAACTTAACTACTATTAGCCTACTGTGGATCAGAAGTTCTACCAATAACATAAATAGTCAATTAACACATGTTTTTTATATTATGTGAACTATATGCTGCATTCTTACAATAAAGCAAGCTAAAGAAAAGAAAATCTTATTTAATAAATCATAAAGAAGGGAAAATATATTTAGGGCCAATTTAGGGTTTCAAGATAAGGATCTTGGGAAAATTCAAAAGCTAATTTATACCACTCCAAAAGAATTAACAGAAGTAAAGAGAAAAGAAAATGTTTTTTAAAAAAACATATTCACCAATAAAGAAAAAAGAAGAAGAAGAAAAAAAATGTATATGTACATATTCACCAAGTGGAAATGGATCATGGTAAAAATCTTCAGCCTCATAGTCTTCGAGTCGAGTATGCTGATGAGGAAAAGGAAGAGGAGGGGTTGGTCTTGCCCAGGGTGGCAGAGGTGGAAGAGGTGGAGGAGGTGGAAGTGGAGGCAAGAGATGTAGGCGAGCTCAGTGGCTTTATGGAATTACATTGTAATTTCTATCTTTTTTTGCTTTTTTACTTCCCTACAAACTGTTTCTATATGGAACCAGTTCTTCTACTGTTTGCTTTAGTTTCACTGCCTGTATCAGAGAACGGTCCGTGCTATAAAGGAGGTCAAAAGCAGCCTTGAATAACCAGAACCCTTCTGCCAGATTGTCTAATGTCAATTTGTTTCCTGGGACAGCTTCTTCTACATCTTCTTCCGTACTGTCTGGCACTGATTTAAAAGCACTCATCTCCATCAAGTTGTCCTGTTAATTCCTCTGGTGTGGTGTCTATTAGCTCTTGAATTTTTCCAAGATCTATTTCTTGAAATCCTGCATGCTTCACTTAAAAAAAAAATCTTTTTTGCCATATCTACAGTCTCTTTCATCATTTTCTTAATTGGTTCTGTTGTAAATCCTGTGAAGTCACACACAACATCTGGACAGAGTTTTCTCCAGCAGGAATTTATTGTTTTGGGTCTGATGGCTTTCAAAGCTTTTTCTATAGCAACAATGGCATCTTAAATGGTGTAATCCTTCCAGACTTTCATGATGTTCTCTCTGTTGGAATTCTCTTCCGTAGTGTTGACAGTCCTTTCCATGGAGTATCCTGTAATGAGCCTTAATGGTCCTTATGATCTCCTGATCTAGAGGATGGATTAGAGACATCGTGTTTAGGGACAAGTAGACCACTTTGACACCTTTAGTGTTGAGCTCATGAAGTTGAGTGGCCCAGGGTATTGTCCAATATCAAAACAACTTTAAAAGGCAGTCCCACTGGTGGTGGCTCACACTTGTAATCCTAGAAACTTGGGACGCTGAGGCAGGAAGATTGGCTAAGGCCAGAAGTTCAAGACCAGCCTAGGCAACATAACAAGACCCTCATCTCTAATAAATAAATAAATATATAAAATAAAAATATACTTTTAAGAAAACAGTTTCTTACTGGCAAGGTACTTCCTGACTTCAAGGACAAAGCATCAGAGGAATTAACCCAGAAAGGGGGTTTTTGTTGGCCACACCTCCTTGTTATACAACCGAAAGACTGGTAGCTGGTGTTTATCTTTTCCCTTCAAGCTGGGGGGTTAGCAGTTTTATAAATGAGGACAATTTTGATCATAAACCTGAATGCATTTGCACAAAACAACAGAGTTAGACTATCCCTTTTTTCATTAAATCCTAGTGCTTGCTTCTGTGCCTTACTAATAAATGTCCTTTTTGGCATTTATTTTTTCCCAAGGACAGGACACTTTTGTTTGCATTTAAAACCTGTTCAGGAAGATATCCTTTCTCCTCAAATAATTTTCTTAATGGCGTCTAGGAACTCATCTGCTGCCTCTTGACTGGTAGAAGCTGCTTTTCCTATAATGTTGATGTTTTTTAAGTCAAACTTTCTAAAACTATCAAACCATGTTTTGCTGGCATTAAATTCTTCAACTTTAGATTCTTCAGCTTCTTTTTCCTTAAGTTATCATCTAATGATTTTTCTTTTTCTCAAACAATATTAGAGTCTGTGAGCCATCCTTTCCTATAGCAATCATGCACCCACATAAAAGCTACATTTTCAATACAAGATAAAAAGGTATTTTACAAAAAGTGCAAGATTTTTGCTTTTGCTTGTGTAGTTATAGTGATGTCTTCTTGAAATCCTTTTTTTAAAAATAATGGTCCTTACGCTGGATTCATTTATCTTGACATGGACTACCATAGCTTCGGACCTCAATCTGCATTACATCTTAAGCAATTCAACTTTCTCTTTTAATGTCATGATTTTCATGTCATAACTTTTCTCTGCTTCTTGGAAGCATGCTCAGCATCACTGGTGGTACTTGGTATGGGTCCCATGATATTATTCAAGGTTTATGGTATTGCACTAAACACGATAAAAAGTACACAGAGTCCAGGCATGGTGGATCATGCCTGTAATCACAGCACTTTGGGAGGCTGAGGCAGGTGAACCACAAGATCAGGAGTTCAAGACCAGCCTGACCAACATGGTGAAACCCCAGCTCTACCAAAAACACAAAAATTAGCCAGGCATGGTGGCATGTGCTTGTAATCCCAGCTACCTGGGAAGCTGAGGCAGGAGAATTGCTTGAACCCAGGAGGCAGAGGCTACAGTAAGTTGAGATTGTGCCATTGCACTCCAGGCTGGGCAACAGAGCAAGACTCTGTCTGAAAAAAAAATACACAAGAACTGTGAGAGATCACTTTTTATGACAACAGATTTATTGGAGAGATGAACTGCTCATATAGAGATGATTAGTGTCACACAGCATTTTAAGCAGATACTGGCAACACTGGAGCTCACTTAAATAGCAACAGGAGGTAGCTAGGAAATTACTACGGTAGTACAGTATGCACTGCAGTTAATTTTATGCACTTATCATTTAAAACTGCATCTTTACATTTTTTAGATTTCTCGATTGCAAATGGCACCACGTATGGTGTTAAGTGTGTAAGTTTTGATAAATTTATACTTTTTGTAATAAACTTGTATGTATTTTATGTCTGTAAATGATAAAATAGACTAGTATATATCTATATATATTTTATGCACTCATGGTGTATCTTTTTGTTAAGCTTTTCATTATTTCTAGGCCACATGATTTGTCCATGAGTTTTTTTCAAATTGTTGCAAATCTCCAAAAAATTTTCCAATATATTTGTTGAAAACAAAGTGTTTATATGTATGAGTAGACCTGAACACTTCAAACCCATGTCGTTCAAGGGTCAACTGTATTTCCAAATGTTGACTAGTCTCAGCTGGGCTTCCTCCTCTGCTGAGAGAGCCAGAGGACAGGTTCCAGAAGGTAAGGCTGGAGTCATTATATAGCACAGAACACCTAGCATTACAGAGAAATATCTGAGCTTCAGTTTCCTCCTGAGAGGTTTGTCTTTTTTTTTTTTTTTTTTTGCTCATGGTAATTGGATATTTCCTCAAATATCTAAGCCTTTCAGAGCTTGTGTGATTATGGCTATTCTCATGTGAATTAATCCATTAATCCATTGTGGCTTTCTAGCTACAAGTCATATAGAACTGGACTTGCTGAATTACAGATAAACACCATACCTAAGATTATTGCACAGTTTACCTTGGAATGTTATCATGTACAGTCTACACAGCATTGTGTTAAAGCAAGAGAGGAAGCAATGTGTCATTTGAGTTCATTTAGTGACATACACAGAGAAATATGCATATTTTAGCTTTTTTAAAAAAAAATGAAAAAAGTTATTCCATTCTATGGAAAGTTCTTGATCTGTCAGCTTTGAGAAGCTGAATTATCTGAATCTTTATGGATCTATAGAGTACACTGACTGCTAACTACAGCTGTGCTACTTTTTTCTCTTAATGAGATGCCCTGAGTGACCCCACATTGATTTTGGTAGTCACTTCTGCAAAGAGAAATAATAGTACATGAGTCTTAGTTCCCCTTCACAAACTATGAAGTAAGATTAACCTTCTGGATGAGCCTAAAGACTGATTTGAAAATCACCAGTTTGCTTTACAGATGGATGTTCACTCATACTCCCTGAATCCAGTGGTGTTTCAGAATTTAATTTAGATCTTTCATTGTAAGATCTGCCAGAAACGCTAAATGTCTCTATGCCTGTAAGGGGTTAATTTGAAAGCCTGAAAATGCACAAAGGCAATTGGATATGGGGAAAATTATAGGCTCCTTAATAATTTTTCTGTGTTTTTATGTAGTCAGGTAGAATTGACTCCCATCTTCCACTGAATCTTCCATTGAATAAGACTCATTATACTCATCTTAGGTTTACACATGCATGAGACCGGCAGGTCAAACAAATTCTTCCAGCAATTGATGATTTGGTGATAGTCTTAAAAAATGTTAAGAAGAAGCTTAAATCCAAACACAAAGACTGCCTCATTTGTGAACTAAAGGTGAATTGTGGGTTAAGTATTCCTTTGCCACTTCTTAGACTGGACAACTAAAAATGAAGGGCTAAAATCATTGAAAATGTCTAATGATTTACTGTGAGAGCAAGTGTGAAATACATGCATTAATAAATCATACTCCAGTGATATTTCCTATCTGAGCTATGGCGGCCAGCTTTCTAAGCCTGAATTTTAAAAACTTATAAAAAAAAAAAAAAAAAAAAAAGAGGAGAAAGCTATCTTTTCAAAATTTGCTTATATAACACTCGGTTAAGAAAATGTATATTTATTTCCTAAAGTAATGTCATTACTAGAAGTCTACCTCTTTCCCTTTGACAGTAAAACAGAGTGCTTATCTTCATATTTTCATAATGAAAACTCCCCAAGCTCAGGCTACTCTGGCAGATTTACAACCTTTGAGCAGGAGAACTGACAGGCATTTTAATATGAAAGGAGATATGATGTCTTTAATGTACAGTGATGTCACTTCTAACAAGGTGGAAGCAGCTTTCTGCAGTGCAATCACCATAACAAGTCAGACCTGCCTGCTGCAGAAGAGACCTTTTAACCTAGAGAAAGGTTACCAATAATACGAAAAAGAAGGGACTCTCCTGATTCAGGTGGAAGGGCACAGTGTGAGGTTGTGGTCACAAGCCTATTGTGGATATGCATTAGCTGCAGGAAGTTGAAGCTAGAAACTGTCTAGACAGAGCTGACCTTGAGAAGGGAAAAAGTAAGGCATGACACTGAAAGGGTAATGGAAATCCTCCAGGGAGTGTTAAAATGAAAGCCAGACTGCCTGTTGACCATCTTCTTTCTCCCCTTTATCCTACCCTGAATAGGTCTCATAACTTGAAAGTGATATTGACAGTCACACCGTCATTAGCAGGGTGCTTGATTATTGTGCCAGGAGAAATGACAGTAAGCAAATGCCAGAAACTTGCTGTCTTTTATTTGCAAATGAGGACTTGAAGGTTTAGCATTTTGTGTAGAAAATATTGGTTCTGGTTTTGAAAAGAGGTTTACATTCTCAGAGGCTGGTATTCAAATGTCCTTGTCCTAAGCCCCTAATTAAAATTGCTACTCACTTCTGACCGAGCAGAAAAGGATTTTTATCAAGTAATCTGAGAACTGCTATGCAGCTAAATCCCGTGTACCTGGGAAAGGCTGGAAAGAGCCTTCTGAAGGCCATTTCCCATGAAGTCTCAGGAGTGCTTTCCACTACATCAGAGAATGCAGCTAGTGCATGGTTTTCAATGAAAACCCTCATACTCAAAAACTGGGTAGGTTCTCAGTATGCAAGTAAACTTTCACTTGTTAAGCAAAACTTCTGGAAGTATGAGGGTTAACTTAACAACTTAGAAGGTTTTGCCAACTCAGGATAGCCAAGCACTTAAATTTTGCCAGCACAATTAAATGCCCTTCTCTTTAATTAAATGTAGGCACATTCAGGCTTCCACACATTCAAAATTAAGTCTCAGATTTATCGTGTAAGGGAGCCGAACAGCCAAGGCAAGGGTCAGAATTGACCAATATCACAAAGGACGATAATGTTTTAATACGTTATTATCTGATTAATTTTAATGCAGTGAGATAGTGGTTATGAGCTTAGGCAGGCAGTTCTGGGCTATGGTCTATCCCTGTCACTTGCTAATTATATGACTTAGAATAGTTACCTAATTTTTTAGGACTCAGTTTCCTTATATATAAAATGGGAACAATCACTTTACCTACCTGACATAATTTCTGTAAGAATTAATTGAGCTAGTAAATAAAAACCACTTAGCACCCAGTCTAAGCATGGTGAAGCACTCAATAAATGTTACATTACTCCTAGTGTTATTATCAAAAACAGATAATTACCTACATTAGTCATCTGTCTTACATTATAATTTCATTTGCAATACTTCAGAATATACAAAATTACCTTATTCATAATAGGTATACTGTTTGTAATAGAAAATATTTTCATTTCATTGTTGCTCAAAGGATCATATTTCAAGCTCTAACAAGCACATGGCCCCAACACCCTGAGCTAGTAAGCCTTGCCTGATGATTTTGACTTAAGAATGTACAGTATTCAAATCTTAATGACGACTACTACTCCTCATGTCTGCCCTCCCAGCCTCCATGCGACTTTCACTCAGTCTCTCAAATTTTGATGCACACAAGAAAATCAGGGGAGCTTATGATAACTTCAGAACTTGTGATTTGGTGAATTTAGATGGGTGCCCAGGCAGCTGTGATTTTAATAGATGTCTCAGTTGATTCTGATGCACATGGTACCTATAGACCCTAGAAGTCTAACCCCACTAGAACCCTAACAATGCCTGCCTTCAATTTGTCAAGGATGACAGGATGTACTTTGGAAGGATATATAGTTTCCTTCTTCTTTCTTGGTAAGACTCGGATTGCCTTCTGGTTAAGAGCTACTCTCAAATCTGGAATATTGAAGTGGGCCAAGTTAGGACCAAGAGAAAAGAACAAGGCAGATTTCTTAGGTCATCTGTTTCATGGGTTCTAAAGGAAACAGTTGGAGGATTTCTTAACATTTTGCTGGAGTAGGAGAGGACACAAGGGCTTGGCTAGAAACTTGGGACAATATTCAGGACTGCACACATGGCTATGTGGTTAGGGCATGTTTTATAGTTGCCTCTTGAGTTCAGTAAGAGTGACGATAGGTAGTCAGAGAGATTTCAGATTCAGTGGAGGAAAGGGAATGAAATAGTATACTTGGGACATAGGTGGCTAGGTGGCAAGGTCACAATATGTTGTAGTGGCTCTCAAATTTTGGCCATGGCCCACTTAGGCTAAGCAGAAGACCTCATGGCCTACATTTCATACCAGTTCTTATCTTACAGGGTTTTGTTTTTTTATCAATTGCATATATTTATACATGTAGAGTAAGAATTGTAGAATATTGCAGGGCTTGGTAGGCAGCCTTATTGGTATAATACTAAATCAAAACCTTCCCTAAAATTTTAGTTTATAAATGGCAGTCAAAAGAAAACTCTCACACTCTTGTTTCCAGTCTGACATGTAAGGAGCTTGGAAATCATTTGTCCCATCTGTACAAGAAAAAAGCTGAACAAACTGAAAATTAACAACTGTTTTTAGATCCATCTAAGAATTGAGGTCATAAAGCAAACTGCTGCCCTAAAAGTTGGAAATACAGGTGGATTCAGAGAAACCTAGAAAGGAGCAGAAACCTCCGTAGGAACCAGTACCAGAGCCGGACAACCTAAACTGTAACTGATGAATTGCTAGAGGCCCCGTATGGAAAGCTTGAGAGTTAAAAATGCCAGGGGGAACCCAGTCTTAGGGGGCCTCCATGCTTCCAAGGTTTTTACCTCTAGGAGCCTTACTGAGTTCTCACAGTGAAGGTTACAAAAAAGTCCCCTGTGCGTCCATCAGCAGGCGTGGACATGTACAGATGCTCCTTGATTTATAATAAACTCATCATAAGTTGAAAATTTCATAAATGCATTTAATACACCTAACTTACCAAACATCATAGCTTAGCCTAGCCTACTGTAAACATGCTCAGAACACTTACATTAGCCTAGAGTTGGGAAAAATTACCTAACATAAGGCCTATTTTGTAAAAAAAGTTGAATATCTCATGTAACTTATTGACTACTGTACTGAAAGTGAAAAATAGAATGTCTGTTGTTTGGATACTTGAAGTATGGTTTCTACTGAATGTGTATAGTTTTTGTACCACTCTAAAGTTGAAAAATTGTAAGTCAAGCCATTGTCAGTCTGACAAGTCTATAGTCATTTTGAAATATACCAGAGCTCTATTCCTTCTGACAAGACCTACCTTCAAGGAAAACCAGTTTACAAGAGCCTAGCCAAAGTAGGGTCTACCAGAGCCTAACTTACCTGGGGGAATAAAAATACTCAACTCTAGCCCTCTGTAGCCTTCCTGTCTCATCTAAGAGGGAGACAAAAACAGAAAAGCATGTGTGAAGGCCATGGTTCAGGGGCACAGGCTCACTGAAATACTGTGACCTAATTACAGGATCAAAGAATGCTTCTCCTTTCCCCCCATCATATTACACATCAATAAGGCTTCTATACAATAACAGGAGATTGCAACTGAAATGACTGCACTTCCCAGACTTTATTTAAGAAGTCTCTAGGCCAGGTGTGGTGGCTCATGCCTATAATACCAGCACTTTGGGAGGCTGAGGTGGGTGGATCACCTGAGGTCAGGAGTTCAAGACCAGCCTGACCAGTATGGTGAAACCCCATATCTACTAAAAATACAAAAAGTAGCTGGGTAGTGTGCTGTTTGCCTGTAATCTCAGCTACTCAGGAGGCTGAGACAGGAGAATTGCTTAAATCTGGAAGGCAGTGGTTGCAGTAAGTCGAGATTGCACCACTGCACTCTAGTCTGGGCAAGAGAGCAAGATTTTGCCTCAGGAAAAAAAAAAAAATTCTCTAAAGAAACCCAAAGATAACAGGAGAGATTAAAACAAGGCCACCAGAAAAAAATTAGCCTCTGATACCTACAGCTACAGCAAACAGTAAACAAAGTCTAACCCTGGTCATATAAACATAAAACCTTGCACTAAAAATTTATTCTCTTCCTTTTATTTTACTCACTCCATCATATCCTGCTTTCAACAACAAAAAAATTACAAGGCATACTAAAAGACAAAAAACAATTTGAAGCAATAAAGCAGAATTGGAACCATACTCAAATGCAAGAGAGATTGTAAAATTATCAGATCAGGCATTTAAACCAATTATGATTAACATGTTAAGGGCTATAATGGAAAAAGTGGACAACATGCAAGAACAAACAGAGAGATAGAAATGTAAGTAGAGAGAGAAATTCTAAGAAAGAATTAAAAGGAAATGCTGCAAATCAAAATCACTATAACAGTAGTGAAGAATGCTTTTGGAAGGCTTAGCAAAAGACTGGACACAGCCAAGGAAAATCTCAATACACTTGAATATATGCCAAAAGAAGTTTCCAAATCTGAAATACAAAAAGAAAAAATAGTTTTTAAAATGGAGCAGAATATCCAAAAACTGTGGGACAATTGCAAAAGGAATAAATGCCAAACACTGGTCACCATGGAAAAAGGAGAACTAATTTCCTGAGGTCATGTATTCTTGGGGTTACAGGTAATGGAATAGCCCATGGGCTATCCTCGCCCCTCAGTCACTTTTCCCAGTCGGAAGATAAATAACTTAGTTGATTGGTGAGTTTGGAAGAAGGATTTAAGTATCTTGACAGTACTATGTTTTTCTGTTTTACTGTTCTCACCCACTATGCAAAAAGTGCCCTGTCTCAGTTGGGAATGCTGTATTTTTCCACTCCCGCCTTTTACTGTGTGGGTACATTTTATTCTGATAGAAATATGCAGAAACCCATTGTTGCTGCACATTGATTTAGCACAAGTTAAGACAATAAACAGAACCTGAAGATGAAGCTTACATGCTAAACTTTATTGGGAAGGAGTGAAATCTTAGGACAATGGAAGGAGGGAAAACATAAATGAGGTGGGAAATGAAGGAGAATAAATGTAAAGTCATATATTACAAGGCTGGCCACAGCCTTGCAAAAGATAAAACAAAGGAAGAGAAAACCACAGCAGGTTACCTTGTCACATGTGATATATCCACACAACTATGTGGAACCACCATCTCAGAAAAGTCCTTTGGTGTGTGGAGGGGAGAAGAATTAGTTACTAGTTCACCTCCCCCTTATCTCTGTATACTGTCTCTCATGGGTCAAAATTTGCCCCATAGAACATTTACTCCCTTACACTTATGGGTTGCAAGACCTGTGTTTTCAGGGACTGATGGGGGAAGTCAGATCCTACATCTTCTGGGTGGGAAGAGCTAGGTCTTCAGTGGGTTGCATCAGTTTGGTCCTAGACACCAAAGCTGCTATGGTTTTCACCATGGCACACATGATGGCAGTAGTGCCTGAACCTAGACCTGGGAAAACCCAACTCCTGGGGATGTTAAATGAAGGGTGCCTAAGGTTGTCCCCAAGACAGGTTGCTATGGGCCCATTCCAGACAAACTCAAAGGATGCTTCTAGGGTGTAATTGAAAGAGTGGCTTCTCATAGTAATCCGAGTGGGTTTTACCAGCCCATACAGTTACCCTCCCTCCCTCTGCCTTTCTTTTTTTCTTTTCTTTGTATTTATTTATTTATTATTTTTTGCCTGCTGCTCTACTAGTATAAGAAGCTAAAGTGTCCAGGAGGTAGCTGAAGCCTCTAGGTTAGTGGAACTTTCACTGTTTTGTCTGAATCAAGACCTCCCTTTCCTGGAACCAGGAAAACCTAGGTTTGAAGAGTGTGAGGTGTGAGAAGCTGATCTTACTATTTTGATCACTTTTTCTTCACCCTGTTGGAGAGAGAGGAATTCCCCCTATAAGTATATGGAGTGGCCAAAACAACATCCAACACTGGGTGAGCAGTTCATTAGTCACATATACTATACTCACGGCCTGGGGAAGGACACCACACTCCATGCAGGACCCCATGAAGTTACACTCGAAAACAGTGAACAACTAGACCATGAGGGCCGAACTCTGAACAAAGCCCAAATCCTTTCTTCTTCCATCAACTGGTTGTAGTCCCCTCCCCATGAGTCCATAAATGTGAATTAAGGGAGAGCCATTGATGCAAAAGAGATAGGTGGCTTGAGATTTGTCACCTGTATAAATGATTCATGGTATCTTCTGGATTAACTTGAGCCAAGTCCTGAATATACTGTTTCCATCAAATAGCATTTCTACCCAACTTTATGGCTTATGAATCTGATCATATTGAGCTCAACATAGAGAAATATTCTCAAGTGAAATGTCAGCTGCCTCTAAAATCCAAAAAAGGCCAGAACGCACTGTGCCTCTTTCTTGGTGATAAGAGATGCAAAGGGCAGCCATTTTTTCTTTATTTTTTAAGGGGTTCTTCTGGTGTGTTTTAGGCAACTTGACAGGTGACTTGACTCCTAAAAATTTCACCAACGTAGAAGACCCTGAACTGTGAAATTAATCTCCCACCTCTGGCATGCATGTAACTAGCCAGATACAGGGTTCTTGAAATCTCCTACGGATCACGTCCAATTAGCATGATCTTCTGGTTACCGTGGACCAGCAATGAAGTGTTATGGAATGTCAAAGTTGCCACAGTTCCTGTGAAGTATATTATGACAGAGACAAGAGCTGACACAGCACTGAGGCAAGACAGTGAAGGTGAGGATGGGAAGTCCAAGACCAAGGTGCCGCAGATTCAGTTCTTGGTGAGAGCCTTCTTCCCAGTTTGCAGATGGATGCCTTGCTGTATCCTCAAATGGTAGACAGAGGGATTAGCTCTAGTGTCTCTTCTTTTAATAGCATTAATCACATTCACGGGGGCTCCATCCCCATGACTTAATTACCTCTTAAAGACCCCACTTCCAAATACCATCACATTGGGGATTTCAGCTCCAACACATGAATTTTGGGGGGAGCACAAAGATTCAGTCCATAGCACCACTGCTAAAAGTGGGAATGTTCCATGAGCCCTAAGTGTCCCTGTGTATTGTTGCTGGATGTGCCAAGAATGCAAGGCTCTGACCACTCTTTACCCGGGTCATTTCTCAGGATTGTGTTCGCAGTGAGCAACCTTGAAAAATGAGTTGCATAATCTCCCAGGCAAAGAAAAGGTTAACAGCAAAAGCAGTAAATTCCCGAACTCAGCATTCCTCTGCCGTAATGCAACACCCTAGGTGAGTAGGCATCTTCTTGGCCCCCCTGAGTCATCACCCTCTCTCCCTTCTTTGGGATTTAGGGGATACAAGGAACAAATGCAAATGAACATGAAGCTCTGGCTACTGCTTTTTCTGTGAGTGATAAAGCTCTTTGTGACTAACCCAGGATCTTATTATGTCTTCTTCAAACATTCATGGAATTGTAAGAGAGCTACTTGTTAGCTTGTAAATAGGGTGAAACCTCAGATCTTACATAGTTCTTGACAGTGACATAAAGGCAAGCTGCTTCTTTTGCTAACAGCTATCGAGAAGAAAATTCTTGCCAAATCAATAGCTATACCTCCAGTGTTAGAGGCTTGGTAGCCATGGTAAAGAGATCTCATCTGGCACTGTAGCTTTGATTAGGTCTATTTTCTGGTTACATCACCTTCATCCTCCAGGGTCCATCTGATTTTTATAGAAGCCAGAGAATTGAATCAAGAGAATATTAGGGGAATTAATCCCTTATCTTTGGTGATGGTGTTAATCTTCGTAATTCTTCAAGGACTGTGGTATTATTCCTGTAATTGACGAGAGATGAGGCTGTTTCAGGAGCTTACACATGGCCAGTGGTTTTCAATCAGGGGTGATTTTGCCCTCTTAAGGACATTTGGCAATGTCTAGAAACATTTTTGGTTATCATAACAAAAGTTGTTATTGGCATCTAGTGGGTAGCCAGGGATGCTACTGAACATCCTACAGTGCCCAGAATAGACCCCACAGCAGATAATTGTCTGGTTTAAAATGTCAATAGTGCTGAGGTTGAAAGACCCTACACTTAGCCCTTCCTACCACAATGACCCTTACTCCACAGGACAGGCAATTGATTTGAGGGTCCAGCAAGAAGCTAAGTATATCTTCTCCATCATACTTTTGGGAACCAGAGAAATAATTGCAAGGTGGGTATCCAAAACCACTTAACCCTTCAGCAGACAGACTTGGTCTCCAAAAGCCTGTGTTCTAATCAAGCCTATGTTCTAATATGATGGTGTGGTGTTTCACATCTCCTTATATCAGTATCATCTTATACACTGCAGCTAATAGTCCTTGAAAAGTCTTAGTTTTGCTCTTTCCCTAGTGTCCAGTTACCCTGGCAAATTGCTTTGGTTCTCTCTGGGGAAGGATCAGAGGACTATTTACTGTATATGTTTGCAGTGGCATTATAGGGGTCCTTCCTCTAGGGGATCCAGAATCTCCTTCAGTCAATGGGCTCTGAGTCTTAACTGACTTAGACCTGGAAACTCAATGATAGAGTGTAATTTTCTATTGTGGAAGGCAATGATAGCCTTCTACTTAACAGCTCTTGATGTTGTTTTCCAAATCAACCATCCCCCCCAGTCAGTTTCCCATTCCAATGCATCCTTGACAGTAGGCACCCTCACCCAGCTAGGGCCTTGCTGTTTGTAAGGCTTATTAGATCTATCTTTTCCTTGACGGTTAAGGGCTGCCACCTGGTCTTTGGTCATCTGTATTCCTTTTGCCACCAAGAATAAAAGGGGGCCCAATTCCAAAGAAGCATCTCCCATTGTGAACCTGGCCTGCAGAGGACAGCCACCACTGAGTTTCTCAAAGATGCTGCTGTCCCACCCCTTACTCTACCACCATTTCCCCATGGCATTCCTTATCGCCTCATGAAGGCAGCCTTATGGGAAACATAGTCAGGTGGTAGGTCTTACAAAGTGAATCTGTTCTCACATACATACCTCCTTTAGACTTCTGACCTTTTTCTCAAAACGATGTGAAGGAAGTTCTCGTATCTCTACTTCATTCACTTTAGGCCATCGTGGTGATTAGGCATGAAGGCACCATTGCAGCAGCACGTAAGGACCAGCTCCAGGTGTCATCAGAACACCAAGTCCTCAGTCACGCTGGAGTGGCTCATGTCAATCCATTCCCACCTATCCAGCCCATGTGCCTCCTACAGTCTAATGCCCTCAAGATCCACTCCCATGAGTGTTCCCACAATTTCTGCCAGCATATTTCATCAAGATCAATATTTCCTTTGACACAGAGGCCATGTATTCCCCAGCAGGAAGAAAATTTGCCTGGAGGCAGTGAGAGGAGGTTAGAGTGGGTGTTGAGGAAAACTTGAGAGTCAGCGTGATTTTGGAGGCACCTGCTTCATTAGCATGATCATTGCGTGCTTTCCAGACAAGGGGTGATGCTTTACCACTGACAAGGGGAAACAGCCTCTGTTATCAGTTAGAAAGATCCAGGCTTGTATACAAATATCCCATTCCAGGTCTCAGTTTTCCACTCTTCCCTATCAAGACCCTAACTTTAATATCAAGACCCTATTGAGACTGCACATTTAGTTTTTTTTTATATCTCTGCCACCCTTAGAATCACATCCTAAACCAATTTTAAGTGCAGCTTCAGGAGATGAGTGTCTCATTTAAACAAAGCCTCTGGCTTTCAGAGCATAACTTAAGTTGATAATAAGATGCCCTGAACCTATCATTTTCTTTTAGCAAGGCCTCAAAACACCTCAAAAGCAGCCTAACCTACGCTACTGACCAAAGGTGGTAGCTCCATGATTTTCCAGGCTTGCTCTCCACCTGTACTTAGTCCCAGTTAACCTCAGGCGAAAGAGTTAGCAACTGTGCAGCCACTTCTAGGGGCTATTGATGTCCCAATTATCTGATTGTTTTCAGACAGATTGGCATCAAATTCAAAGTCCCACTCCAAGGTCCTCCTTTCTAGGACACTTCTCGTACTAACTTTCTTAGTAAACAAGAAAGTTTACTAAGCTTGGTTGCTAATGCTTTATTTTTTTGGTGGTATAATCCCAGGCTAGCCTGAGTCAAGGAAAAGGGGAAGTGAGGCAGGTAAGGAGATATAGCAAATACAGGGTGGTCCATTAGTGAGCCAGCCATAGCTTCATAGGAAAACACAGCCAGTTGCTTGATCATATGAGAAGAATCTCTATAGACTGTTATGAAACACTAATAACGCATTGAGGAGTTCCAGTTTTTTATTGCTGTGTAACAAACTACCAGATAATGTAGTGGTTTAACACAACCATTTTCTCTTGTCCTTGATTTTATGAGTCAGGAATCCAGGAAGGGCTTTGCCAGGTGGTTCATCTCTCTGATCCATTTGCCATCAGTTATGGTGGCCAAGCTACAGGATCACTATCAAGATGGCTTCTTCACTCACCTGTGGCACCTGGTCTAGGAAGGCTGGTAGCTGATGCTGGCTTATGGCTGGAAACTCAACTTGGGCTATTTGACATGTGAATGTTCCATGTAGCTTGGGTTTCTCTTAGCATGGTGATTCAGTACCAAGTGATAGTGTCTCAAAAAAAAAAATATTCCAGAGACAACAGGCAGAAGTTGCAAAGCTTCTTATGACTTAGCCTCTTAAATCCAAGAATATTGCTTCCATTGCATTCTATAAGTTAAGCAAATCTCTAAGGCCAATGTAGATTTAAGGAGAGAGGGGATTAGACTCTACCTCTCAGTGGAAGAAATAGCAAAGAATCTGCAGCCATCCTTAATCTAGTACATACAGTCCACAGGCAGAGAAAGTGACAGTAAATTCAAGGTGGTGAATTATTGAACTGGCCAGAGTTTCACAAGAAAACATAGCCAGTGATTTAAACATTACAGTCCCCAAATAGGATGTTTGGAAAGACCATCTCAGGAGATTCTATTTGGAGAAAGAGGAAAGAAGAATTTATCTGATACTTTTTCATCCCTATGTTATCTTTTGTCTTTCCCTGATCAAAATTCATATGAGGTGGTAATTCCCCTACATTTCTGGGCTGTCACTTAGTTCCTTTTCCTCCCAGGAAGCTGCCATGGAAGCCACATTCCATGATCCACTTCATGGCCCTTCCTCTGAGTCCAGAAGTAGGTGAGAGGATCCAGAGCCTCCATGCCTGGTTGCAAAGCTCCTGTAGCTCTTGCAGTGGCAGGCATGTTGAATTATGCTAGAGCTAGCCCTTACCCTGGGGGAGGTTAAGATGTGTAATGATGTTAATAACGGGTGTTGATTAACTTAGGTGACAGTAGTCTTGGGGAGACAGTGGTGCTCTCTACTACCAGCAGGTGTGGACAAGTGAATCTGGAAAGATGTGTAAGTTGGATCTGATACACACATCTGAATCTTGTCATTCAACCTATCATGAGTAATAAAACAGATATTTTTAAAATTCATCTGAGGTCTTTCTTGGTTGATTTAGAATGATCTGTGTCTTTCTCAATTGGTTCCAAATTTGGGAGGGGGTGATTAGATAAGTTCTGTTGCCTCACGAGGTGTCACACTCATGTTTATCTACCCTGCCTGTGCTCTAGAAGGCTGCCTTAACAGGCTGTATCTATAGGCTCCCCTGTTTTCTGGCTTCCGGTTGAGTTAGCCAATGGGATGCGCTGAAAGGAGATCAGAGGATGGTTGTCAGAGTCAGCTGTGTCCCTTTAACAAAGACCACAGCTCCTATCAAGCAGTCTTCTACAGCAACTCTCTAATGGTTCCAGAAACTGCCTCCTTGGCTTGTCCTATCAGTTCTAGTAGTGAGACGGCTCACCTGTGTTGCAAGCCCTGGGGTACTGCACCACTCCTTACGGGTTTCCTTAACACAGCCTACATTTTGTGAAGAGTCGTTTGAAAACTCTCTGAATTAAAGTTTAATTTAAGGGTGCCTTCTGTTTCCTGTTGGGACCCTAATACAAGTGGGGACAAGAATATAATTGTCACCCTTAGATCCCCCAAAGTAAGCCCTAATAATTGTTAGCAGGTTACTAGTAAACTGTCTTTAGTCATGTAAAAGTAAATGTTATATTGCTGCTAACTGTTCTCCTAAAAGTAGAAAGAAAAGGACTTCATTTTTTAATCAGTTTGAGACTCATAAGGAGAGCCCCTGGGGCTCAACTACACAATTTCAGGGATATCATGAAATGCCAACAATATTCTCAGGGGAAGTAAATGGAGCTCTCATTTCCTACCATATGCCAGGGAAGAATTGAAAGTAAAGAGGTAATGAAAACAGCTAATTTACTCTTTTTGGGAAATTAGGCAAGTCCCAACATTGATTTTATTAAGGCAAAAGGAACATTACTAAGTGGCAAGTATCCATGAGCACTTTTATATGAGTGTAATTCAACGATCTTAACTCTAGAGCTGGGCTTTCCAATAGGGTAGCTACCAACGAAATGTAGCTATTTAAATTTGAATTAATTAAAACCAAATAAAATAAAAAATTCAGCTCCTGAGTCACACCAGCTACATTATAAATGACCCATAGGCATATGTGGCTAGTGGGCACAGTGCTGGGCAGCAAAGGTGTAGAACATTTTCATCACCGCAGAACATTCTGTGAAACAGCACTGCTCCTGTGAAAGAAAGTTCACCCCCATTTCTCTAGGTTGTATTTTTTTTTAAATAGCGTGTTTATTGAAATTTTAGGATGCTAAGTTATCAGATACCAGAGAGCTATATTAAGTGGAAATGCATTATATTACGTGGACAAGTGAAAGAGCTCTGTGATTGTTTAGAAAAGACTTTATGACTGATTGCGAAACTGTTTAAAGTATTCATTTTAAAATTTGTTAAAGTTATTAAACAAAATAATAAAACAAGAAGATAGTCAACCTAATTGAATTCAATATATGTGCTTTTTTCTCAGACATTAGAATCAGCATTAGAGGAACTTAATTGATTTTGAAATTAATTTTTGAACTGAAGATAGAATTTGAAAAGCCATATAATATATTCAAAATTACTTTTGTTCTAGCATTTTGAAAGGGAATGCCTTTTAAATAAAAGCATGAAAGCCAATAAGTAAACATATATCACCCAAGTGCAACAATTAAGATAAAGAAAATGATTAGGTACTTCAACCTGAAATTTATTTGAAAACAATGGGAAAGTTAGTTATTAAGCATTCCAACCATAAAAAAATCATTTATCTTAAAAAAAGAAAAAATTTATACCAAGTTGATAAAATATCTAGGATATGTTAATGAGTCAGTATACAAACAAATAATAAGCTGAGCTTAAATGCAAGTTTCTGATATTACTTTTGTATGTATCTCAGGATGCATCCTTTATATATTTTGAAATCAAAACAGTATGCAATTTTTACTTTTAAACTCTGAACAGAGGAGCCAGGGTTTTCTTAGAAGGGCTGTCATCAATACTACCTTCTCCTGGAAAATATGTTTAATGCCAGACCACATGGTTGGGCATTGAAAGTACACTATTGACTCTTTAAAATCGACATGCTGTTTTCCTGGCAGAAGAACAAAACTGAGGGTGATGGAAAAGAGGTAAATTGAGGTCATCTTGGACAAAGTAGACTAAGACTGGTTAGTCTAATAGGCTAAGATTTTTAAAGGATTTTTAAAACAATCACCCTTTTTTCCTTATTACAGAAATAATTCATACTCATTTTAGACATGTTAGCAAACACAATTAAGCAGGTAGAAGAATATGAAAATGATAATTCACTCTCCCTAGTGACAAACCCCACTGGTAGTTTGGGATATATTCGGCCAGGATTTTTGTTTCCTTGTTCAGAAAAATATATTCGTTCCACCACTTGAGGGTGTAAAGGTGAAAGTTTTAAGTTGATGGACTATTTTAAATATGGTTCTGAAAACTGTATTTTTTCCCAGATCACAACTTCCTTATATTACTAGAAATTTTAAAAGCATCTATTTTTTAAAGAGCTGCCAGAATTGTTCCCAATTTCCTGATATGTAGGGAAGTTCACTATAGTTATTGTGTTAAATAGTCCATTTTCTTAATTTAATAAAGAGCCTGATTCAAACTATGTGTTCTAGTGAGACCCAAAACAGTCAGCTCTCATTATCTTTTGTGGTCAGAAATAAATGACCCCCCAAAAATGTAAATACCAACAAATGCCCCCTACATTAATGTTCCCCAAACCTCACTTTAATTTTTTCAATGTGTTTTCAAATCCAAAAGGGACACATTTGTATCTCCAAAGGAAGGTAGAGGACTTTTTCTTTAAATCACTCAGGAGGAACTAAGAAAACTTTAGTTCCTAATCATAAATTAAACATAGAATACCCTCCAAAATGAGAGTGGTGATTTTGTCTGTAAGAACTCACTGGTGTTAAGCATGCGAGTAATATCATTTAGTGTTTTAGGATCATCCATCTGGAGGCAAGGAGGTCGCTGGAGGCAATGCAAGCAGTGGGGAGGTTAGGGTTGCAGATAAAGGACAAATGGCAGGGCAGGACTGAAGCAGGCAGCGTGTCTAGGGACGGGGGGAGATTAGACATATTCTGAAAAAAAAGATTAATTGAATCTAGGCGAGTAAAGTGGTAAATGTGGAGTCATGAGCGGAGAGAGAGATCTATGTAAATTGAGGTCATCTTGGACAATGTCTACTACATTGCCAAGATTTTTAAAGGATGTTTCAAAAATCACCCAGGTCTTTTACTTGGACAACTAAAGTACCAACTAGGGAAAGAGATAAGGATTGTAGGAGAAAAGGAACGTATGAGGAGAAGCTTTGAGTCAGGCAAAATGATGTCAGTTTTGATCATGTTAAATTTTAATGGCCATGGGACATCTAAATGTAATATACAGTAAACAGCTGGAAACACCATTCTGAAACTTAAGAGAGGTGCTTGGGCTCAGAATATAGATTTAGGGCAATGTTTCCCAAAGATGTTCTGCAGACTACTGTTACGGCAAGACTTCGCAAAGCCTTTGGTTTGGTAACGTACACTGTAAACCCCTAAGAATGAAGGACGTATCACTGGCACTTCTCTGACTTATGTGGACGTGGCACCTAGTGCTCTTTGGTACACCATTTTGCAGGCATTGGAGTGCTGGTGTCAACAGAGGCCTGATACTGATGAGATCCCTAAAGAAATAATTTTGAGTGGGAAGAGAAAGTGCTGAGGATGAAACTTTGGGGAATCTAAATATGTCATGCCTAAAGAGTTTAAGGCCCAGGCAGTGCCTTTGATTCCCCCTTATCTGAATTTCCTTTCCTGATGAAAATTTTACTATTGTTATACTGCCCCAAAACAAATAAAATTACATCTTCAGTTTCAGAATTTACTTAGATGTATTAGGTGATTTTGACAATTCCATCTCCATTCGTATATTTATAAAACTTCTTTTAACTCTGAAAAACTGTATTCCCAAACTCACATACATGCTGGTGAATACCAGCATTTAAGAGATATGCAATAGAAGAAGAGGCTGGAAAGGGACAAAGGGGAAGGATCAGCACAGCCAGGAAGGAGGCCTTGCTTAGATGATGTGGTGGATAATTGTATGTCAACTTGACCAGGTTCTGGTGCCCAAAACAACTAGTCTAGATGTTGCCATAAAGGCAATTAGTTGACTGCAAGTGAGAGACATTACCCTGGATAATGGGTATGTGTTTCATGTGATGAGTTGAAGGCCTTCAGAGCAAAGACTGAGACTTCCTGAAGTAGAAGGAATTCTGTCTCAAGACAGCACATAGAAACCCTGCCTGCGTTTCCAGCCTGCTGGCCTGTCTTACAGATTTCAGATTTGCCAGCCCCCACAATCCTGTGAGCCCATTCCTTAAAATAACTCCCACCCCCTCTCTCTCTCTGCCTGACTGGATACAGAAGCTGAATGAGGAGAGTATTTCAAAGAGAAGACCACGATCAGCACTGTTCAACGCCTTAGAGGGTCAAGTAAGATGAAAAAAAGAAACACCATCAAATATAATGGAGATTCAAAGTCTCCCTATAGTACTAACTTTTTTGACTATTTTAATTTTTTTTTTTTTTTTGAGATGGTTTCTTGCATGTTGCCTGGGCTGGAGTACAGTGGCTATTTGCAGGCACGATCGTGGTGCGCTGCAGCCTCCCTGCCTTGACCCTCCCACCTCAGACTCCTGAGTGGCTGGGACTGCAGGCATGTACCGCCATGCTTGGCTTCAATTTTTGAGAAGCATTTCAAACCAAGGTAACCACCTTCCTACTTTGATCACGGTCACCCCTTGTTTATAGAGTTGTAAGCTGAAATGTTAAACTCTCCTTGGTGACGAGTTCCTGCCAGAATTTATTCTCCTTTTGTAATCCTGACAGTTCCTAGTACTGAACCCTAGTACTGAACCCTAGTACTGAATTAGTGGGATCAAAGTTCCTAGTACTGAACCCAGTGGGATCAAAGAATGTTAACCTGGATTATCTTCTCTTTCATCACCTGTAATTAATGAGATACATAGTGTAATCATTTCCTCTTTTTTGCTTAAATCTGTCCTGTTTGTTGTTGTTGTTGAGACAAGGGTCCCTTGATCGCCTAGGCTCAAGCAATCCTCCTGCCTCAGCTTCCTGAGGAGCTGGGAGTACAGGTGTGCACCACCATGCCTAGCTAATTTTAATTTTTTAGATAGAGACAGGGTTCTCACTATGTTACACAGGCTGGTCTCCAACTCCTGAGCTCAAGCAATCCTCCCACCTTGGCCTCCCAAAGTGTGGGGATTACAGGCATGAGCCCTGTACCCATCCTCTCCTTTTTGCTTTTTCCTTTTCTGTTCCTGTTGGTATCACTGTAGCCCAGACCTTCACTTCCTCTCTACTCTCAGGGGCTTTGAGGCTAAGAAGGACTACAGGATTGGTGGTGGCAGAACATGAACAAGAGGGATTGAGGAGCCTCCTGGGAAGAACTGGTTCTAAGAGAAGAAACAGACACGTGGTGTAGCTCCGCTCAGAGGGAGGGAGTTCCTAGTGCAGCGTCGGTGTCATTCGCCCATGCTGCAGCCCACTCCAGCTTCAGCGTGTGCCTGAGTCCTCGGGAGAGACAGGAGGACAGAAAGGGCCTTTCCCACAGTCTTCACAATCTTTCTGAGACTCTGGAAATTCAAGGCAGTGCTCAGCCTTGGGAAAATGCTGCAGAGTAATATAGAAGGGGATGTGAAAGATTCTGTCCACTTTATTACAGAATATAAAAGCTTGGATTTTGTGGATTTCAGACAGTGGTGTGCTGGAAAATGTTTAACAACCAGCTCTCTGGAAAAAATAAATAGATAGAAGCCATAAGCTGTCCTCTCTTCCCAGCTCTGAGTTTAATCACATCACATCAGCAGCTTGAAATTAACCATGGTAGAAAAGCTCACACCAAGAAAATCAGCAAGTTTTACAGAGAGGACAGTAGCACATCTTTCTGTAATATTTTCACTATAAAAATACAATAGATGTAGATAACTTTAAGAATATAGATTATAGTAAAATAATTTAGAAGTGATGAGTTTTGAGGATTTGTTGCTTTTTTTGATAAAATTTATTTCACTGCCAGTTTATATAATTTAATTTTTAATAATGCCCATGTTTAACAGTCACAGGCAAAATTTCTAAACATGTAACAACTGGCTGTGGGCATCCTGTCTGCACAGGCTCCAGCACACCATTGATTCCGGGCTTCAGAGCATAGCACACCTGGGGCGTCAGGGGCCTGGTGTTTCCACAGCGCCTACAGCCGTGGCAGTGACAAGCCTCAATGCACAGATTTGCTGCGGCTAATGCTTACTGAGTTTAATTGAAAACCAAACTGAGTTTAACTTAGCAAGGAGAGTTGCAACAAGTCTGCAATGTTCATTCATTTCTGTGCGTGAAAGCTTCATCCTCTCTAGTTCATGACAGAATGCAACAACAGAGCAGGTTCTAGGAAGCCTTCTTGCATTTCATCAGTGATTCTTCCTCCTTGCCAATCTTTCTATTTTAATGCCTTTCCTTGCCAAAACATGCCCAGTGAACTATGTTCAAGACTCCCAAATTCCTTTGGCTGTAGTTGACTTCATTTTTATAGCTTGCTATCTTATTTTTCTAAAATGAAATTTTTGTTTTTTTTTCTCATTAAAAAAGCAATCATACCTTTGTTTCAGGAGGAAAAGTGGAAAAACATAGTTAAATTAAAATGATATAAAACAAACATATCCATGTAAAGAAAAAAACACTATAATTAATAACATTATTGTCCTTGTCTGCCTATGTCTGGCTCCGTGGTGCTTACCTAAACTTGCTTTACAATTGAAAAAGTTCATTCTACCCTGAGGGTAGTTTTTAAAAGGGTAGTCTTTTTTATGACTTTTTTTTTTTTTTTTGGTTAGGGCAAAGGTTCACTGCTTCTTTTCATTCATAAATTATTTAAACTCAGAGGGATTTGCTTTCCTTATCACACTCCTATAACCTTCCAGTCCTTTTTTAGCCTCTTAACTGATGTGAGGCCTTTATCCATGACCTAGAGGGGGAAGCTTCTTGGAAAAGGGCAGCTCTCTGGTAATTTTGCATTAGTGCTTCTTGCCTCTCTATAACCATCAGAGCCACTTTTTCCAGTCCTCACCAGCACACAAAGAGAAATGTGCTGTCTGCAATCACGCTTTTCTGGCTGCCAGGGCAGTGTATGGCTCTGGGGAAGAAAGACACCCTATACTTCTTATTGTGCCTTTCTGCGCTTTGCAATGCCCCATTTGTATCTTTTGCCTGTACAAAAGAAATTTTCATTTTAAAAGAAGCATCCTGAATCCACAAAATCCCATAATACCAATTTCTTTTCTATCAGGAAAAAGAAGAGAGTGAAAACAATGCATGGTGATTAAAGATTTCCACGGCGACAGCTCCCTGGGGTGAAACACGAGGCCCTACATTGGCAGCGCCATCCACCAGGAAGGCTCTTCGTGGACACGCTGTGTCACTTGCTTCAGTCCCTGTCTAAGCCGGGATTGGACTGGCACATTGCCTTGTTGAAATTGGCTCCGCACCTTGTTTAAGTGGGCATCCTGCCATACTAATTGATGGGTATGAGTGCAGACATGCTAGAGAACCAGGATGCACACCAGATCTGGGTAGGAGAAGAGTTTCAGTCCAGAAATATCAAAATAGTCAATTGTGCTGAGTTTGTGTGCCAGGGCCTAGAAGAAGATGGTATCAATGCTCTGCTGCAGCTCAGAGCTGGATTTATTTTTAAAAGCCCCAGATAGCTGAAAAAACAAGGAAGGTATGGGCCTGAGAAGGAGAAGTAAGAGACAAGGTTATTGACTTTCAAAAGAAAGAGTTAGTGTCTGCCAACTGGGGAATAAGAAGGTTTTTCATCCAAGCCATACCATGATTACAGTAACTTTCGAGCTGAGTGCTTTGGGCAGATACAGAAATCAGAGCCACCTCCTGATGGGACTTCCCAGGTAAGTCACGGTGGGGACTGCCAAGGTTGGATGCAGACGGCTGCTCCTGACCTGGGGAATGTCTCTCCCTCCTTGTCCATGATGCCTCAGCTACCCCATGAGATCAACCACTCATCAGGTGCATCCAGCAGGCCAGCCCCTCCCCCAGAAGCACAGCCATCAGCCCGTGTCCTTTTGTCAGTTCCATCTTTTGAAATACAATTGTCCCTCCATTGGAAGAATAGCTGGGTAACAATCCAAGTTTGGTGCAGAAGAAAGAAATTTTTCAATATGAAAATGAGGAAGACGTCAAAGAGAGTTCTGAATGTATGTTAGCACAGACTACCCTATATTTCCCTCTATAGCTGGCAGTGACCTTCTTCCAACCACCTAATGCTAAACAGTCCAGGAGAAAATGACATTGAAGGACGCCACCACTTAATAACAGAGACAACAACAGGGTCTTCAAGATACAGAATGAGGTAGATGACACCTGCACTGATGCTGGTGGAGATGAAATCTGTACCTCAATATAGCCATATGTTACAGCATAACATACAGGGCTCAAATACAAAAACCTTTGGCTGGACTTCAGGAAAGTGCCTGTTTGAAGACTTGAAAAACTCACTCTTTAAACTGTCCCATCATTATTTGAATCGACTGACAATATGGGGAATATGGACTGGTCTGTTTAGCTTCCCTCAGCTTTTGAACCAGATCCATTTTATTATCAATTGAATTCTGCACAGAGTAGAATTAGAAGAAGCCATTGCTCTGACCCCAATTTTACATAATTTCTCCCTTCCTGATTGTAAAAGTTTCCCTTTATGATTTCGGCTTCTGAAACTTGGATGCTGTATGATGGGTGACTCTTTCCATTTTGAGTGTTTTCCTTCACAATTCTGACTTCTCACACACTCAACAACCAGTTCTTTGCAGGGTGAGAAATGATTTCTCTCAGCTGAGCATGGTGGCTCATGCCTGTAATCCCAGCACTTTGGGAGGCCAAGGTGGGCAGATCACGAGGGCTGGAGTTCGAGAGCATCCTGGCTAACATGGTGAAATCCTGTCTCTACTAAAAATACACAAAATTAGCCAGGTGTGGTGGCACATGCCTGTAGTCCCAGCTACTCAGGAGGCTAAGGCAGGAGAATCGCTTGAACCCGGAAGCAGAGGTTGCAGTGAGCTGAGATCACACCATTGTTCTCCAGCCTGGGTGACAGAGCAAGACTCTGTCTCAAAAAAAAAAAAAAAAGAAGAAATGACTTATCTCTCTCCAAAGGCACCAATTGCCACTGTGCTGCACTCAGAGTTCTCAGTAGCCAGCCCAATGTTTGTCAGACACACCCCAGGGAATTCCCCGATGTTTGTTACTCACAGTTTCACTCAGGCACATCCCGACCCTGTCTTGACTCAGTGGAAGAGCAGCCCAGGCCAGCAGTAGGTGCAGTTTGTAGTTACCCTTGTGACCATATACCATCTAGAATACTTGAGGTGAGGCCTTGGGACCTGAGGTCCCCTGAGTGGTCCCCTCCCTGTAGTCATTTCCCAGGGCTGCTGCAAAGAAGGACCGCAGTCACAAACTGGGTAGCTTAGAACAACAGAAATTTATTGCTGCACAGTCCTGTGAGCCAGAAGTGCCAAGGTAAGGTGATGGCAAGACTGCGCTCCCTCTGGAACCTTCATGGGAAGAATCCTTCTTTGCCTCTCCCAGCTCTGGTGGCCTCAGGCATTGCTTGGCTTGCGGCCGCATCACTCTAATCTTCCTCTGGATTGCTCCCTATGTCTCCTCATATGGTTCTTCCTCCCAGCATATCTGTGTCTGTGTTCAAATTTTCCCTTTTTATAGGTATACCAGGCGTACTGGGTTAGGGCTCACCCCAGTAACCTCATTTTAACTTTGCTACATCTGCAAATACCTTATTACCAAATAGGTCACATTCTGAGATACTGGAGTTTAGAACTTCAACATTATCTTTTGAGGGGGGACACACAATTCATCCCAAAGTACTCCCTCTCGACCCACCACTATGCTGGCCTAGTTAATCTGTCTTTATTCCACAAACATGTTTAGTTGAGCACCCACTATGTGCCACATGCTGGTGAGACACAAGAGGTGGAGCAGTGAAGAAAAATATGGTCCTTGCTCTCACAAAGCATACCCTGTTGTGGCAAAGGCAGACAATAAACAAATCAATACAACATGATGTGGGATAAAGCCTATGAAGAAACTAAACAGGGGCTCTGATGGGGAAGGGTGGAGGCATGCGCAGAGGCTGCTTTAGAAGGGAGGTTAAGGAAGGGCTCATCAGTGTGGTGATAAGATGCGAACGGAGGGTGAAGCCGCCATGGGCTGAAGAGGCGGAACAGTGTTCCAGGCAGAGGAAATGGACACTGAGAGCCCTGGGAGGTGGGAAAGAATGTCGCGTGTCCTGGATGCTGTGCAAAGGCAACCATGGGGACACGGCACAGATGTGGCTGGAGACAGAGCCAGTGGCAGACCCAACACGGTCTTCCAGGCTGCGGGAAGTTCTGAGGATGTGATTTTTGGTACAAGGAGATTAGGCAGACATGATCTGATTTACGTTTTTCATGACACCATTCCCTCTGGTATGCAGAAGGATCAGAGCAGGGCAGCAGTGAAGACAGGGAGACTGTTAGGTGGTTTCAGTATTGCCCAGGTGAAGGCCAGTCCAGGTGGCTTAGATGAGGCTGGGGGCAGCAGTGAGGAGGCATAAGAGAAAACTGACTCTGGGTTTTTTTGGAAGATAACTTACAGGGCCTGCCAGTGGAGCGGGAGCATGATCATAGGGAGGCTGGGGGATGTTTTGCATGGCTGGGAATTGCCTGGTTTCCCCATTCAGCCCTCTAGGCCTCTGCTGGACAGACCTGTGTGGAGCTCCTACCTGCTGGCCTGTCATTCTGCCCCCTGCTGGTCATTTACCGGGCCCCACCATGAATTCCCTGGTCACCAGCCAGAACCCATACCATGAGGGCCTTAGTTGGCGAGGTCCCAGCAGCTGCCATCTGCAAGTGTGAAGTCCAGGCTTTGCCTGCACCGTGGGCCTGTCTCTCACCTTTAAGGGACACAGGACCTTTGAGAATTAGTTTTTATATTTAGGCTTAATTCCCCCCAGGCCTCACTACATTTAGCCTCAGCTTTCTCTGCGTTCCTGCTTACCCTTTTAGCTAAAGCCTCCAACCATGTTTATGACCCCAAAACTCTGACGAATTGTTCTTTGTCACAGCGCCACCCAGGCTGACAGCCATATTCATTGCAAAAGATAATGAGATGGTGAGATCTGACTTCTATTGAACAAATTTGTGTGATGCTCAGCAGAGATCAGGTGTCACTCCCTTTTAGGAAATTGATTAGGACTCGTGCTATAAACCTAAGCAGAGCTGAGAGGGAGCTTCACGAACAGCCTGTTTGGCTGTATATGTGGGGCTTCCACTACATGGACTCGCTGCCTCTTAGAATCAGGCCTGCCCTATGTGTATGGGAAGATAGGCTGAGAAGGATGGAAGGATTTTATAATATGATATCTCTGGCATAACCTAGATCTTAGAAGCTGGCCCAGGGAGTAAGGGTCGAGTTTCGTCCAACTGGATGTTCAGTACTAATTTGAGAGTCCAGTTTTTAAAGATCAATGAAGCTGAGAGGTTTGTTTCTTGAAGGAATTGTCTCAAAGATAAATGATAGCCCTCCAAGATGAAAGCAAATGCTATAAAGTGTTTCCCTCTTCATGACTAGGTTAGGGAAAAACAGTCCTCTTCACTAAAGCAAACTCCGTTTTTAAATGAAACGATGATTATGAAGAGCAGAGATCTCTAGCAGTGAGGTCTAGCATTTATTGAGCACCGACCTTGTGGAGAGGCTATTACGTCTATCCCCTGTGGTCCTCACTTCATCTTGCAGGGTGGACTGCTTTGTCTCCCAGCAGCCTCTCCCCTTTCCTTAGGAAATGCTTCTTCCCCAACTTGAACGATGGGGTTCAAATGAGCCCCAGGAAGATGAAGAATTCTTTCCTAAGATTTTGGAGTTTAAGAGGGAGCATGAAGCAGGCCCTGACAGACAATTTGAGATAAAAGACAAGGAAAAGCTGGGCTGTAGGAAGGGTAAATAAAAGGCAGAATTAGCCCTTCCTTGTTTCAGGGTTTGGTTTTTATTGCTTCCTATGCACAGAAGTTTCCCTTTGTTTTGTAACCTCATTTTTATCACAATTCAGAATTCCAGTTAACATGAGACTATTATTGTCCCATTTCACAAGTAAGGAAACTGAGTCTTGGAGAAGTAATCATTTATTTGCATGAGGTCACATGGCCAGTAAGTGGTGAAGCCAAGATTTAGCTTTAAGTCTAGGAGACTCAAAAAAATCCCATTATACACCCTGAAGACTTACTGCTGTTGGATCCAGTGATGCGCTAGTTCCGTGAAACAGACTGAAAGCAAACTGTCACTGGTTGAGCATAAAAAGTGAGCAAAGATATATCAGCCAAAAGTAAACTAAACAACATGTAAAAAAGCCTTAACTGTGTATTTTAATGGAGAAATCATTAGATAGTGCAATAGGAGATCTTTTATGTTGATTTCAAAATACAATACATAAAGAAGATAAAACAACCAAAACCATTTGATAACTGAATGACAGTGATCAAAACATACGTAAAAACCAAAAAGTTGGAAATGCAGGAAGAATTGCCAAAACCACAATCATAATGGGAGACTCACACGGCGCAAACCTCGGCAGGTCAAGTAACCAAAAATCCATAACATTATAATGAATTTGAATCACAAATAATTAACAAGCTAGCCAAGACACAGAAACTACGTATGCTTTCCAAATCCCCATTGAACATTTACAAATTTTATTATGTATCAGACCATGAAAAAAATTCCATAAACTCCAAATATCATATATAGCCACATTCGCTGATCATTATGCAAGAAAACTAGATGTTAAGAACAAAATATATTAAAAATAAATCTAACTACATGGGAGAAAGATTATTTTATTACCTCATTATTCAGAATGAGGTACAACTGCATGTGTGGCTATGACTGTATCTCCAAATTATATTAAATTAAAACCAGCAGGTGATAAAACAGTTTATAAAATAATCTAATTTTTATATATTTAAAATGATTTTCACATATAAAATTAAATACATAAATACATAAATAACTTTCCTGGAAGAATGCACAAGAAAACTGTTGACGTTGGCTATTTTAAGAGAGAGGATAAGGGTCAGAGGTAGGGAGAGGAACACTATAGAGAACTTAAATCATATGCAATTAACAAGCTACCCAATATACAAACTACACATTCTTTCCAAATCCCTATTGGATATTTTTAAAGCTTACCACATACCAGGACATGAAAAATGTTAATAAATTCTAAATACTATATACAGACCACATTCTTTTTATACTGTTTGAATCCTTCCTCTACCTAAAAAATATAAGATGAAGGGCATTTTATAATCTATTGTTTATAAAAGTAAACTCTAGATTGAAAATACAAATCCTCCAAATTATTAGCAGAACCACACACAAAACAACAAAGAGTCCAAATAGTGAAGAAACATTTTTAAAGCCATAAAAGCATACTATTAAAAAATGACAGAAATGTAAATAAGTTAAATCCGCTTATTAAAGAAAAAGTTTGTAAATCGGATAGCAAAGAAAATTAAACTCTGTGTTGTATATTTGAAGAATGCTTAAAAGATAGACATTTAGCAAAGGTTAAAGATAAAAAGATGAGTAAAGTTATACCATAAAAATATAAACAGAAAGAAGTCAGGGGTTATGATTTTACTATCAGACAAGGAGAACTGGGATCATAAAGGATTAAACGAAGCAAAGAAAGGCATCTTGTAATACTAAAGGGTGTACTTCATTACAAAGACACATATTCATAGATAATTACATAAAAAACTATATTTTCTGAAAACAATTTCAGAAAAGATATCTGCCAGATTAATTTATTATTTTAAAAATAGACGAAGTTGTGGAAAATCTAACTCAAGACCCCTTAAAAATGTTTCTAGACAGTTTCACATAGCAATTTATGTGAATTTCTACAGAAAGATGATTCCAGTGCTCTTGAGACTGTTCACAAAGTAGAGAAGAAGGAAAGCATCCATTTTCTTTAACTGAAATGAGTACAACACAGCAAAAGCTGACAAAAATTGCACTTAAAAGAAGATTACACACTGAATTCACTTATGACTATCCATAAATATATCATAAATAGTGTATTAGTAAACATTGAAATAATAATATACCATGACTAGGGTTCATTTTAAGAATGTAAGATAATTTTGATATTTAGAAATCATTCATGTGATTTTCCATATTACTACATATAAGGATAAAAACCATATGATTATGTTCACATATGCTCAAAAGCATTTGGTAAAATTCAAAGATATTCTAGACCAAATTCTTATGAAAACAAGGCTAGAAGGATATTTCTTCAACATGATTTTTCAATCTATATATAGTAGTGCGTCACTTAACAACAGGGAAACATTCTGAGAAGTGCGTCATTAAGTAATTTCATCGTTGTGTGAACATCATAGAGTGAACTTACGCAAACCAAGAGGGTATAGCCTTCTACACACCTATATAATAGGATGTAGCCTATTGCTCCTAGGCTACAAGCCTGTACAGCATGTAACTGTACTGAATACTATAGTCAGTTGTAACAGTGCTAAGGATTTGTGTATCTGGACATATCTAAACATAGTACAAATACAGTATCATAATCTTATGAGGCCACTATTGTGCCCCATAAGATTTATTTATTATACATGTTTATTATAACATGCAGTCTGTTGTTGACAGAAATATTATATAGCATATGACTGTATTTATGTAAAGATAGATAGATAGATAGATAGATAATCTTTTCTCCCAAAACAAGAACTAGACTCAATTTGAACCAGACTGTGAATGCTGAGATTTACCAATTGGCTAGGAACCACACTTGAGGCATTATCAACCTGTGACTCCCAACTGATATGGGTCCCAGTTGGGAGACCCTGACAATTGTAAAAAAAATTATTTCCGTGGTTCCAGGTGCACCCCCATCACTGTACTTTTTGTTGGAAGCCAGGCATTAACTTTCATCCCTCCCCAAAATATGGTAATTTGCAGGGATGGTCACAAGAGACCTTTAAGTGTTTAAGGAAACACTGTCAGTAGATTATGTAGCCTTCATATGATGCAGAGGTTTCTCCAAAATGAGGCCACCCTTAGTTACTTGGGGTTTCTTCTTGGAGAAATAACTTGTTATTTATGCACACTTTGAAATCGATGATCAGGAGTCTTCCAATTAGAAAAGTTAGTAAAAAATGTGTTCTTGACTTAAGCTGAAGTAATGATACCATCTGGCATTCAGATCAGCCTCAACTCACGGGCCAGAGTTGTTATGGGTGGCAAAATTGCCTGAGGTTTCCTCCTTTGAGCCAAGGAAGAATCTGTGCAATCACTATTGCGTCCTGCTGTACCTGGAGTAACGAATAACTCTGGCCATCAATGTGGAAGCCTAAGGAGAAAGCTACCTGGCTTCTAAGGTAGATGTGGATAGTTTATAAGATGTGTTTAGCTCTTTGTCCTGTAACTCTGGGGAGCATGGCTGAGGTCAGTACCGGTTGTCCTCATCCTGTTAATAGTACCCTTAACTGCGATAGCCTCACAGTAATTTCGTAAATGCTGTATAAGATTATACAGAATGAATTTGCTCCCAGCCTCTGTCAGTCAGATTACTCAGATTAACCAATGAAGTGACATGCTGATGGGGAAAATTCTCCAGAAGTCAATACGGTATAGAAGGGGTGAATATTGTTGGGGGACAACTCTCTATTGATCTGTTGCATTTCTGACTATCTTGAAAACAAATACTGACTGCCCCTTTTTTCAGACTATCTTTTCAAGGATATCTGTACAACAGTCTTGGAACTTACAGACATGTCTCCCTCCAGAGAAAAATTTAGGTTTGCTTATAGCCTTGGATGATAAAGGCAATGTTGCCTTCTGGAGAAAAGCTCACACGTGCTTATTGCCGAATATAAAAGATTCAGGTTCCCTAAGCTCAGGGTTTCTTTCCTGTAATGCAACCTACTGTGTGTACAGGCATCTATCTGGGCCTGGGCCTAACTGAATCTCTCTCATAGGAGTTGGGAACAAGGATAACTGACACAAATATGCCGATGTTCATGCTTCTTGCTTTCTATGAGTAATAAAGTCCTGTGTCTCTGATCTAGGAGTCTCATGTCTTCTGCCAGCAATTATGCTGTGATAAGCCAATGTGTTACCTTATAAGTAGGGTAAAATCGCAAGCTTTTCATACTTCTGGATAATAACAGAAGACAAAAATGGATTGTCTAGCCCAGTTTACAGAGAACACTACTTTTAAAATAGAAAGGCTTTGGTTTCTTGTCTAATAAGAACTTAAGTTGTCTTTGTATACCTTGGGCCTGGTGGCATTGTCAAAGCCTTCCCAAAAGCTGTTCCCCAATACAACCTCCAGGCACACGTGCCAATCCAGCCTTCCCCATTCCACAGTTTATAAGATTTCTACACTTTTCCTACGTTTCCTAGGTTGTTTTTATTTTAATATAATTTTTGAGACAAGATCTTGCTTGGGACCACAGGCATGCACCATCAAGCCTGGCTAATTTTTAAAAATTTTTTGTAGAGGCTGAGTCTCCCTGTGTTGCTCAGGCTGGACTTGAACTCCTGGGTTCAAGTCATCCTCTCACCTTGGCCTCCCAAAGGACTGGTATTACAGGCATGAGGCCACCACACCCAGCCCTTCTTTATTTGATACACAAAAATCCTCCCCAGGGACATCAAGCCAGCTTGCAAAACTGGTTACTTCATTTTTCTTCTGGAGATTTCAACAGCCCTAGCTCCCTGGAAATCAAATTCTTGCGTCATTCACTCATTCATTCACCAAATATCTCTAACATCTCAGGTACTCAACACAAAGTAAGTGCATAATAACCACTTACTGAATGATTAATAAATCGTTTAAATCAGCACCACTCATCAAATCAACACTCAAATAATATATCACTGTAACCTGTGAAAAGTGCTATAAAGGAAAAGTACTAAAAAAAAGGACAACATTAACAGCCATACAGGAAGTGACATTTAAAGTGGGAACTGAAGGGGGAGTAGGAGTTAACTAGGTAAAGGGATGGTGATATATTCTAGGCAGAGAGAAGAGCATTGACTCACTTTTTTTGGTCCTGTGCCTTTTTCCAAGTCGTAGTCAATGGCCAGCTAGAAAGACTTTTTCTTCTTCCTCCTCTGTTCTAAGGTGGACTCTGTGCCTCCTCCCACCATCATCCCAATGGCCTCAGTGGCAGGCATCATCTTTTCTGGGATTGTCTCTGCTTCCTCAGCTCCTCCACTGACCCCCAAGAGGCTCCCCGTCACAGTAGCTTCAGAGGACCATGCACTTGCTCACTGAGGGGCACATCCCACTCCTTGCTTATTTGCATACCCTGAACCCAGTTACTCACACAACCTTTACTGGTTACTGCCTCTATATACATCTCCAGATTCTCATTGATAGCTCATCCCTCAAGCAACTTTAAAGACGTGAGACACACATTAAGCTTTATGATACAACGCATCTTAAAAAGATGACACAAACAACAGAAATAGAACAAAATAGAATGCCCACTCCTTATGGGATCATCTGTGAGTTCGGCATATTCTTATAATGCAAAATGGCCTGCTGTTTTTCTGAACAAATTAAGTAGAAAGTAAGCCAGACACCAAGGAAAAAAAAAAAAAAAAAACAGACACACACACACAACTCTGGTAGCCAGTGTCAGAACTCATTTGTTGTAGTGAATACTGCTACCTTTAATCATATTAAAGTAGTTGCTGCTGCCTCCTCATATAAGTGTTGGCATTATAAAACAGTAGTTACAAACCACTCTATAATAAAGCATACAAATGTCTATGTTTTAAACGTTCTCCTTCATCATTCAGATCAGAAAAGGCACGTGACTTTGAACAGAGGAAATATGTGAGTGACATTAAGTGTGGTATAAGCCTACTTCATGTTCCAGCTCTGATATGGAGCTAGGTAAAGCATCAATTCTGGTCAATGCCAGCCAAATTTGCTGTCAATAATAAGATAAATCCACGACAGGGTAAGAATTGCTGTCTACTATAGAAAACTGCTCCTTGTTAGCCACATTACTTTGCTGCTCTATGACCTGCTTCTAGGGGTGATGAATAATATGACAAGCTTTTTGTGTGCATGTCCAATAAAATATATAGTTTCTTGCAGCAAAATAAACTGGACATTGAAGCTATGTACAGTACCTAGATTGATATTTTCTTAGCTATTAACTTGAATTAATCCTGATATGATACTATTTTCATTTGAAAAAAGGTGTGCAGATGATTGCTTTTTGGAGACCTAATTTCTGAGTCTCTGAGGTATCCTTCAATTCACCCAGTCTACCTCTTTCTGAATTATAAGTTTAACACTAAATACAGTCACCAATGATTGTTAATAACCTCTTGCCTGAAGAGTGTATGCTTTAAATTCCATAGATCTTTGGTTTCAAAATTGCAAACAAAATAAGAGCCAATGTAAGTAGTTACTGAAGGAAGATTCCATTAAGTATTCTCTGAACATTAATATAAAATGACAACAGCAAGAGAACAACTGTTAAGGAGTCTCTGTGGGCATGAGGGAATTATTGGTCAAATTGAAAAGAAAATCAGTAAAGCCTCTCCCATTAAAAAAAAAAAAGACTAGAAAAAAGTTTTTTTTCTTTTCACGTTGAATGATTAAGGAGTACACTTCACAGAATTCAAGAGGAAATAAATCCAGGGATTGAGGGGAGCTGGCTGTGACAGGTAACCAGAGAGAGGACATCCAAATGATGTGTTTTCAGGACTCGAAACTTGCAGAGTGCTGCAGGCTGAGGGAAGCTGGGAAGGCCTATAGACCAGCTGTGCCAAGGGGCTGGATAAACAGGTTTCCATGAACAAAAACATAGTCGCCAAGTTCAGATTAGCTGTTCTAAAGAAAAGAGCAGCAAGAAGTTGATCATCGTACACATGACCCAGCCAAGGCAGGGACTAACAAAGCTCCCTGCTGGACTTTAATTCTATAGTATTCTCACTGGATGGCGACCACTGGTGGCAGGCTTACACGTGGGGTTAGGAGCCTCTGTATCCTTTTTCTCCACAGCCTTACTCGTATTCCCACCATAAACCAGAACTACCCCCTGTGAATAAAACCTTACCTAGACAAGAGAGAAAAGGAAACATAAAGTATGCTGATGACTGGCAGTCTCCTAAAGCACCTTTCTCTAGCTCAAAGCTTTCTATTAGGTTGCTGCAAAAGCAGTTACTTTTGCAGCAACCTAATAACTCATCTTCCAAGCTGAAATCATCAGGAGTTTCATTTATTTC
The DNA here is from genome assembly GCF_001604975.1 of Cebus imitator. NCBI lineage: Eukaryota > Metazoa > Chordata > Mammalia > Primates > Cebidae > Cebus > Cebus imitator. The sequence continues at coordinate 11,281,582 of NW_016107319.1, read as the reverse complement.
CCTTAACACTCTAAGGTGTTAAAGGTTGTCATCCTCCTTAGTCAAAATGACCAATTCGATTGTTTGGACAGGCCAGCAAAGGTACCTTCTGGCTATGCTGTCTCCATGTGGCAGAGCTTTAGGGTGTTTGCCACAACTGCTGCCTGTTCTGAAAGATCCTTTGTATAGATAGGTCAGTGTGTTGGCATTGTGTGATGTCACAACCCCGGTCAGTGCTGATTAGACCAGTGATGGGTGTTTGTTAGCTATCTAGAAGTTGTGGGGGTGGGGGACTGAGGGAGGCCAGCACAAGAGCTCTGCCATAAAAGGACGTTGGAAAGGAGTGAAGAGTCCAATCAGAAACTCTTTTTGAGAGATTGAATGCAAAGCATTCAGAGAGTCAGTAGGCTGGAAAGGCCAGGACTCACACACGAAGAAGACAGTAAGCAAAAACTGGGGGGTAGGAGAAGCTGTGAGTAAACAGAAATCTGGAGATAAATAGAAGAGATTAAAAATAGTTATGCCATTGTAGTAGTAACAGGAGTAGAAACAGAAGCCAAGAGAGGGTAGAGAATTAGTCCTAGCAAAGAAAAAACTAGTGGAGGTAAGCAGAATGGAAGACCGGAATCAGGAGCACAGCCAGCTGCTAGTCAGCAGACGTTGCTACGAGACTTTTCACTGTGTCCCAAATAGCCATAATATTCAATTCTCTGGTGGTTTAGCTTGAGTTATTTTTTCTTAGTTTTCTTACTGTCCAGTGTCATCTTACAATGAGCTCTGTTAACTGAGATAATGGATTATTCTTTATTCTTCACATCCTGTAAGAGCCTAAGCAACTTCTCCGGTCACCTTGTAAATGGGTCAGAGTAACACATTTGAATGTAAAATACTGTCTACAAAATTCAAAGATCCCCAGAGTGTACCATTTTAAGAGGTAGGGGCTATAACACGTACCAATCCGGCATTCCCTTTGAAGAAGATATTCTAATATCCTGGGACTATCAGATTCCTGGAAACTTTATTGAAGGGGTAGGCTCCTTCCTGCATTTTATGGGATATATCTCCTTCCCTCTTATAGACATGTATGTTACCATGGCATGGAGAGTACTGCTTAATTTCTTCTCTTCAACTCCTGTCAGCATGATGTCATCAATTTAGTGCACCTATGATCTAGTGATGTTTTAAGGGATGATGAGATGTTCAAGGCACTTATCCCCTGTATTGTGGTATAAAGCCTGAGATTTGATATAACTCTGAGACAAAATAATAAAGGTATTCTACTGTTCCTACCAGGTGAAAGCAAACTTGACTGTTTTCCCTGCTTAGTGGGATATAGCATGGGTCAGCAAAGTAGAGTTTGAAGGTAAAACCTGCCTTGCTGCCCTTTAAAATCTTTATTAATAGACATATTTTTAAAGTAGTTTATATTTACAGAAAAATTGAGCAGAGAGCACGGCGAGTTCCCAGTATACCCACAATTTCCCATTATTAACATCTTATATTAGTATGGTACATTTGTTACAATTAACATATATTGATATACTATTACTAAATAATCCTTTTTATATTCAATGTTCTACTGGCAAGGCTGAGAATTCAACAGATCAAAGCAAAATTCAGAATTAACCATTGCATTTGGTTTGCAGCTATTTTGGCCCTGCAGCAAGAGATTATTTTAGAATAGTTATATATGATTCCTTTTTTTTTTTTTCATAACTGTGCCTTGGGCTGAGAATTTAGTGATTTGAGTTTGTTATTTTCTCTGTTTAAGCCTCTCCTGATTGTTCATATTAACCATACCACCCTACAGTCCTTGTGTGACCCTTTCCATCCATTCTGTTCAGACTTCCTTAATTTTGACCTAATGTCCTTTTTCTGTTTCAGGATGCCATCCAGGATACTGCATTGCATTCATTTGTCACATTTCCTTAGGCTACTTTGACTATGACATTTTCTCAGATTTTCCTTGTTTTTGACGACCTTAGCAGTTTTCTTTTTCTTTTTGTTTTGGAGACAGGGTTTCACTGTGTTGCCTAGGGTGGTCTTGAACTCCTGGGCTCAAGTGTTCCCCCTGCCTCGGGCCCCCAAGCAGCTGGGAATATAGGAGCTTACCACTGCACCAAGTTCACCTTGGCAGTTTTGAGTAGTGGTTAGATATATTGCACAATCTTCCTCTACTGAAGTTTTTTTGATGATTTTCTCACAATTGGGATGGTGTGGTGGATTTTTGGGAAAAGATCACAAATGTAAAGTGCCCGTTTCATCACATTATACCAAGGGTACATATTACCAACATTGTGTATGACTATTGATATTGAACTCAATCACTTGGCTGAAATAGTGCATGTCAGGTTTCTCCACTGTAAAGTGACTTCTTTCTGCCTCTCCTTACTGTATTCCTGGGAGAGAAGTCACTATGCACAGCCCACACTTGAGTGGGGAGTTATGTTCTCCCTCCTTTAAGACAGAGTATCTGTGTGGTATATTTGGAATTCTTCTGCGTGAGAGATTGTCTCTTCTTCCCACTTGTTAATTTATTAAATCATTTATTTGTATCAGTATGGAATTACTGTATATTTTGAGCTACTTTATTTTATTGCTCAAATTGTCTCAACTTTGGCCATTAGGAGCTCTTTTGGTCGGCTCCTGTGCCCCTTTGACATACCCCCATCAATGGGTGTTTGGTTTTTTGTTAGTGGTGGATTTTTCTTAGTTTTTTGTTTTGTTTTGCTTTTTGTTATTTGAGAGCAGATCCTTACTTTTTGGTATAACCAGATGCTTCGGGCACATGTGGTGTATTTCTCACCCCAGTTCTAGAATCAGTGATCCCTAGGTCCTTTTATTGGAGAATGGTATTAAAAACCAGGATCTGAGCACTGGATGTGCTTATTGCTACTGGGGTGCTTACTGCCTATTTTGTAAATAAAATTTCATGAGAACACAGCCACACCCATTTGTTTATGCATGGTCTATGGCTGCTCTCATGCTGCAATGACAGAGTTGGTCAGATGTGACAGATGTCTTATGGTCTGCAGAGCCTGACATGATACTCTCTGGCCTCATACAAAATTTTTTTTAAAAAAAAGCCTGCGAATTCTTGGGATAGAGAAAAAGCAATAAACAAAAACAGCGACTACACATATAGGCTCTAATAGTCTTCTTTAGTAAGGAGACTTCATCAGGGGTAGAAGCTGAAGTTACACTCATCAACTGATTAAATGTAAGGTAATCCACTCTGCTAAGACCCACCAGTCCTCAAATCATCCTTTGTCAAATCAAAAAGCTACATGGGGGGATACAAAGCTACTATATGCTTCCAATACTTAACTTATCACTAATCTTTGCAGTTTCCTTATGGATTTCAGATTGGTTTGATTAACTGTTTCACTAGTTTGGGGAGAACCCATTGAAAGCCCTGGAATATTACCCTCCTCACCCCAAGATTGAGATAAATTCTCCTCCCCATTTAAATGTATGTTCTCACCCTTCTTGACCTAGCACCCCATAATCCATTACCCAGTCATATTCCACAGATATTTTTGCCAACATAAAGTAGGAAAAATGATTCTTTTTTCCTGGGAAGCCTTTTCTTTTGATATTTGACTTTGTAACTGCCCCCCCACCACCACACACACAGGCATGCTGGCATTTTAGTTACGGCACTATGGAAGTGAAGGATGTTGGGAATGTGGAAATAAAGAATTGACATGTCCTTGTAGAGTAAGTTCTCAGAGAGGTTCTTACAGGGTTTTCAAATAAGACAAAAGCAGCCTCTTCACAGTTGATGCTCATCAGGACATAGGCAGACTTTTTCCACTTTACGCTGTTAAAATTCAGTAGAATTTGTAAAGGCTGGCTTCTTTGTAGGGACTCATGAACTGTGACCTATGGACATATGTTCCTCTGTGACCCCCAGAGGGGCAGCAGCCATTGGAGGATCAAAACCTTCCAAGGCCTCTGAATCCTTCCATATATCCCCATTTCAATGATCAGGGTTCCACATTTTTATGTTCAATGTTCTACTGACAAGCCTGAGAATTCAACAGATCAAAGCAAAATTCAGAATTAACCATTGCATTTGGTTTGCAGCTATTTTGGCCCTGCTGCAAGAGATTATTTTAGCATAGTTATATATGATTCCTTTTTTTTCTAACTGCCTTGGGCTGAGAATTTAGTGATTTGAGTTTGTTATTTTCTTTATTTAAGCTACTCCTGACTGTTAGTATTAATTACTTCACCCCATAGTCTCCTTGTGTGACTCTTTCTACCTATGCTATTCAGTGGCAGTGGCTACTCGGACCCCTTAAATGTCAGTGTCTTACCCCTGCATGTCATAGACTAACAAATTCTCATTCTTAAATATTACTACTGAAATGTTACTGCCCTGATGCCCAACAATTACTCCCAGAATCCCTCCTTCTTCCCCTTCCCAGAGAACCTGGAATCACTCCTGGTTCTTATTTCCGAACTAGTCAGGAATATTAGGCATAAATTGGCTGTTTTCATTAGGTTATAATAAATCTAGAATAGGTTTGTGGCTTTCAAAAGAGATCCCCAATACAATGGCACAACCAATATAGAGGCTTATTCCTCTCTCACTTAACAACCCACAAGAACACACGCCCACAAACATGGGAAGGTGGTTCTGCCCCATAAAATCATCCAGAGAGCCTGGTTCCATCTTTTTTGGTGCCCTGTCATCTCCTCAAATGTTGCTCTTATTCACTGAAGCAAGCTGACTCCCCAATACCATGTACATACTGAGCCCAGAAGATGCGAGAAAAGGAGGAAGGAGTGTGCAAGGGAGCTCCTTTTGAAGAACTGATGTGGAGGTTGGACACATCACTCCTGCTCACATTTCCCTGGTGAGAGTTTAGTCTCATGGCCATGCCTGGCCACAAGGAAGGCTGGAAAATATAGTCACTAAATTTAGAACTATTATTTCCCCTTTTCCTTTTAGTCACAGAGCCTCCTGTTTTCCACAAACCTAACAACGATCAGCCACACTGACTCTGATCGAGTTAAGTAGAAAAGAAATTTATTAAAAGATGACCAAGGAACTCACAGAAATACTCACAGGAAGTTTTGAGAAGGCTCAGAAAACAGACAGAAGAAGAGAGAATCTAGGTATCCAGAACGAAGTACAAACCATGCTACAAGAACGGGAGCAATAGGCACTGCTGCTGACAGCAGTAGACACTGGACATCAGAGCCTACATTTGCCACCAGCACAGGAAACCAGTGAATGTCACTTCATAGGGCAAAGGGGACTTTGCACATGCAATCTTGGAAGAGTATCCGAACTTACTTAGGGCTTGGTGTAATCACAAGATTCCTTATAAGAGGGAGGCAGGAGATCAGAGGGGGAAGTAGGAGAGGTGATGACAGAAGCAGAGATTGAAGTGATGCAGCCCCAGGCCAAGGAATGCCGGCAGTCACTAGAAGCTGAAAAGGGCAGGGTCCAGCTCTGCTGAGCTCTCAGAAGGAACCAATCCTGTCAGTTCCTTGATTTTAGCACAAAGACTTATTTCAGACTTCTGACCTCCAGAATTATAAGATAATAGATTTGTGTTACTCAACACAATCAAGCTAATCAACGTTTCCCTCACCTCACCTAGTTACCATTCTTTCTTATTTTTTCTTTTTCTTTTTTGGTGTGGTGAAGACACTCGGGATCTACCCTCTTAGCAAATTACAGATAAATAATACAGCGTGATCATCGTGTTGTTTTCAGCTTCAAAGTGTCAGGTAATCTGTGTCAACAGCAATAGAAAATGAACACAGCAGCTTTTGCCTGGAGACTCTCCATTGGCCAAGCCAAGATTTTCTCAGAATTCTGCGGCAAGTCTGAAGCTCTTCCCACCATTCTTTGCTTCTCTTTCTCCTTCTACAGTTGTTAGACCTGTCTCCCAATGTAATGGCTCTCTCCACTGAGTCCTACTCCCTTCCTCTGTATCCTTCAGAGCCATTTTCCCCAATGAATTTATTGCCCTAATAAACCTCAAATTCCCGAACATTCTAAAATAAATAATGGTACCAACGCTACTCTCTCTCCTGCCCCAGGAACCAGGAGGCTTTAGCTGCCTTCCACCCCACCACCGCACTCCTCAGAGTAGACTCTCCACCACTCCTCTCCATTGCTTCACTAGCTTCCAATGCAAAGTCCTGGGCAGGTGCCTGATTGGGCAAGCCTGGGTCACATGCCCCCTCTCTAGGTCAGGAGGCTGGAAAAACAAGTCTTTTGCCTATTTGACCTCCATAGCGGAGATCTCTAACCCTCATGGAGTTTCATACAGCCAGGACATCCCTAAACACAAAAAGTGGGTTCATGTGCTGCCAGGTACCCCAAACGTCTAGACAATATCCCTCCCTCAAATAATGTGAACCCCATCCCATGTGACCAAGAGACATCTGGTCTTCTTTCGCAAGAACTTCTGAGGATTTGTCAGGGAATGCTTACACAGCTCCGGGCTTCTTGTCATCTCCTGACCTTATCTCCCTGTTACCCGTTTGCCCCATGTGGACACTAGCTCCTCCCTTTATTCCAACAACGTGACTGACACCAGCAGTAGAGACTGACGAAACTACTGAGGGTTTGAGGATAACATGAGGAGTCACATCACATGCCTTAGTCCATTTTGTGTTGGTATGAAAAACTACCTGAGGCGGGTAACCTATAAAGAAAAATGATTTATTTGGCTTACTCTTCTGATGGGCTGGAAGGTTCAAGATTAGGCATCTGCCATCAGGGCCTCGGGCTGCTTCCACTCACGGCATGAGGGGAAGAAAGCTGGTGTGTGCAGAGATCACATGGAAAGAGACGAAGCCAGAGAGAGGTGAGGGTGAGGACTCTTTGTAACAACCAGCTGACCAGGAACTAATGAGATGGGAACTCACTCACCTCTGAGAGTATTAATTCATATGAGATCTTCCCCCATGACCCAAACACCTCTCATAAAGTCCCACCTCCAACACTTGGATCAAGTTTCAACATCAGTTTTTTGGGGGGACAAACATCCAAACCAAAGCACCACCAAAAGGGAAACAGAAAATTCTGTATCATTGTTCCTAGAGCAGATTGGTCATAATCGAAGGAATCCCTTGCAGTTAAGCTCTGCTCTTAACCTCCTGCCTGCCACAGTGGTGCTAAAATCCATTTCTCCTCTTCTCCATGAGCCCCCTGTTTTATTACCACTCTGTCCATCTCCACTTTTCCCTGGCCTGCTTCTTTCCTGAGAAAGCCATAAAATCTATTAGAGAAAAAAAAATCTCTGATGAGCAGCTCAGCTTTGCCCTATCTTAATCTGTTTCTTCCCGAATAGAAGCATGGCCCTACCTTTGTTTAACCAAAGAGCTTATATCAGTGTTTTTCCAATCAAAAGGATAGTCTCCCTGAAAATGAATTCTGTCTCAATCTCGAGAATAAGAGGTGCAAATTCTAGGTAGATTTAAAAATAGCAGTGTCCCTAAGATGGTGTATTTTAGGTGCCAACTTGACTAGATTAAGGAATACTTAAGAGAAGTGGTAAAGCGTTCTTTCTGGGTGTGCCTGTGAGGTGATTTCCAGAGGAGACTGGAGCGTGTGTCAGTAAACTGAGTGGGGAAGACCTGTCCTCAGTGTGGGGCACCATCCAAATGGCTGGGGGCACAGATAAGAAGCTGGAACCACAGGATTCAAAGGCACCATGTGGGACACAAAATAATTAACTGCAAACCCTCCACCCTCAGGGTATTTACGGCCTATTAAGAAAAACCATGTTTTTCCCAATAACAAGGAATTCAAAGTTTCTGGAAGGAATTAAAACATTTCTTAGTCTAATTTTCTTGAGGTTTTGTTTTTCTTCATTTTGTTTTGTTTTGTTTGGCTTACTTTCTTCATCAACCTAATACCTGCTTCAAGTCTAAGTGAAGTTTTCACCTCCACCTGGACGTCTTCCCTGTCCCTTGTAGGCTAGGTCAGGTGGCTTTCTCCCGGCCCCCATAGCATCCAGCATAGAAGCTGATCACAGCACTTACCCCCCAGTGAAAACCATCACTTTACTTACATTAACTCCTTTAATCTTCACAACAACTTTATGAGATTGGTACTATTCATATCAACATTTTACAGGTGAGGAAACTGAGGTACAGTTGGGAGACCTAACTTGTTCAGGTTTGCACAGCAATTAAGTGGTCAAGTCCAACAGCAAAACCAGGCAGGCTGACTCCAGAGCTCTCAATAGCCCACCATGCTTCCCATCTTCCCTATGGAATCAAGTCCCTGAGGATACTCACCTTACGTCAGTTGCCTAAGTTGCAAATTATAGAATCTTCAAATTAGAAGGGCGTGGCACTTGCCTGTCGGCCCCTCCTCCTAGACTGTGTGCCCTTGGGCAGCATCCTTTGCTTCCATAACACTTGCTACTTAGCAGGGGCTCAGGGCAAATATGTGGACTTGAACGGCCAAATTGAAGCCAGAGGTCAATATTAGAACTGAACACTTGTGCTAAAGTGGGAACTTTAAGATGCAGATAGACCAGTAATCCCCAAATGTGTTCACTGAGGAGTGTGTGTGTGTGTGTGTGTGTGTGTGTGTGTGTGCAGAGACTGTGTACCACTGGCTTTTTCTCTATCATACTTTCACTCCTGATATCTCCAGGCCTATGGAGTGTTCATTTCTCTCTCTGAACATTAGACATCTCTCTGCTCCCTTTAAATAAAATTTCTCATTTTACCTCTCCTCTTCTTTCCTTTACTTCTTTTGCTACAGACAAGAAGGAGCCCTTATCTCACCACAATTAACCTCACAATGGGCTACCATTTGTTTCCTATTGGAGACCACAAGATGGATCAGATAATACTTGAATATTTTTGGGCTATAATTTCCAATATTATTCCAAAATTGTTGGACTCTTATTCCAATATCATCTAATAATTTCCTAATATTGGAAAATAATAGCATAGCTATGATATAGAATATTTATCATATGCCAGGGACCATTTCAAGCACTTTACTCACATTATTAACTCATTTAATCTTCACAACAACTTCATGAGATCGGTACTATTAATATCAACATTTTACAGATGAGGAAACCGAGATGCAGTTGGGAGACATAACTTGCTCAAGTTCACACAGCAATTAAGTGGTCAAGTCCAACAGCAAAACCAGGCAGGCTGGCTCCAGAGCTCACAATAACCCACCACTGCTTCCCACCTTCACTACGGAATCAAATCCCTGAGGATACTCACCTTATGCCAGTTGCCTAAGTTGGAAATTATAAAATTTTCGAATTAGAAGGGATCTTTTCGTCTAAGATTTCAACTTTCTACTCTCTGCAGAATCCCTTCTGGAGCTTTCTAGATTGATGAGTGTTTATCAGCTCTGCTTCAGTACTCCCAGTGACTGGGGGGAAAAAAACACTGTAATATGGATGTGAATTATAAACTGCTCATGGATAAATTATTGCATAATAAAAACATGCCTAATGGCTACACTCTCCTAATATGTTCATTTGGTAATTATTTTTTATTTGAAAACTTGTTTTGATAAAACTGTTTCTTTTAAAAAAGTTTTGGTATAATTTGTCTTGAGACACCTACATTTTCCTTTTATATCTTTTATATCTCATTTTCAAGGAGGAAAGTACAACAAAGGTAAAAGAAAAAAACTCATTTCCTCATCTTGTTATCTTGGGATAAAAAATAAAGGCTAACAGTGGGTGAGTGATCTTTTTAACATTTTTAGTTAATTTCCTACTCATACTTTTAAAAGCTACTGTGGTACTGTTTTCTCCTACTATTAACGAAATCTGTTTGAAATGAACTACTGGAAAAGTTAGGACATCATAAATCATGTTAAATAGGACAATTTCTTTGATATTTAATCCCTAATTAAGATGAAAATATCAATTGTAGCTGTTCATTACATATGTTCTTAGTTTGTGTTTGTGCCATAGCAGGGAAGAAAACCCGGAATCTCATAATTTTAAAGAGATTTCTAAACGCTTACGTTATACAAAACTTGCCAGCATGGCATTGCGGGAGACAATGGCAGTGTCACAGCTGACATTTGGGCTCTGGAGTCAGATTGCCTGGGTTTAAAGCCCTTCGGTCCCCATCCTGAGACAATGTTAAAAACATTCAGTGTTCTTAGCATAATGCCTAGCACTTTAGATGCCCAGTAAGACGTTGATATTATTTTTCTTTGTCCACAGAGACCCGTTTTGAAGTATAGGAAAAGCTTGGGACTGAGAAGAAAGAATCAACATAAAAGTCTTATAGTTCATCATTTTTAAGCTGTTTTCTCCAATGTATCCAAAAATAAAATTGAGGGAGTAAGGTAGCCCGTGGTTAACATATCAAAGCACCAACAGAACGATTAGAGACTAAGAAGGTGCATGAGCACTATGGGCTAAGATGTGGCCAGGACGCATGTCAGATAAGAAGGGATACCCAGAGATCCAGTCTTGAAGGCAGCAGGTGGGCAGGAGCAGGATTTCCCAGGCCAAAGGAACCTTGAATTGAGCAGGCGCTTTACGAGTCCTTCCTCATGAGGAAGGGAGTCCTGGGTCTGCCTTTGTCAGATTTCAGGCAGGCCATTTAAATTTTCTGAGCCTCGGTAACTTTTTTTTTCCTGCCTACCTTAGGATTATTGAGACACTGTGTGGGAAAGGGCATTGAAACAAAGTTTTGGAGTGCTATCTATACAAACACCACATTCTAACACTAATGATCCCATCTTCTAATATAATTACAGACTTCCCAGGATTTAGCAACCAACCAGGGCCTGGAAGGCAGGCAAAGGCAACTGGCCCCATGTGGTAAAAAAAAACAGGCACAAACTTTCTTTTCTTACCTCACAAGCCTAGCTTAGAGCTGGACACTCAACAAATGCTAACAAAGCTCCATGCGTTGATTGGAAAGGGCTCACTTCAACCTTGCCTTCTTCAGGAAGCACTTACAGAGAGCACTTTTTGGTGGGTAACAATGTGACATAGAATGCTCGGTTTAAAACCTCCTTCCAAATAAAAGGAAATTTGTCTTAGAAATGACTAGAATGGCAGAGTGAAAACAGAGCAGTATCTACCTGGGTTTTAGTACCAGGAAGTGACCGTCGTTGGCTATGTGTTCAATTACGTGGTCGAAGTTAACAGATAATCAAATATTATGCAATAATGGACTAGCTGTCTTTCCTTGTTGCTAATTATCTAAAATATCTTTATACTGCATATTTAAATATAAAAATTTCCCTAAGGTGAATGATACATTATGCCATTTTTAGTGATTAAATGTGGCATTTTCTGCATCTTAATGAAACCATTATTTTTGTTCAGCTGAGTAATTTTATTAATTAAAAGAATGTCAGGAGAGTGGCAGCATGGTCACAGAATTCTCAGAGAGCCATAGCATTATAGAGCCATAAAGGACCTGACCCAACACAACCAGGAACTGTCAGTTTACCTATAATTCTCCACCTGGACGTCAATACGCTGGGTTCTGATATCATCAGAGCTATGTGACCCTGGGCAAGTCGTTCAATCTTTCTTTGATTCAGTTTATTCTTCAAACAAGGGATGTCTAATGCCATGATATTTTAAATTAAATTTGGCATGTTGGCATCTGTATATATTTTACACTAATAATGATGTGTTCTGGCAGGGTACAATTTTCTTTCTACTTTTGACAACAAACACAGGGACCTGCTGTATTTGAATTCTCTGTTATTGGGGAAAACATGTTTTTTCTTAATAGGCTATAAATACCCTGAGGGTGGGGTTTGGGGTTAATTATTTTGTGTCCCCCATGGTGCATTTAACATACTACTAGAAAAAATAGAATTTAATTGTATGTTATATTTTGGGCAAAAACATCCTGCTCTGAAACATCATTGGGGAAAATCCTAGTGTACTGGTGAAACGTGGGCCTCCAATGAAGTAAATGTTCATTGTATTACCCCATATCAATTTATTAACATTTATGAGCATACAAACACATACAAGTGTGTGTGCACAAACACAGTTCATATATAGTTCTTAGAAAAGCATTTAAGGTTTTCTACCACATGATGCTTTGAGTCAGTACCTTCTATCATTAATTTGTGTTTAGAGCAGTAGTTCCGAAAGCTGTGCCTTCAGCAACATGTATGTTGACATATCAGTTGAAATAGATGAGGTAAATACAGCCATTCAGAATAATCTGGACATCCTATTTCATGATTTGGAATGCCCGGAATGTCCAAGACATGACATACATTACAATTTCTCAAGGAAGTCATACCTGAAAAAGGTAAACAGTCGACGTAGACTCTTAGACTTTGCAGACACCTTAGCTACAAGACCAATTGAGTCAGAATCTTGAGTTCTGTGTTCCATAGGGGCTTTTTTTTTTTTTTTTTTTGAGACGGAGTCTCGCTCGTTGCCCTGTTGCCCAGGCTGGAGTGCAGTGGCGCGATCTCAGCTCACTGCAACCTCCACCTCCAGGGTTCAAGTGATTCTCCTTCCTCAGCCTCCCGAGTAGCTGAGACTACAGGCGTGCACCACCATCCCCAGCTAATTTTTGTATATTTAGTAGAGATGGGGTTTCATCACGTGGCCAGGTTGGTCTCGAACTCCTGACCTTGTGATCCACCTGCGTCACCCTCTCAAAGTGCTGGGATTACAGGTATGAGCCACCATGCCTGGCCCACAGGGGCTATTTTAAAGGTTTAGTTGAAGTTCCAACTCACAGTTCCACCCACTACTCCAGGAGTGTGTCACTCCCTGCACTGGTGACAACACAGGGAGACCATGATGTCCAAGCTTCACAACACATGTGATTCATTTTCCTCCCCTAATGACTCAAGAAGAGATTTTTAGAATTCAGGCTGAGTCTCAGTAATTCAATTGTAGAAAAAGCAGGCAACGCTATAGCTCTATCATAATTAGTTTCACGTGTGAACGTATTAATTGTTTCATTAGGAAATATATTAGGTCAAGAGAATACAGATGTGGTGGATAAGGACAACAACAAAAAAAACCCTTGAAGGTTCATGGTTGTTACCATGTGTAGGCCTGGGAGCGTCTTCATTAAGGCAGGCATTTTGGGGCCACCTAACCATGACCATGGATCTACGTGCTGGAACTTGAAAGTATGTCCACGCTCAAGATTTCTGCCTCTTCTGAAGCAAGCAAGGACTGCTGTTGCATGCCCTGCCCACGCACATCTTTATGAAAATGTAACCTTTTCACTCACTTTCTGAACTCCACAAAAGTGTCAGCTTTCTCCTGTTGGTAATGAAACCAGCTGTTGAAATACTTCAGTTGCTTCTCCTGTGAGCTACATGGTCATTTCTCCTTTTATTTCAAAAACTTGGCTGGCGCTTTCAGCAACCACTGTGAAGTTGGTAAATATCTAAATGACTTCTTCATTTTCCGACTCTTGAACAGAGCAGCAGAAGATTCTCTGTGTTCATACCAAGCATGTCTGAATTGTGTAATTTCATCTTGCAAATATATCACCAATTCAAGAAACATCTTTGGCTTGTCTGGTTTTTGAATAGTGTTGACCATTGTTTCCTAAAGAAAAATCATCCCAGCCTTCCCTGAAATGTTAGTGTTGTACTAACTGAGGCATTGGCTAAAAAAGAAGTGTGTATATACAGTCGGGGGTGGGTGTGGATGGTGACAGGGCAGGAGGGGTTCCCTGCTTTTATAAATCCAGTGAGCCTGCCTTTGACGGTCTTTCACACTGGCCTTATTCTTCCCTTTGGGAGTTTTCGAAGTCACTTTTGGCCTTTGTTTATTTTAAAGGAATCAGAGAAAGAGCCATAAGATCCGGAGAGGAATGTAGTCGCCTACACATTGACTAACTCGTTCTCTTTCTCTCTATGGTACATAACAGACATGTGACAGCGCTGCCCCTCCCTTGGATGGTAGAGATCAGAGTTTCTAAATTACAGAAAAAAAAAAAGTCAAAACTGGTACATTTTAGAGACAAGGAACAGCATAGGTGGGAAAATGTCTGCAGGCATAGGCAGCCTTGGGCAGATCTGATCTGACCCATTCCAATCAGTTATTGGGAAGAGAGTAATTATTAAGGCAAATGAGGAGAAATCACCTCTACCCCCAAATCCTGAGAGTGGCAGGTAGCCCAGGCCATGCTAAATGGGAGGTCACTGACTTTCAGGAATGCGTGGGTATAGCGTATAGCACATTACAGGAAGGGCTGTCCTCTTTGAGCAATACATACACTATAGCCGGGCTGTGTACCAGGCCAAGGGAACTGGCCTGTTGGTGGTGATGCTTTCTACGAGAGAGTGGATGGGCCAGCACCCAGGAGAAGGCAGCCCCTTGGTCTTCAGCATGAGAGAAAGATGGTCCTAAACCTATCAGTGGCCCTCACTTGTCCATGTATATGAGTCAGACCCTGTGCTGAAGTTTTCACATTGATTATTTTTGACAATCCTTAGACATAAAGAACTATTATTATTCTCTTGAGAAAATTGAAGCCCAGAGAGATAAAGCCACTTACTCATGGTGCACGATGAGGTGACAGCATAAAATTCAATTTCATATTTTTCTCACCAGAAGACCCTGCTCTTATCCCCCACATCTTACTGTTGTTGACACCACTTGTGGTTGGCACCTGAGCTTATTATTCACTTCTCGTGGCCTTGTTCCTCTATTCCTTTTTTTTTAAAAAAAAAAGATGGAATCTTGCTCTGTCGCCCAGACTGGAGTGCAGTGGTGCAATCTTGGCTCACTGCAACCTCCACCTCCAGGGTTCAAGTGATTCTTCTGCCTCAGCCTCCCCAGTAGCTGGGACAGCAGGCAAGTGCCACCATGCCTGGTTAATTTTTTGTATTTTTAGTAGAGACGGGGTTTCACTGTGCTAGCCAGGATGGTCTCAATCTCCTGACCTCATCATCTGCCCGCCTCGGCCTCCCAAAGCATTGGGATTACAGGAGTGAGCCACCGTGCCTGGGCATTCCTCCATTCCTTTATTTCTCTGTTGACTGTTTCTTAAATCTTCCATCCTGGGGGATAGAAGGTGGGAGAAAGAATGGAAAGGAGCTACTGCCATTCCCATCCCCAACCACCTCACCACCATCCCCAGCCCCACCATTTACATTTCTATTTCATTTTCCCACACACACGTCCATTTAAGTCTTCATTACCCCCAAGCAAGAATATTTCAATGTCAAGACCTGCCACAGCATAAGGACTATGCCCAGAGCACTAAATTTAGAAGTGATCACGCAAATTAATCAAGTGGCCCAAAGCCTTGATTGTGTAGACAACCTCAGTGGAGAATGCTCCATTCTGATCTCAGTCCCCATCTTACTCAACTCACTGATGAGTCTTCATAAAGTATCCTACTCAATTATCCCTTTGACAGTCCAGATGGAACAGACAAGGGAGATACCCTTTTCAAAACAATTCTTAAAAATATACACAGAATAGTATGGGGAATAGGCACTCTCTTGTATTGCTATCAAATAGGCAGAATGAAAGGATCTCTAGCAATTTGATGATATATTTCAAAACTCTGAACAATATTTATGTTCTCTGATCAAATGATTCTGCATCTAGAAATTTATCCTAAGTCAGTAATTGTAGACATGTGCAAATATTTGCACGCACAGAAATGTTCATCATGGAATTGAATTATAATAGTGAAAAACTGGGAACGAAATGTCAGTGTTAGGCGCTTGGCTCAGTAAATGATGACTCATCCATACATTGTAATATTATACACTAATAAAAAGGGTTTCATAAGGAATATTTAATGATTTGAAGAAATGATCCTAAAATATTAAGCAAATATTTCAAGAAAGTTCTGTTCATAATGGCATTCACTAGTCACATGTGGCTATTTAAATTTTAATTGATTATAATTAAAGAAAATTAAATATTTAGTTTCTCAGTGACACAAGGTACATTTCAAGTATTCAATAGTTATGTTGGACAGTGCAGATATAGAACATTTCTATCATTTGCAGAATTGTGGGCACTAAATAGACTATGATTTCATTTTTTCCAATATATGTCTACATACAGAAAAATATTAGAAGAAAATATGCCAACTAATAATGATGATCTTTAGTTGGTGAGATTGGATAAGAAGTAAGCAAATTTTTTCTATAAAGGGACTAATAGAATTTTGTTTTATTTTATTTTATTTATTTGTTTTGAGACGAAGTATTGCTCTGTCACCCAGGCTGGAATACAGTAGCATGATCAGAGCTCACTACGGCCTTGACGTTCTGGGCTAAAGCAATGCTGGGAACACAGGCATGTACCACCACACTCAACTAGCTTATTTTTATGTTTATTTTGTAGAAACAGGGATCTCCCTGTGTTGCTCAGGATGATTTTGAACTCCTGTGCTCAAAAGATCCTCCCATTTCAGCCTCCCAAAGTGCTGGGATTACAGTCATGAGCCACAGCACTCAATCCATAGTATTTTAGACTTTGCGAGCCATGCAGTCTGTGTTGCAGCTACTCCGTCTGCCATTTTAACAAGAAAGTAGCCATGGGCGGCACATGAATGGGCATGATTGCATTCCAATAAAACCTTAATGACAAAGACAGGTGGTGGGCTGAATTTGGCCCACAGACCATAATTTGCTGATCCACCAGATTAGATAATTAAAAGTTTTTTTTCCTACTTACTCATAGCTAAATTTTAAAACTAAATAATGTGTATCCTTGATTTTAAGATAAAACTCAGCCTTTCTAAACACCAATAACATTCAAGTTAAGAACCAAATTAAAAATGCAAACCCATTTACAGTAGCTGCAAAAAAACCTAAAGATCTCGGAATACATCCAATGATGGAAGTGAAAGTCTCTACAAGGAGAACTACAAAATACTGCTAAAGGAAATCACAGATGACATAAACAAATGGAAAACATTTGTTCATGGATTGGAAGAATCAATATTGTTAAAATAGCCTTACTGATCAAAGTACTCTACAGATTCAATGCTAGTCCTATCAATCTACCAATCTCATTTTTCATAGAACTAGAAAAAATATTTTAAAATTCATATGGAAACAAAAAGCCAAAATCCCCCAAAGCAATCCTAAGCAAAGAGAACAAATTTGGAGGCATCACATTCCCAAACTTCAAACTATACTATAAGTCTACAGTAACCAAAACAACATAGTTCTGGTACAAAAACAGACAAATAGAACAACGGAACAGAATAGAGCACCCAGAGATAAAGCTGCACATCTACAACTGTCTGATCTTTGACAAAGTAGAGAAAAGTAAGTAATGGGGAAAGAAATTTGTATTCAATAAATGGTAATGGAATAACTGGCCAACCATATGGAGAAGAATGAAACTGGACCCTTACCTTTCACCATATACAAAAATGAACTCAAGATGGATTAAAGATTTAAATGTAAGACCTTAAATTACGGGAACCCTAGAAGAAAACCTAGGAAATATCACTCTGGACGTGGGCCTTGGGAAAAAGTTTATGACTAAGTCCACAAAAGCAATTGCAACCAAAACAAAAATTGTCAAATGGCACCTAATTAAATTAAAGAGCTTCTTCTGCTCAGCAAAGGAAACAATCAACAGAGTAAACAGATACAGCATGGGAGAAAATATTCACAAACTCTGCATCTGACAAGGGTCTAACATGCAGAATCTACAAGGATCTTAATTCAACAGGCAAAAAACAAATAACTCAATTAAAAAGTGGGCAAAAGACATAAACAGACACTTCTCAAAAGAAGATATACAAACATATTTTAAAATGCTCAATATCACTAACCATCAGGGAAATCCAAATTAAAACAACAAGGTTATACCGTCTCACACCAGTTAGAATGGCTACTACTAAAAAGTTAAAAAAATAACAAATGCTGGTAAGACTGCAAGGAAAGGGACCACTTATACACTGTAGGTGGGAATGTAAATTAGTTAAGCCACTGTAGCAAGCAGTTTGGAGATTTCTCAAAGAAAGCAGAACTGTCATTCAACCCTGTAATCCCATAGCCAAAAGAGAATAAATCATTCTACCAAAGGGACACATGCACTCACGTGTTCATTGCAACGTATTCATAACAGCAAAGAGATGAAATCAGTCTAGATGTTCATCAGTGGTGAATTGGATAAAAAAATGTGGTACATGTACATGATGAAATACTATGCAGCCATAAAACAGAAAAAAATCATGTCCTTTGAAGCAACATGGATGTAGCTAGAAGCCATTATCCTAAGAGAATTTATGCAGGAACAGAAAACTAAATACTGCATATTATCACTTATATGTGGGACCTAAATATTGGGTATTCATGGATATAAAGATGCCAACAATAGGCACTGAGACTACTAGATGGGGGAGGGAGGTGGGCCAGGGTTGAAAAACTATTGGATACTATGCTCGGTATCTGGGTGATGGCACCCATCGTACGCCAAATCTCAGCATCATGCAGTTTACCCAGGCAAAACCTGCACATGCACCTCTTAATCTAAAATAAAAGTTGAAATTATAAAATAAAACAAAACATGTGTGTATCTTCTTTATATATAATATATATATAATGTGTGCATATACACTTTATGTCTTGTATATCTATTTCTACACTTGAAAAGTCTGGGCGGAGATACATAGAATTTTTGCAAGGCAGTGCTAATGCTGAATTATTAAGTTATTAAAACGACCATACACCCAGGACTTAATGTAACTCCTTCTCAACCCTGCTGAGGGTCTGTCCTGCCACTCACACTTGCCATGTTTCACTGCACAAACAGCACCTGCACTAATGCTCCCCAAGATGTTATTCCTCTTAGTTTATTAATTTAACTACTTCAGAGCACAGCACCTGAATGTTTGTCTCTCAGCTTGCCAATATGGAAATGTATATCTCAGGAAATGATTCATTGGAGAAGGCAACCTCTGCACCCTTCACCCCACATGTTGCCAGTAGGGTATCCTGCACAAGAGTCTTTTCAGGGTACATTTCATGATGATGTCTAACGGAGGCTCCAGTGCATCTCTGGCTACACGGGGAGCTCTAGTGGGCACTGTGGTCAGTACATGGATGAATGTATTCTGTGGGACTGCTGGTGCTCTGGAAGGACTTCTGGACAGACAGGCCTCTGATTGGTTCTGTATTCAGTTCTGAATCCTTACCTGAAGAAAGAGAGGCTTGCATTCCACTCATTCTGTGGTTTTCAAACTGTGCTTCTTAAGTTCTGGGAGAAGAAATGAAATAGCTGAATTTTAGGGCCCAGGCCCTCACTCTGCTTCAACCAGAGCAGTTCCCCACATACATCTGCTCTACATATTGAGTTTCTGAGTTGGACCTTGACCAAATAAAGGGTTCTTCTGCTGCTGGGGAAATGAGGGTCAGGGGAAAGGGGTGAGAAAAGACACTGAATAATTGTCATAAACTGGTATGCTATAGCCATGTTTCATTGGTTCAAAATGGTGTTTTAAATTTGTTATAATTTGAAACCAAGGTTTAAAAACCAGATTTCATGTCTAAAATTAGAAAAGAAACCAAAAACCAAGAAACAACCAACTATATCTGTCTGGCTTCTCTTAAAAAGTCAGAAAATCTGGCCACATTCATCTCATAATCCCTCACGCTGGCCCTTTGCTGGTGCTGAGAAGCAGTCACTCCCTTCAGCAGGACTCGTACCCTCAGTGCACCCTGTTGTGACAACTCCCTCTTGCACACCTCCCGGACTTCCCCATTCACGCACATTTCCTGCCTTGGCTCTTGTAGGCATTTGGATTCAAGACTCTGAAGCTAGACAATTGCAAAGGCCCTTGTCTGTCTGCACAGCCTACTGGATTTCTGTTACAAGCTTGGCAATTAATACTAAAATTAAAGCTACAATCCTTTCCTCAAAGTCACCCTGAATTTATGAACATCCTAGACACAAATATCCTGCTCATGTTACGTGCTAGGGTCAAGAGCTGATTTTCTCATGAACCAAGTACGTGAAGCCCCAGACAAACAGGTTTTCCTTCCAAGGAGTGCCGTGTGGAGCTGCACGGGAACCGCTGGAGTTATTCTCCAAATCCTTTTGTTGTTGTTGTTGTTCCTTCCCTACTTCTGCCTGCAGGGTAAAATTGTTCTTTTTGGCCCCCTTGAAGTAGTCCTGAACAGGGAGTTTGAGTAAAACTCACATGAGTCATTTCTGGACATTAGTATTTTACATGATCTGAAACCCTGGGCTCCCTCTAGAACAGAGACTGGCAAATTTTAAGATGGTGGCTGTACCATCAGAACTCCTGTCCCTAAGTGACTAGTGAACAGAGATCTTTACCAACTCATGATAGACATCTGTGTTGAGCAAGACATAAAACTGTGCCGTCTGAAGCCATTGAACCTTAGGGTTGTTTGTTACTGCAGCATAGCTTAGTCTATCCTGACTACTTAGGTGTTCTGATTGAAAAATACCATTTTCAAGCCCCTAGTCTCCATTTTACACTAGCCAAACTTACCTCTTCTTTCTCTGAAGTCCCTTTCTTTAAATCTAAGCATAACGTTAGAATATTATTAAGCATTACCTGCTGTCATTTCCTCATCTCTTGGCATTGCTCTGCACTTGAACTCTACCATCCTTTCCCCCCATTATATAATAGATTGGAGGTCACATGAGTTTCCTACTTTGAATAATTCATCTCTACAGAATCTCAGTATTTCAGTTATAACATTTTTTCTTTCATTTTAATATTTTATCATTTTTGTCCTAAATGTATGACCTTAACTGGTTGTCATGCATTTCATTTCTTTTTGCCTTAAATATTTTAAAAGTTTCAAGAAACAAATATTACTCATAGAGGGTGTAACAAAAAAATGCTTGGTTTTAGTTCTGTGTTATTTAATTATAACTGTGTGTCACTCAAGTGATTTTTCTTCTCTTGATTTCTTTCTACTTTGGCTCTAGTCTTTGTCTTTCCTGGAATATTTTAATGCCTGGCATTTGGCCGGAGTGCCTGTTGATGGAGGGTGAATTGCACAGCAGTGGGACCTCTGGGCCTCTCTAGACATTAAGCTATCAAGGATTTTGAAAGTTCCAGAGTTGGTGCCTTTTCATAGTCACGAAGCACAGGCTAAGGAAAATTTAATAATTGAAAGTCATGTTTCCTTCATCTGTTGCTACTGCACAGAGTATTAGAATAGGTCATTTTTGAGGATAAGATTAACATATAGCTAACATATATTCTATATTCCACCATATTTGACCAGTCATAGTTTAAGGGCTTTATGTGAATTACCATCACACCTCACAGGAGAGATCCTATTAGTTCCTCATCTCACAGAGAAGGCAACTGGTGTAATTTATCAGTTACTCAGTTCATCTAACCCTTTGGGGGCAGGGAGGGCCCAGCTATAAGGGGCCATCAGGGGGCATATAGATACAGAAGGTGAGTTGTGGGGGTGGGGAGGCCTCACTTATCACCACATTCACTCATTTCATTGTTGAAGAGTTGCTTTTTCCACTCTGCCAGGGTGAGTGTGGGGTGGTGGATCTGCCGCTCTCCAGCTGGGTGACCTGTTTTCAGCTTTAAATGACTGCATTACATAAATGTTACAATTCCAACCTCATACTTCTCATGATAATATTTTCCCCTGAATTCAAACATGCTAGCTGGACGCAAGGCTCAGCCCCTTCAGGATTTTCCCAAAGGACCTACTCATACTTAGCATATATCATGTTCTGAGAATCATGTGTTTAGATCTGACTGGGCCCAGGAGGGGTCCCTTTCCACCCTCTCACCAGCACCCCATCCTCTCCTTCTAGTACCTTCCTGAAACACCCCAAATTCCCACCCCCAATCCCTTGTCAGGATGGGAGGCACTGGGATGAGTGGTCCACTTCTTCCTCAGGGTGTAGCCTCATTTTTTTTAAGTGTCACGTGAGCTCAGCAAAGCCTTCCTCAGATGGGATCCTCATACCACCTGCAACAGCAATAACATTTTCTCTGTACCGTTATACTCAGGAACTGACTTTTTAACTGAATTACCACCTGAACCTTGACTTTAGAGGCAATACCTAAGAATTACACACATTTGTCCTTAATTTTAAGAAGATGCTTGAAATAGGAATCTTGTAACTCAAACTTGAAGTCTAATAATCTAAAAGTAATGAAAAATCATTAATGAAGAATCAATGACTCAGTTGAGGTCAACTTTGTAGAGACTGAAGATTATAATACTAAAACCTATGGGGGTTCCAAGGTCCAGATTACTGAAATGCTATACCTTTGAGCGCCAAGTGTCCTGAGTTACCACGTAACACAATAAAACACACGTTCCTCTCCACACACCACAGACATCTCTTACTATTTAAGGCTCCAAATAATAAGGAAAGAATCCATAGTTAATTTCCTGAAACCAAGGAATAATTTCCTTTTAAGTTCCTTTGTATTTCCTCTTCATTTCTTAACATTGTAAATCTCTTATCTCCATTTTTTCTTTATTCCAAGATTGTTAGAGTGTTTCCCTTTCCCACCATTTCTACACTATTATATTATATATCCCACCATTTCTAATGCTAGCGCCATAGCAGCTGACTTCCTTTATCTCCATCTAAGTCCACATCAAAAGCGATTCATCTATAGGTCAAGTGCAATCTGTTCCTTCTTGATGTTATGGCTTGGTAGGAATCTAGCTATAGCTCTGTGTAGTACAATAAATGGATCGCAGCACAGCCGTCCAGTCATTCTTGCTCTCTGCTGGCTGGTTTAAAAATTGGCAAGGCTGTACTGATTGAGGAGATTGAAGGCAATGAGCTGAATCGACTAGTTTTACTGCACTATAATGTGAGTCAAATGTCTCAATGTGGCCTGCACCTTCTCTTCTTTCTTTATAACCTTCCTTAACATCTGTATATAAAACCAACTTCTTTCTTTGCTTCACGCCTCTCTCCTTACTATTTCCAAAAAAATATGCTCTACCAAATCCCAAATACAATTTTTTAATATAACAGTATGGATCCCATAAAACATGGTCTTTAGAAAGTGAAAATACTAATCCAAAGTAAGACTTGAAAAAGTGTAATTTTAACTTCGTCTTGTTTTTGTGAACTAGATAGTGCAACATCAGGTATACTATCAGAACCTCAGGTATAAATAAGGATATCAAACTATAGCCTTTTAATGCTCTGTTTTTGCAGTATTTAGCTCACAATTTTCATTTTAGCAATGCTAGCCTTAAGTTTGACAAGCTGACCTCGGACCATAGTTTCTCTGTGACCATTTAGTGATCCCAGCCAGCTACTGAGCCTGACCTTGGTTTGTGTTCAGTTATCTTCCCTTAAGCCTACTATGCCTCCTGGTCCACTTGTTCTCAAGGCCTTTCATACTTGCCACACCAGCTGTTTGAGGGTAAAAACCCTGGTGAACATAGGCACACTATTTTTGGTTCACATAACTGCCTATGCCTGTGCAAAATGCTCATATGAAAATAATCTAATTTTAGAAAAATGTTTAGAATCACCTTTAAGCAACCAAGCTTAATTGCTCTACAGCGCCATCTAGTGACACTTAATTTGCATCCCAATCCATTGTAAGCCTATTGGAGACTGTTCGCTGAAGATTTTTGGGCCTTAAATGGACAGATCTACAGTCTCACAAGTTCCCACTATGCTTAACAAATAGAGTATAACTGATTATAGTCAATGGAAGTAGACTTTGTCTACTGCCAAAGGGAACGATACCTTTTGTTATTTCAAAAATGTATTAAAATTCTTCATTCTTGCTGACCTTTTTTCCTCAAATTGGATAACTTTCTGCCAGAAATCTAAGAAATTTCTTAGTTTTCGGTCGGGCGAGGCGGCTCACACTTGTAATCCCAACACTCTGGGAGGCCGAGGCAGGTGGATCACTTGAGGCTGGGAGTTCAAGACCACTATGACCAACATGAAGAAATCCTGTCTCTACTAAAAATACAAAAATTCGCTGGGCGCGGTGGCACATGCCTGTAATCCCAGCTACTAGGGAGGTTGAGGCAAGAGAATTGCTTGAACCTGGAAGGTGGAGGTTGCAGTGAGCTGTGATCGCACCATTGCACTCCAGCCTGGGCAACAAGAGCGAAACTCCATCTCAAAAAAAGAAATTTCTTAGTTTTCATGTCACATATGTGTCACTTACAAGTATTAACTATGTACCAGGTGCTGACTTAAGCACTTTAACATCTATTAACTAAATTGATTTCACAATGACCCATCAAAATTGTTATTAGTACACACATTTGCATTAGTGCAAGAAAAAAAGGGACAAAGCGTGCCTCAAGTTACACAGCTAGTAAATACTCTCTGAATAAATATTCCTTTCACTTTATTAATTCCCCTTTGCAAATCTTATTTCTGGGTAACAAAAAAAGACCGTTACTAAATTTTTTAGTAATTCGTGAAATTAAAAAAACACCATTGGCTTAAAAAGTTAAATGGATTTTGTCTCTCTGAGGTCATGTTCGAGAGAATTAGAGCTCTCTATAGCCATGATGGAGGCTATCGCGAGAGATCTTTTGTAACTTGGAACAAAGGTCATCTCCAGCCTTGAAGAGTTAGCTACCTGTAGCTATCACCCAAGATAGTAATAAGCGGCTAAAGACAAAAGGAAACTTTCATGATTCAGCAAAGCAGTAAGGTTTACAATGTGAGGGAGACAGGCCATGAAAGTGATTTTAAAAATCTGAGAAACTAAAACCATGTTGATTGTATAATACCCTACCCAACCAGCAATAAGTTGGTTGTAGCAGAACCTGGAAAACAGACCAAGAATTTGTGTTTATACAGAACTACCCAAGTGTTATGGGTCTGGAACCCACAGACATTTTCCTTAAACTAAGAGGTATGCTCTGTTTTTAGACAAGATTTATTACATTTTCCTTAGCTTGAATGATATGGTTTTCAAGACTGTCTACCTTTCTTTAAATGAATTTCATGCTGACGTAGCAACTGTGCCAGCTACCAATTTCTTGCCTCTCAGCTCCAAATCCATCCTTTATTACCTACTCCATGAGAATGGAGCTGGACCCTGTAAATGTTTCTCCTTTGGTATCTGGCATGATGCTATGCATGTCAATGGAGGGTGCAAGAAAGATACAAGAAGAGGAAGGGGTTTCTCTTTCTGATTCTGGTCTGTTCTCTTCTCTAGATTCCTTCTATGTGTGGAGCCTCTCCACTGCCAGTTTCCTGCAGCAAGTAGCAGTCACCAACACCCAGTGCCCAGCAGCTTCCTCTGTCACCTCCTTTTTGACACTGAAGTAAATTCCAAAATATGGCACCACCTTGTGAATAGCTTTCTTGACATCCGAGAGGATGGGTTTCTAGCAAGTTCTACTGGTGAGGCATTTCAGTGGCTTGTCAGCCATCCTTGAGCCACAGCTGCACCTCTGCAATAAGATCTCTTTCTTCCTGAGGCGCTTTATCTAAGCCCTAGGAGTAAAGCTGTTCCTTGTATCTGCAATCCTTTTATTCTGTACAGTGATTTATATTTTTTACAAGTCAATCCTTTATTATCCCAATTCTCTGTTATAGTTAATAATTCTTTATATTAAACATTCCCTGTTTGAATTACTGTGTGGTTTTTCTCTCGTTTTTGATTAATATTTCTCTCTTTTGATTGGTTTTTCTCTTTTTTGTATTAAACATTCCCTATTTGAATTACAGTGTGGGTTTTCTCTGTCACAGTGCTGTTTCATCATGGCTGATACAGCAAGCATCTTTGTGAAATTCACTCAACTTTCCAAAGAAATAAGACTCTTTAAAAGAGAAGTCCCTGAATATGGGATATAAACAATCTATTTATGATATAGTAATATTTACTATAGGATATTGGAATAACAGTTTTGGAATGCCAGTTTTTACACCAATTTTTTGTAAGCTTGGTTATTTGCTGTTAACTCACAGCTGGGTAAAATTTGGATGTGCAAACAGAACCAATTTTAGGCCTGAAAATCTGAGTACAGACTTGGGACAGTGGTGACCTCGACAGGACACTACCATTGAGTTAGTCCTGTGTTGGCGGCCATGTGGCTTCTCTAACGCCTCTGTTTTACCTCTTGAAATTGCTATGCTTAATGCTACTTTGCTACATTAGGAAAGATATAAATGTGCCAAAATGGAAAATATTAGTGATCCAAGAAAGAGCCTTATCTTCTGGTTCATTTGCTTTGTGGTCAGCAGAAGAGGTTAGGATAATATGGTGGTTACCGACAGTGAACTTGACCTATTAATGGATCACAAGCCAGTAGCCATCAATGTGCCATGAAAACAAGCCGTGGACCTCACTGGTCACTTACAATTTTATTTTATGGACTAGAATTATTCTTCTGCACAAGGCAGAAATATAATCTTAATATTCAGTTCCCCAGAGCTTACCAAATTTGGATCACAAAGAGCAAGAAATTAGATGTTGGTCAAAAAGACATTTCTACTTTGAATTTGTAGTGTAAAGTTGTCTTTAATCTGCTGTTGCTAGTTGCAAATGAAAGAGTCCAAAATAGACCTTGACCATATTAGGTCAAGAACTTGATCTCCTAACCACTCTTTTTTTAAACAACTGCCCAGCCTTGCTTACATCAAAGGCCCTCTATGCAGATCCAAAGAAAAGCATTTGGAATAGCATATATTATTTTACAATAATTATAGAATTTATTCACACACAGATACAATGATAAAAGAAAGCACTTGTCCATGGAAAGGGATGATTTCTTTCTGCTCCTCTTCCTTGTATATCACCCATCATTGCTAATAAAATCACAGACCTTTAAAACTAAAAAGAACTCATGAACCTACCCTTGATTTCACACATAAATAGGAGGATCTTTAGGAGTTACCTACTTTACACTTTTAACCAATGCAATGAAACTCAGAATGCTTGGCAAAACTGTCCAGTACTTATTTTTCTTCTCTACATGCTTAGTAAGCTCATTCTCAAACCTGTAAAAACTGCATAAACCGTGGCCCTTGGTTGTGTTCACTACGGAAAGTGGAATGCTTAAGTACATATGTTCTTCCTCATACTGATTAGCATGACTGTTTCTTACCTTTTTAAATACAGGAAATGGTACAACATATATATTGATTTGAAGGTTTATTATGTCTATTTGCTACTTGGTTTCAATCTTTTAGGGGACTTCCACAGATCAATAACCTTATTCATTACCTGTTTGTCCTTGTTAGTTTCATTCCCTTTATTTCTGTGTTATCGGGAGGTATCCCACTGAAAATTCTTATATAATATACATACTATGGACTTTGCTTCTCCAAAATCCATCACTTACTTGGGTAGTAAAGTGAGAACGGGCTTCACCCACGAAGTTAGATTGTGGGAAATTTCAGAGACTAGGAAGTCTTCTGTGCCACTAGGGCCTTTTCTGTTCTTTACTTTGATACCTCCCTTCAGGGCCACAGCGTGCATACATAGTTTGTAAATAGTGCTGTCTGGAGTTGTGCAGTGCACAACGTGCATGGCAGTCCTTGGTGATCTAGCTTCTTTTCAGCCTGCTCGCTACATATCTTTCTCCTCTCCTCCTTTGATATAAGAAACTCTGAGTTTCAGCCTAAAGACAACATAGAATTGAAGGCAACCAATTTGATCAGCTTGATTTTCAGTTAGCATTTTGTCCTCAAAGTAGCAGAGGCTTTTTTATTTCTACTTTTTACGTTTATTGCTGCTAATGTTGTGACTTTTGAATTTTTCTTTAACAAATTCTCTAGCATGAAAAAAGAACAAAAGGGGACAGATACTTGAATCAATTATCTTTTCTGCTAATAGTTCAAGCGGCAGTTTTAAAAAATGAAAACAATTGATTCAGATGAAGTTTCTGGATTTTCCTGAGCATTCTGATGTCTCCATAGCAAGGATAATTGAAAGCTGACCACAAAAAACTGTCTTCATTATATTGCTATGAAAGACTACATAAAAATGAATACAGCCAGGTGCAGTAATGCATGCCTGTAATGAGCTACTCAGGAGGCTGAAGCAGGAGGATTTACTGAGCTCAGGAGTTTGAGATCAGCCTGGGCAACATAGCAAGACTCCAGCTCAAAAAAACAGAAAAAAAAAGAAAGAAAAAGAACACATACACCATGAGTATTCAACCAGCAAGTACTGTCTCAACACAAAAACTTCAACTGATTTCCAGTTTTGCTACAATATAGTATGATATAGTTCTTTCGAACCTGCAAGTGAAAAGGTGCTTCCCACTTACATGAAGCTAAACAGACCACTTTCTCACCCTCCAAAAGCTTAGCGTCTACTCCAAAGCACTTGTGAAGTATTGCTTATGTATTTGTGCATGCACACACACATTTAAATACCTAAGACAAGGTAGCAGTTAAAAAAAGGCCAAGATAAGAGAAACAGGAAAATTATATTATCTTATTGCAACCACTCAGAGTTTTCTTTTAATTTAGACAAAGACATGGAGTTTAAACCGATGTTACTAAACAGTACTTGGCACAAGGAAGGGAACTAGCATTGTTTTCTATGCTGGGTGCCACGTGCTTTACTGAGAGCTATTGAGTTTCATAATATCCCCAAGAGACATGTATGGATGAAACACGTAAATAAGAGCAACTGAAGAAGGTTAAGTAACTTGCCCAAGGACCTATAACTAGTGAATAATGGGAACTCCTAGATGTCTCTAACTCTTAGGGACATTTTGCCTTTTAAACATATGTTTGCTTATTTGGTGTTTCATTATGAAAATTGCAAACACAAGGAATAGAAATCATATATCAAATTACTATGTACCCACTATCCCTTTGGTAAATGTTATTACTTTGCCATATTTACCTCAGATCCTTTTAACTTGAGAATAAAATATTACAGACAAAATTAAAGTCACCTATCCTGTTACCGCCCTTCCTCCTTCTCTAAATCAGCCACTGCCTGAATTAAGGTTCATTCTTTCCAGCCATATTGTCATATTTTTAACATATGTTTCATTCATATGAGTGTATCTGTAAGCAACTAAGACCTGCTGCTTATTTACTTTCTTACATTAATGGTATCATGATCTATGTATACTTTTTGTAGTTTGGTTTTCATACCCAAATTTTATTTGTAAGATTTATTCATGCTAACAGAGCCACAATCAGTAGTTCTTATTTGCTCTTAACTACCATGTATTATCTTATTGTTTGATTACAATTTCTTTCTCCATTTCCTAATGGTGGGTATCTAAATTTTTTTCATGTTGCTATTATAAATAATGCAACAATGAATAATCTTTCTACACATCTCTTTGTGTACATGCACAAGAATTTCTCTAGGAAATGTTTCTAGAACTTCTGGATCCTGGAGTATGTGCGTTGCTATGGACCAAATTATGTGTTCCTCTCCATGTCATATATTGAATCCTTAACCCCCTTAAATTGAATCCTTAAATGTGACTGTAATTGGAGACAGAGCCTGTAAGATGGTAATTAAGGTAAAATGATGTGGTTATAACAGTGGAGCCTGACCAAGGATTAGTGTCTTTACAAGGGAAGACATCAGATAATGTGCATGTTCTCTCTCTCTCTCTCTCTCTCTCTCTCACACACACACACACACACATACACACACACACACACATCACACATACTCTCTCTCTCTCTCTCTTTGAGTGCACTCAGAAAAAAGGCCATGCAAGGACAAAATGGCCACCTTCAAGCCAGAAAGATGGCCCTCACCAGAAACCAAACCCCACTGAAACCTTGATCTTGAACTTCCAACCTCTAGAAATTAACTATTGAACCATGAAAAAAATATTTTCTGTTGTTTGAGACACCCAGCCTGTAGTATTCTGTTACAGCAGACTGAGCAGGCTAAAACATGCATCTTCAGACTTTTTTTAATTGCCAAGTTGTGTCTCCAAATGAAATGGTTCCCACCCCACCAGCAATGAAGATGGTTCTTGTGATCTCCAGTCCTCACCAGTGCTTGGCCTCCCATGCCAGGGCAAGGCTTCAATTCTTTGAATTACATCCCCAAGTCAAGATATGCAGGAATGTTACTACATAATGTGTTGTAATTTTAGCTAAACTATAAGCCTGAGATGTGTTTTGAAGGATTTGTGTTTCCAGCCTTTTATACACACCAACTCTTCACAGTTTAGCTCCTTTAAAATAAAAATAACAAACCATGTAACTTGATTTAGCTACCAGATATGTCTCTTTAGGATTCGTATTATACATTTATGACAGCGGTGTTTTAAACTGCAATTAACTCTGTTACCTAATTAGTTTTTCTTTCCAAATGTACAACTATTAATTGTTATGGGGTTTTGTTTGTTTTGTTTTTCCTCCAGTCTTTACCAAATGTGGTCTACAAAAATAACTTTAACATATTTACTCTGGTGAAAGGTAGCATCTCCTTAAATTTTTCTTAATGTTAATGAGTGTAATATTAATATTTATTTAATATTTATGCAAATATTATTAAAATACTCCAAATAACCAGTAAGAAAACTCTGTAGAGTGAGAGCAGCTTTGAAACTGGCTGTCTGTTCGCATGCAGGGATATCTGACTTCACTGCACTTTGCAGACACTGCGTTGTTTACACACTGAAGGTTCGAGGCAACCCTGCATTGAGAAAGTCTATCAGTGCCAGCTCTCCAACAGCATGTGCTCACTTCACGTCTTTGTGTCACATTTTGGTAATTCTCACAGTATTTCAAAGACTTTTTCATTATTGTTATATCTGTTATGGTGAGCTGTGATCTCAGGGATCTCCAATATTACTATTTTAGCTGTTTCAAGGCACCACAGCAGCACCCATATAGGACAGCGAAATTACCTGATAAATGTTGTGTGTGTTCTGATGGTTCCATGCACTTGTCATTCCCCATCTCTTGCCCTTTCCCATGGCTTCCCTATTCCCTGAGACACAGAAATATTGAAATTAGGCCAATTCATTACTCTAAAATGGCCTGTCAATGTTCAAGTGAAGGAAGAGCTGCACATCTCTCACTTAAAATCAAAAGCTAGAAATGATCAAGCTTAGTGAGGAAGACAGGTCGAAAGCCAAGGTAGGCTGAAAGCCAGTTAGCCAAGCTGGGACGGCAAAAGAAAAGTTCTTGAAAAAAAAAAAAAAAAAAGGCAAAATAGACTTTTTGCTGATACGGAGAAAGTTTAGTGGTCTGTATAGAAGACCAACCAGCCACACCATTCCCTTAAGCCAAAACCTAATCCAGAGCAAAGCCCTAAACGCTTCAATTCTGTGAAGGCTGAGAGAGGTGGGGAAGTTGTGGAAGAAAAGTTTGAAGCTAGAAAAGGTTGGTTCATGAAGTTTAAAGAAAGAACTGTCTCCATAACATAAAAGTACCAGGTGAAGCAGCAAGTGCTAATGGAGAAGCTGCAGCAAGTTGTCCAGAAGATCTAGCAAAGATAACTGATGAAGGTGGATACACCAAACAATAAATTTTTAATCTAGACAAAAACAGCCTTCTATTGGAAGAAGATGCCACCTAGGACTTTCATAGCTAGAGAAGAGAAGTCAATGCCTGGCTTTGAAGCTTCAAAGGGCAGACTGATTCATTTGTTAGGGGCTAATGCTGGTGACTTTAAGTTGAAGCCAGTGCTCATTTACCATTCTGAAAATTTTGGGGTCCTTACAAATTATGCTATACCTACTCTGCCTCTGCTCTGTCAATGGAACAGCAAAGCTTTAATGATAGCACCCCTGTTTATAGTATGACTTACTGAATATTTTAACCTACTTTGAGAGCTACTCCTCAGAAAAAAAGATTCTTCCAAAATATTATGGCTCATTAACAACATACCTGGTCACCCAAGAGCTCTGATGGAGATGTAGAGAGATCGATATTGTCTTCATGCCTGCTAACACAGTAACCATTCTGCAGCCCATGGATCAAGAAGTAATTCTGACTTTCAAATCTTATTATTTAAGACACGTATATCATAAGACTAAAGCTGCCATAGATGATGATTCCTCTGATGGATCTGGGCAAAGTAAATTGAAAATCTTCTGGATGCCATCAAGAACATTCATGATTTATGGGAAGAGGTCAAAATATCAATATTAACAAGAGTTTGAATGAATTTAATTCCAATCCTCATGGATGATTTTGAGGGGTTCAAAACTTCAGCAGAGGAAGTCACTACAGGTGGGGTGGATACTGCAAAATAACTAGAATTAGAAGTGGAACTTGAAGATGTGACTGAATTGCAACTAACTCACGATAAAAATTGAATGAATGAGGAGTTGCTTTTTAAGAATGAGCGAAGAAACTGGTTTCTTGAGATGGAACTGCTCCTTGCGAAGATGCTATGAACATTGCTGAAATGACAACAAAAGATTTTGAATATTACATCAACTTAGTTGATAAAGCAGTGTCAGGATTTGAGAGGATTGACTCCCATTTTGAAAGAGGTTCTACTGTGCTATCAAATGCTATCAAACAGCACTGTTAATACAGAAATTTTTCATGAAAGAAGAAGTCAGTTGATGTGGTCAACTTCATTGTTACCTTATTTTAAGAAATTGCCAGCAGCCATCAACATCCAGGCAAGACCCTCTACCAGCTAAAAGATTGCAACTCACTGAAGTTTCAGTTGATCATTAGCATTTTTTTAGCAATAAAGTATTTTTAAATTAAATTACATAAATTTTTCCTAGATATAATGCTATTGCATATTTAATATACTGTTGTATAGTATAAATATAACTTTTTTAAAATTATTTTTATTTGTACATAATATTTGTACATATATATGGAGTGCATGTGATATTTTATTACAGGCATGGAATGTGTAATAATTAAGTCAGCATATTTGGGGCATCCATCACCTCAAGTATTTATCATTCCTATATGTTGGGAACATTTTAAGTTCTCTCCTCTAGCTATTTTGAAATAGACAATACATTGTTTTTAGCCATAGTTGTTTCCCCCCTACTCTCCTGTCAAATATTAGAAGTTATTCTTCTTACCTAACTGTATGTTTGTACCATTAACCAACCTCTTTTCACCCCCACCCCCTCCCACACACCCTTCCTAGTCTGTGATATATATCATTCTATTCTCTATCTTCCTGAGATTAACTTTTTTCCAGCTCCCACATATGAGTGAGAACATGAAATGTTTGTGTTTCCATGCCTGGCTTATTTCACTTAACATTATGACCTCAAGTTCCATCCATGTTGCTTCGAATTACATTATTTAATTCTTTCTTATGACTGCTTAGTATTACATTGTGTATACATGCCATATGTTTTAGTCCATTCATCCATTTATGGACACTCAGGTTGATTCCGTATCTTTGGTAGTGTGAATAGTGCTGCAATACACATTGGGGGTGCAAGAATCCCTTTGATAAACTGATTTCTTTTCCATTGGATAAATACCCAATAGTGGGATTGCTAGATTGTTCAATAGCTCTATTTTTAGTTTTTTGAGGAATCTCCATACTGTTTTTCTTCATGGCTGTACTTTATATTGCCACCAACAGTGTATGAGTTCCCTTTTCTCTACATCCTTGCCAGCATCTGTTATTTTTCATCTTTTTAGAAACAGCCATTCTGAGGTGAGATAGGTCATTATAGTTTTGATTTGCGTTTTCCTGATGATTAGTGATGTTGAACATTTTTTTCATATACCTGTTGGGGCTATCTGCATGTCTTCTTTGAAAAATATCTACGCAGATCCTTTGTCCACCTTTGAATGGTACTATTTGTCTTTTTTTTCTGCTGGGTTATTTGAATGCCTTGCATATTCTGAATATTAGTCCCTTGTTGGATGAATAGTTTACAAATATTTTATCCTATTCATCAGGTTGTCTCTTCACTCTGTTGATTGTTTCCTTAGCTGTGCAGAAGCTTCTGAATTTGATATGGTTGTTTAATTTTGGTTTTTGGTTTTGTTATCTGTGTTTTTGAGGTCTTAGTCAAAAAAATCTTTGCCTAGACCAATGTCCTGAAGTGTTTCCCCTACATTTTCTTTCTGGTAGTTTTAGAGTTTTGGGTGTTACATTTAAGTCTATTCTATCTTGAGTTAATTTTTGTAAATGGTGAGAGATACAAGTCCAGTTTTAGTCTTTCCAGATGATGTAATCTTACATCTATAAAAACCTAAAGACTTTACCAAAAAACTCTCAGAGTAATAAAATCAGTAAAGTTATAGGATAGAAAATCAATATACATAAATGGTTAGCACTTCTATATACCAATAATGAACTAGCTCAGAAATAAATCAAGAAGAGAATCCCATTTACAATAGCTAGTGAAATTGAAGAGGACACAAACAAATGGAAAGACATCCCATGCTCAGCTATTGGAATAACTGATATTGTTAAAACGTTATCATACCACCCAAAGCAATCCGCAGATTCGGTGAAATCTCTATTAAAACACCAATCATTTTTCAAAGTCATACAAAAAAAAAATCCTAAAATTTATATGGAACCAAGAAAAGAGCCTGAATAGCCAAAGCAATGCTGAGCAAAAATAACAAACCTGGAAGCATCACAATACCTGAGTTCAGAATACATTACAGAGCTATAGTAACCAAAGCAACATGGTATTGGTACGAAAACAGACTCAAAGACAGACCAATAGAACAGAATAGAGAACCCAGAAATAAATCATTATGTTTACAGCCAACTGATTTTTGACAAAAGTGCCAAGAACATTAGGGAAAGAGTATCCTCTTCAATAAATGGTGCTGGGAAAACTGGATACCCATATGCAGAAGAATGTCAACAGAACTTTTATTTGTACTGGGAAACCAAAAAAAATCAGGTGACTCATTTTATTGTGATTATTTGCTCTATTGCAGTGGTCTGGAAACAAACACACAATATCTCCAGTATATTATTTCTAGGAAGAAAGCTCTTACTAGCAGTTCTCATTGTTGTGCTCAGTCCAATATTACATACTATTCAAGTCCACGAGGATCCTTTCTGTGGTGTCATTTCAAGCCAGCTCAGGTAGAATTCTCATCTCTACCTTTACAATTGCTCCTTTCTTTCACTGCAAATTAAATGCCTTTAATCAAGAGGTCAAAACCCATGATGGCTATATTTCAGGAAAGGTTTCACTGATACCACCTCCTGGGATCTCTGATATCTAAACCAATGTATCCCTGGATTATTACAGGAGCTCAAGTCAACTAACCTTTCCTGCCACTCCAGCCTCACTCCTTGAAATGAGTTTAGTGATACTTTATGACACAACCTACCACAGTTTGAGAGGTCAAAATGGCAAAATAACCAGTCGCAAGGCTCTAAGTACTCAAATATTTTAGTTTTCAAAATCCTAGAGAAAGATCTTGCAATAAAGTAGGACAAGTTATTCTTTATTTAGAAACATTTATAACAAAATAGTGTAAACTAAGATGGCAAGTCTTATTTTCACCTGTTTCTGTAATGATAGAGGCTTACAAAGCCTCTCATTTGTAGACAGACACTCATTAACTTATTAGCCCAGCGATTCTCTCACTGTGATCAATGAACTCCTGGAGGCCCTGAGAACCTTTAGTGGGACTGTCAGGTCAAAACTGTCTTTGTGATAATACTAAAGCATTATTTGTCTTTTTCATTGTGTTCACATATGCATTGATGGTTCAAAGCAATGGCAAGTGAAACTGCTAGAGTCTTGCCACGAATCAAGGCAGTGGCTCCAAGCTATGCTTGTTGTCCTTACATTCTTCAAGCCAAACACCCACAGGACAGAAAATGTCAATTTCATTGAAGAATGTCCTTGATGAAGACAAAAATTATTAATTTAATTAAATCTAGACACCTGAATACAGGTTTCTAAGAACATTACTTGTGAGAAATGGAAAGTACACATAAAGCATTCTGCATTTCAAAATACAATGGTTGTCTCAGGAAAGGCACTAGAGTGACCGAATGCAGCTGAACTAGTTGCTTTTATCGTAGAACACCATTTGTACTTGGAAAATTGACTCAGGCAGGCTGTACCTTTTTGACTGACATGTTGGGTGGTTTTTTAATGAATGAAGTGATCCTGTCACTTGAAGGAAAATAACCTAGAGTTTTTGTTGCCAATGATAAAATCTGGACTTTCAAGAGAAAATTAAAAATTTTCAAGAACCTAGATTTGCCACCGTTAGTCCAACAATTTCCAAATACTTAAGTATTTTTTAATGAGTTTGGTGGTGACACTAATGAATATGGTTCTGATATTGTACAGTGAGGTATGTTGACATTTCAGATTTGCATAATTTAGTAAACCAATATTTTCCAAATGACCCATGTTAAAATTATTTCAAAACAGATTGTAATGCAGTAAGACAGGAACTGTTTACTGCTAGGTTTTGGATTCTATATTACAACTAACCTTTAAGAAACCACCACTTGTCAAGCCTTGGTGTGGTATCAAAGAGGAATATCCACAAATATCTAAAAAGGCTACTAAAATGCTCTCCTGATTTCCAGCTATGTAGCTAAGTAAACCTGAATTTTCTTCATACTTTAACTCAAAGAATGTGTAACAGACTGAATACAGAAGCATAACTGAGACTCTTGTGTTCTATTAAACCAGAAATTCTTTTGTGTTTTTTGAAAATAAAGCTTTTTTTTTTTTTTTGAGACAGAATCTCGCCCTGTTGCCAGACTGGAGTGCGGTGGCACCATCTCGGCTTACTACAACCTCTGCCTCCCAGGTTCAAGTGATTCTCATTCCTCAGCCTCCCAAGTAGCTGGGACTAAGGTACATGTCACCAAGCCTGGCTAACTTTTGTATTTTTAGTAGAGACAGAGTATCACCATGTTGGCCAGCTGGTCTTGAACTCCTGACCTCAAGTGATCTGCCCACCTTGGCCTCCCAAAGTGCTGGGATCACAAGCACAAGCCACCACGCACAAAAAATAAAGCGTTTCTTTTTTTTAAAATGAAAGTGTTATGTATGTTAACAAGTAGGGATGTATCTTTTTTTTGACTAAATTAATAGTTTAAATTTGGTTTTAATTTCCAATAGGTAAATATCAGTAGATAATTCATGTCAATAAAAACTCTTTGGTGCCCTCAATAATTTTTCAAAGTGTAAAGAGGTCCTGAGACCAGAAACCTTGAAAACCCCTCTATTAAAATATTAGAGATCCATGCAGGTAATAGCAGATCTGAAGAGTCAGAGGCGGAGGCGGGCGGATCACAAGGTCAAGAGATTGAGACCGTTCTGGTCAACACGGTGAAACCCAGTCTCTACTAAAAATACAAAAATTAGCCGGGCGTGGTGGCGCAGGCCTGTAGTCCTAGCTACTCAGGAGGCTGAGGCGGAAGTTGCAGTGAGCAGAGATCAGCCACTGCACTCCAGCCTGGCGAAATAGCGAGACTCTGTCTAAAAAAAAAAAAAGTTCACCTTCCATTTGTGAAGTTCGATATTGGGTCAGAGTTCTTTGTGTTAAGCAACAGAAAGTAACTCTGGCTACTTTAAAATTTAAGAAAAAAAATGTATTGGGAAGGTAGTTGCTAGTTCATAGAATCAGAAGGTGAGCAGGAGGAGCTAAGAATGCAAAGCACTGCCAAGGGCCAGTCACAGCCACAGGAAGTCTTTCGATGATGCCCTGTTCCTGGCATTATGAATGCTGAACAGAGCTGCTGCTGCTGGCACTGGTGCCCCTGTGCACTCTCTTCGACCCCACTGGCCTTTCAACTCCACAAGGCGACCACTGTCACTGCCAATAATCTCTCCTCCTGCACCAAGACTCGGCATTGGTAGGGTAAAGGGGTTGGTGGCCGGGAGGAGCGGGGGAGGGTGGGCGCTGGGAGGGGGATTATCTGATTGGCTGAACCTCATTTATATAGCCTCATCCCAGTCACCAGGGAGCTGGCAAAGATAACATCTGTTCCCTTCAGGTTCCAAAGTCAGAGGGTTTGAAATAATATCAGGCAGCCAGAAGAGATAACTATCTAAATCTTGACTTACGAAGAACAGAAGAAAAGGGAAGTAATTGAAGTGTGTGATTTCTACATTTATCA
This sequence comes from Cebus imitator, assembly GCF_001604975.1. Lineage (NCBI taxonomy): Eukaryota > Metazoa > Chordata > Mammalia > Primates > Cebidae > Cebus > Cebus imitator. Next base: position 11,243,707 of record NW_016107319.1, on the reverse strand, counting down.
GTCCTGTGTGAAATAAATAATAACCACATCTGTAGTTTCCCATGATGTCTTTAGATGTCATGTATGTAACATACTCTTGTGGATTGACCATTCTTCCCAAGGGAATACTATTGAGACATTCCTGGTTTCTTTTGTTGATTTGTTTAATTTTTAAAATATCCGCCTTGATAATATAACACAGTCAAGTTATTGGTTATAATAGTTAAAATGTTACAAAGCAGAGCTGTCCAGAATATTAAGCAGTTTACAGAAAAATGTAAAAAGACTTTCTTTTTGCCAGGTCATCACAACAAAAGCAAAGCTGAATTCTATTATGTTGGTGCAAAACCAAGTGCAGTTTTTGTATTACTTTTAATTAATGTCTAAACTTATTGAATAAGGATTATTTCCTGAGTTACGTGGGTAACTGTTTCAAACCATTTCCTTTGCTTTTGTTGGTGTGATGGTTAATTTTATGGATCAATTTGGCTAGGCTATGATTCCCAGATGTTTGATCAAACACCAGTCTAGGCTGAGTACCATGGCTCAAGCATATAATCCCAACACTTTGAGAAGCCGAGGCAGGAGGATTGCTTGAAACCAGGAGTTTGAGACCAGCCTGGACAACATAGCTAGACCCCATCTCTACAAAAGAATTTTTTTTTTAAATTAGCCAAGTGTGGTGGCACACACCTACATACCATTTACTTGGGAGGCTGAGGTGGGAGGATAGTTTGAGCCCAGGAGTTTAAGACTGCAGTGAGCTATAATTCCAACACTGCGTTTCAGCCCCTGGGGCAACAGAGCAAGACCTGTCTCAGAACAAACAAACAACAACAAAGAAACACCAGCCTAGATGCTGCTTTGAAAGAATATTTTTAAATGTAATTAACATTTAAATCAGTAGACTTTAAGTAAAGCAGCTTACCCTCCACAATGTGGATGGAACTCACCTAATCAGTTGAAGCCTTTAAGAGAATAAAAAGTGAGGTTTTCCGAGGAAGAAGAAATTCTGTCTCCAGACCGTCTATGGACTCCAGCTGCACCATCTGCTCTTCCTTAGGTCTCCAGCTTGTTGGCCTGCCCTACAGATTTTGGACTTGCTGTCCTCTACAACTGCATGAACTAATTTCTTAAATCTCTCTCTCTCTATATATATATTATATATATATACACCTTATTGTTTTTGTTATTTGGAGAATCTGACTTATAGTTGGGAAGTCTTAACTTGCCATGATTTTTTTTTTAACATGGAAAATTCATTGTAAGGAGTGGTTGCTTACTAGGATTAACTGGGAAAACAATTTCCCAGGAGAACTATCTAGTGCTGCCCTCTCCAGTACAGTTGCCACCAGCCAAATGTGGCCTGTCAAGCACCTAAAATGCAACTATACTAAATGTTGAAGTGATATTTTGAATATACTGAGATAATAAAATAGATTATTAACATAAATTTTAGGTTTTAAAAAAACTTTTTCATAATGTGTCTACTAGAAAATGTAAAATTATACATGGTTTTCATTATATTTATGTTGAACAGCACTGGTCTAGCATAACTCTCAAAGTCTCCAACTGTAGGACTTTAAAGCTCTACAAAGACCTCTTTGCTTTCCTCCCTGCAAGTGGTTGCAACCTAACCATTTTGGGTGCACACAATGATTCCCTCACCCTCACTGCGGTATTTGAGATGTGGCTGATGTAAGACCAAGGATGGGCATGGCCAATTAGGGAACAACTAGATAAAATTGTCAAGGAACACGGAAGACTAGAGCCAGGTGTCCAAGGAATAGCAAATATGTACAGTGGCTGTCGTAACAATGTGAGAATGATGACACACATCTGTAGTTATAAGCCAAAACACTACTCTTGATCATGTGCAGATAAAACAACCCTGAAGAGAGCCACATTATTTGCTTACTTTATTGTCTTTATGTCTTCATCTGTAATGTGAAGATTTATTCTCTACCTAAAATTACTAAATGAATTTGAACTGGCTTGTTACACCCATAGATATAGTTTCATTGGCTTGGGGGTGAATGAAGCTATTTGGAATCATGAAGACATAACTCGAGTGAATGAGCTCAAGAATTTTTGAAACAGATTTCTCCACTTGGATGTTTCAGCTACATTCTCATACAACATCCAATTGCGGTAACGTTTTTGGGTAGAATTAAGAACAGGGAGTTGTTATGTGAACTCTAAGCTAATGTAGGTATCAAGCATGTCCATTGCCTTCTTATGCAGGCTGGCATAGAGAGGATGACGTATTCTTTCCCATTTTAAAATGTTATGGTTCTGTTTTCCTGGGGAAAAATTCCTAAAACATTCTAGAAATGTCTAACGTATACTAGGTTATTTTCTTTATAATGCTTAAAGTTTGTTATTGCATCATTGTCTTCACTTTTCTAATCCTTGGAAAAGTAGAAACTTTTTCACACTAAGGTCAAGCAGAGTGATAAAGAGACTAGACCAAGTCTGGAAACGTGAGCTCTAGTCCAGCTCTAGGAAATTACTGAGCTTTTCTGCGATTTACATTTCTTATTCTGTTAAATGAGAAAGTCAACTACATGGTCTTTCAGGTCCCTTCCTCTTGCCTCTAATATTTGATGAGATTGGAAGGAATTCAAAAGACCAGCTTTGAAAGTCTGCATCATAGTGTCTATCAAGTAATTGAAAACCTTAGACAAATTGACTTTTGAAGTCCCTCTTAGTTCAATGATAACTTAGACCTTTTCTACTCAGGAAAATCAAACATATGCCATTTTTCACATTCACAGGTATGGCAGAGGATGTCTTAAGGCTTTATAGTCATTAGGAACAGAAGTACATGGTTCAGCTGTACAGATAAAATTTATTGATTTGAAATAACCGCATTTTTCACTTCAGGTCAATTAGACTGCGTTTGCATGGATGCCATCTGGATTTTCCAGAAGGACCCAGAGAAAACATAGCTGGATACCAGACATCCTGCTAAGGTGAAATGCCTTAGGGTCTGGGCCCAGCAAAATGTCTACCAGGAGTAGTTGACAAACCCAGTTGGAGAGAGATTCTAAATCATTAATTATAAGCCATTGGGAATTAAGTTCAAAACTGGGCAAGTGCCAAAAAAGGCTTTCAACCTGAAAACTGGTCGTCATGTCAAAAGCCCCATTTGGAAGCAAGCCCTGGGATTATCAAGGAGAGAGCCACACAGGATGAGTGGCAATGGTGGTGGAGACAGAGGGTGGATCACTTGGCTTGAAAACCCAGGGCTACATAAACACCCCTTACTCTTCTGCTTACCAATAAAGAAATAGAGAACAACCTTGCTTAACATAGTTTCTCAAATGTTCTGAAATTTAATGATTCTAGAAAGAGCTGGAATTTGTGACTAGAAGGTATAAACAAGTGCAGAGAGTCACTACTGAGGTTCACCATCTTTATGTAGGTATATAACACTTAGACTAAAATTGCCGAAAAGCTCAGGGATACCTATATCTTAATCCATTAATTTATCTTAGCCCACCTCTTCTATGTAGAGGAAGTATCCATGATAAGCAGCTCTTTGGGGACACTTGAAAATCCTGTATCGACTAGAACTCAGACTCCACACAATGAATTTAGGAATGTAGCATCAGCCCTTTCTATAAACATCGAGGATTTGTGTAGTTTCATGTCAAAGGCTTTACATTTTTTTAACATTTCCTTGAATTTTGTTTTTACCTTAACTAATGGAAATGAAGAAGTGTTAGAATTTATCTATTTGGTGAACTAAGAAGCTCTGTAGGTAAAGGAAATATAGTATGAGCGCTTTGTGGTGTTATTTCACAGTGTGAGAAAAGCATTTGTCTTTATACAACACTCAGAGGAAAAGGAGAGGCATGTGAATCATGCAAGTCTGCTGCAAAATAAATGGAAACTGGCAAAAAAAATTAAACATAAAAGTTAATATTAATTGCTTAATGTCAAGGTAAGCCTTTTATTTTTCCAATGAGGTGCTGCAGTGGTACAATATGTTTAAATAGTCTCATTAACATCACATCATAATAATAACCAGCAGCGTAGAAGAGAGACTGGAGATCATGTTAATAAAAACGTGAAGGTGGCATGATGCTGGAGGTATCATAAATGCAGAAAGAATTGAATTAAAATTCATAAAATCATGACAGATTGGAGCAAAGAATGAGATCAATAAATTGAGTTTAATAATGATAAATATAGAACAGTTATCAGAAGACAGTAATGATTCAATGTATAAATTAAATAGAGGGAATGTGTTAGGAAGTAATACAACAAGGAAAAATATGATCATATATAGGGTGATTATTTAAAAAGACTTTATCAAAATAAATTGGATACTCAGGGCTCGAATGAGCTCTTTGTTTGTTTGAGGCCTCTTCTTTCACACATACATCCTCTCTGTTCAGGCTTTGACTTGGTTCAGATTTCCCCTGCGGAGAAGGCCACGCAGACAAGGTGGTATGGTGTGGGGAGATGAAGGATGGTGATAGACAATGACTAGTTGGGAAGAAAAAAGAAAAATAGGGGCACCCATGAGCTTACAGATAGGGTGCACACCTGAGGAATGCTTATATCAGAAGAGGTAAGGCTGGCACGGCATCTCTCCTGTGTATTTACAAAAGTTGCCTTAAATGGCATGGGTCTGCAGTTTGTAAAGAAAATCTAATATGCTGAGTTATCTGTCTCACATTCTAAATGAAGACTTTCCAATGAAATTGCTTTGTCCAGTTTGGGTCTATTAATAATCAGCCAATTGATGAGAAATTCCTGGCTGACTTACTTTTCATCCTAACACTGTTTATTTAACTCAGTGATTCTCAAATCCACTTATATCTGATTCAGCGGAGAGCTGTTTTTCAAATTCTGATTCCTGGGCCACAAACCCAAACCTGAATCAGAAGTGTTTAGGGATTGTGGCTAGTTTGGGAATCAATTGAACTGATATTCATAACTTTCATTTAGTGTTCTTGGAAATGTAATTTGTGAGGCTGCTAAAGCATTGTATTAGATTTACATTTATCTTATATATGAATTTGGTAGAATTTTGAAAAATCTCCCTCTTGCTGTATTAAAAGTCTATGAGAGTGGTTAAATAAATTATTTGAATGAATAGAAATATCCACACAGGCACTATCTATTAATTAATTTACTGATTGATGAGGATAGGCAGTAATGATAAACAGCTGAAATATGGAGCGGAATTTATCACTTTCATCACCTTTAATGACTGTTGACTTCAATCACTTCACTCAGGGTGAAATGGACCTTAGAATTTACTGCTTGTTTCTTGAGTACTGAGATGCTGAATACTCAAGGATCTAGGGAACTGTAATAAATATAAAGTACTTTTCATAGGCTGATTTCTTACAGCTAGTTTCACTTAAATGCTCTCATGAAACTGCAACCAAATATTGGCTTTAAAGTACCAAGAACTGATGAGGAAAAAAAAATCTGGGACAATGACACATAAAACTTAGGGCAAATCACTTTGACTTACGTGTAACTCCATTACTCTTTCCACAAAATGAGGGTAATAGCAGTTGGGAACTCTCAATTTCGCAAGTTGAATTAATGGGGTAATAGCTATAAACTCACCTGAGCTATGCTGAGCCAAGAGCTCTTAGGAGAAAGATGTCAGATTAAATCGGTGGTACATTTTAAAGCAGAGATGTGAGAGTGTCAAAACTCATTATTAAGTATTTACAAGTCATTGTTTTTTCTTATTTAGACAGGGTCTCACTCTGTCACCCAGTCTGGAGTGCAGTGGTGCAATCATGGCTCACTGCAGCCTTGACCTCCTGGGCTCAAGTGATCCTCCCACCTCAGCCTCCCAAATAGCTGGCAACATAGGCATGCACGGCCATGCCCAGCTAATTTTTAAGTTATCTATAGAGATGGGGTCTCCTATGTTGCTTAGGCTATTCTCAAACTCCTGGGCTCAAGTGATCCCACTGCCTTGGTATCCCAAATTGCTGGGATTACAAGCTTGAGCCACTGTGCCCAGCCATGTACCATGCATTCTAAAAAGCATTGTCTCATTATATTTAGTTTTCTGAAATACTTATTAATAAAAACCCTGTTTTAGACATTCAGGGTCTTTTTAAAGTGGAAACCAGAACTTTGGGAGGCTGAGGTGGGAGGATCACTTGAGCCACTGTACTCCAGCTTTGGTGACAGTGTGAGACCCTGTCTCAAAATATAAAATAAAATAAAATGGGAACCAAATTTGCCAGGGGGACATACATGATTTTATGTAACTTTCTGTTAAGAAACGTCTATAGGGATCATGCCAGTTTGGCTAGAGCCGGATGAGCTAGTCTTGAGGTCCTTGGAGATGCAAAGTCCTTTTCTGGCATAAAAATCCTTTGACACTTTACTTACTTTTTTGAACGAATTATATTATCTTGTTGAGAAGAGGAGCAAAGCTAAATCCAAGGGTCTTATTAGTGTAAGTAAAACGGTATTCAGAAGCAGTAGGTTCAAGGAACGTTGGGCAAGTTAATTCACAGAAATAAAAGCAGGAGCAGAAGCTTTCCTTGACCATTCTGGGCTAGAGTGAGGGAGATGAGACAGACAATAATTAATAAACACAGTGCATTAGTAAAATGTGTTAAAATAGTAAATGCTATGGTAAAAAATAAAGCAGAACAAGGGACTTTAGGGTGTGTGTGTGTGTGTGTGTGAAAAAGTGAATTACAAATTCAATAAAGTGGTCTGTTTGAGCTTCACTGAGAAAGTGACATTTGAGCAAAGACTTAAGGAGGTGAGAGAGTTAGCCTGGTGAATACCTGGGAGAAGAGCACTCCAGGCAGATGGAACAGCCAGTGCAACGGCTCTCGGATGGAAATATGGCTAGAGTGAAGCAAGAATAGCAAGGCCAGTGTGATCAAAGAGAGTCAATGAAGGGAGGATAATAGGAAATGATGTCAGAGAAGTAGCAGGAACTAGGTGATGTAGAACTTTGAAGACCACTGCAAAGAGTTGGGCTTTTAATTCTGCATGAGAGTAAGCCATTGAAGCGGGCAGAGTGGAAGAGGAACACCTGGCTTAGATTTTAAAAGAATCCCGTTAGAGTTTCTGTCATAAGAACAAACTAAACGGAAAAGAGTGGAGACTAGCTAGGAGGCTACTAGAAGCAATAGATGATAGTGGCTTGTACCAGGATGGTATGGAGGTGGGGATGTGTTAAATGGTTGGAAATTCAGATTCCTATTGAAGGTAGAACCTACAAGCCTTCCTGACTAATTGAGTGTGGGATGCAAGAGAAAGAGAACAAGAAAATGATCGCTCTAAGTGTTTGTCCTGATCTACTGGAAGAAGGTGTTGCCATCAACTGGGATAGGGGAAGGCTATAGGTAGAGCACATCTAGAGATGGGGAACATCAGGAGCTCAGCTTGGGTCATGTTGAGTTTGAATTGTCTATTGATCATCAAAGTGGAGATGTAGATATTCCAGTTATAGATTTCTGGAATTCAAAAGAAAGCTCTGGGCTGAATATATAACTTCGGAGTTCCTTGACCTATTGGTTAGCATTACCAGATAAAATGTAGCAATGTAACAAAATTTGATTTTCAGATAAACAACAAATAATTTTTTAGGATAAATGTGTCCCAAATATATCTTAGGTAATGGATTTAATTCCCTGATATAACTATTAGTAATTATTGTGAATATTGTTAATAATTAATACCAATAATTATCCATCAACATAATTAATATTGTATATCACATGTAATATTTGGGATACTTTTATAGTGAAACATTTTTGGTTGCTTATCTGGCAACTTCACTGGCCATCCTGTAGCTATAGTTGCTAAACTGCACAACTCTAACAGAGTTGGCATTTAAAGCAATGAGTAGATAATTACCAAGGAAGTGAGTGAGATGAGAAATTAAAAAGGATCAATTGCTCAGCTATGGATCACGCCAACATTCAATGTCAAAACTGATAATGGAGCAGCCAGGAACTAGGATAAAACTCCAGAAAGTGTGTTGTCCTAGAAGAAAAATAAAGAAGGTATATTGAAAAAGAGGGAGTAATCAACTCAATCAAATGCCACTGATTGGTCGAGTAACATGGAGATTGAGAAATGACCACTGGATTTAGAAACATGAGCATGACTCAGCAACAGCAGTTTCAATGACTATGAACAAAGATAAAAATCTAATTGTGTGGCTTGAGGAAAGAACAGGAAGAGAAGACTTGGAGACAGTGAACATAAAACAACACTTTCAAGAAGTTCTTGCTGAAAAGGAAAGAGAGCTGGTGGAAGAAGTGAGATCAAGAGAAGAGGAAAAAAGAAAAAAAAAAAAAGATGGGGCCAATAATAGCCTGTTTCAGTTCTGCACTTTTCTCCAGACCAGTGGTTCTCAAATTTTACTTTCTTTAATTTTCTGTGTGTGTTTCATTTTATATTACTTTGTGTTATTTTTATTGTGGTAAGAATACTTACGAGATCTACCCTTGGCAATTTCGTAAGTGTATAACACAGTGTTGTTAACTCTGGGCACAATGTTGTACAGCTAGAACTTACTCATCTTGCACAGTGAAATTTTATACCCGTCGAACAGCAACTTCCCATATATCCCCTTCCTCCCAGTCCCTGGCAACCCCCATCCTACTCTACACTTCTAGGAGTTTGACTATTTTTGACACATTATCTAAGTTGAATCATTCAGCATTCAGCATTTGTTCTTCTGCAGTCGCTTTATTTCACTTAGCATACTGTCCTCCAGGTTCATCCACATTGTAGCTTATGTCAGGATTTCCTTCTCTATTTAAAGAGCTAAATACTACTCCATTGTATGTATATGCTGCAAAGAAAAAGTGGTTCTAATACTTCAGTGTATGCCAGAAGGATTGTGATAACACAAATTGCTGTGTTCCAGCCTCAGAGTTTCTGATTTAGTAGGTCTGGGATGAGACCCAAAAACTTGAATTTCAAAAAAGTTCCTAGGATATAACTGATGCTGTCATTTCGGGACCACATTTTGAGAACCATCTAGACTTTGCCCTGCAAATAATGTGAACTCAAAAAACCTGCTGCCACCCATTAAACAGGATGAGATTAATGCCAAGACACTCAAAATACCCAACTTTCACATGGAGGGGCTATTCTGGCTGGGATCTGGCCAAAATTTTACCCTAATTGTGAGTGAGAAGTATAACTATTATCCTGAAAAATAAAGTTAACACTCTTGCTTGAATATAACAAGACTATGAAAATTAGCAGAAGCATTATATTAGAATTTCTAAAGTCATTTCCATTGAAATTAAGAATAAGAAAACCATGCTGCTTTTACCAGTATTATTTTTAACATTATTTGGAACGTTTAGCTAATTAAACTAAAAGAAAAGAAAACAATTGGCATACATATTGTACAAAAAAGGTAAAATTATGTATCTTTGCATATAATAGAGAACAGAGAAAGCCTAAGATTTTAATAAGAAATACTACTACAATTAAAATAATTTAATAAAGTATCTCAAATCAAGATACATACAGTACATAAAAATCATTGGTCTTTCTCAATATGAGCAATAACTAGACATGGATATAAATTTATTTTTTAAATAACACATAAAAGCATTATATATTACTTAGGAATACATATAAAACCATTATATATTATTTAGGAATGCAAACATACATTTAAAAAATGTTTAAGTATATAGGAATCATACACACTGGCATCTAGAAACCAGTCACATCTCTAGAAAAGGGGAAGATGAAAGAATGCCATCAAATATATCAAAATGTTAAAATCTAGTAAGTATGAGAAAAGGGTATGTGTTGCTTTGAATATTATGTTTTATGCTTTTCTGTATATTTAAAATTAATAATCTATTTTGCGCTTGAAATGTCTTTTTTAAAATCATGATAAAAATAACAATAATGGCTAAGAAGTGTTTTTTTAATCATTAAGTAAATTACCTATATAAAAAAAAACTATAAAATCATTTTTTAAGACAAAAGACAAGATCTAAGCAAGTGGAGAGACATGCCAGTACTCCAGAAAGGAAAGTGTTAATGTTAATTCTTAGAAAAATTAACATCTAACTATGATGCAGTTCCTGTTAGAACCACATTGAATTATGTCGGGGTCCCTTTGGGCTGCTGTAACAAAATACTACAGATTGGATAGCTACTAAACGACATAAATGTATTTTTCATAGTTCTGAAGGCTTGGAAGTTCAAGATCAAGGCGCAGGCAGATCAGTGTCAGGTGAGAGCCTATTTCATGGTTTATTTACGGTGCCTTCTTGCTGTGTCCTCAATGGGGACAAACAAGCTCCCTTGGGCCTCTTTTATGAGAACACGAATCCTGTTTATGGGAGCTCTGCCTTCACAAACTAGTTGCCTCCCAAAGGCTCCACCTTTCAATACCATCACCTTGGGGGTTAGGATTTCAACATATGAATTAGGGGAGGGCGCAAACATTCAAACCATAGTAAGCCATTTTACAAAAGTACATTAAATGAATATAAAGTTCAAAAGAAAAAATAAATGAGTGTCTAAGAATAGGAAAGAAAATTATAAAATAAAAAATAGAAATAGGGAGAATTGCCCTACCAAATATTAACCTATATTATAAAGTCACTATAATCAAAACAAGATTAAAAGATGAAAAAAAGTATCAGTGGTTCAGTGATCCTGAAATAAATGCAATTATATATAAGAATTTAAAATACGGAAAGAATGCTGTTTCAACTCAGTAGGAAAAGATCGATTTATTTTTTAAAATATAAACTGGCCATCAATCTAGAAAAAACAAAACTAAATCCACTATCTCACGCCATCCAGAAAAATAAGGTTCTGATGGCTTAGAAATATAAATCTAAGGAATGAAGAATATGGACAGCAATGCACAGGAGAGACATAAATATGTGTTTTATAATATTATGAGAAGAGCTGAGATCGGAACACTACACTCCAGCCTGGGTGACAGGGCAAGACTCTATCTCAAAAAAAAAAAAAAAAAAAAAAAAAAAAAATAAAAAAAAAAAAAAAAAAAAAAAAAGAAATATAATATTATGAAAATACACTCAATGTTATTAGACCTCAGTAATAAGCAAACTGAATAAATGGTGGTTTTACCAATAACTTGGAATGTGATGTTGTTTCAAAATTATTGAGCCAGAGTCTCACTTACTGAGACAGAGAGATGAAAAAACTGCATTGCTTAAGTGTGCTTTTTTTTTTTTATCAATCAAAAAACATACTGCACATGAACACGCCAATTTTTACAGGTCCATGTGAGCATAAGAAAAGATATGGACCAAGGTACATCAAGCTGTTACCATTGCTTATTTAAGGGGTGAGGATAGAAGGGACTGGAAGAAGGCTATTAATGTTGTTCTTACATATATTTGAATCTATTTCACTTCGTAAAATAAGCAGACTTTCTGGTATAATTAAAAATAATAATTTAAAATATTTAGGCATATCGGGAAGATTAAAACAAGGGAAAAAATGAATTGGCCTTGAGAGGTATCATGGCCATTCTCCTGGAGTGGTGGTAGAAGAAATGAGAGGATGGGGAGAGATTAAATAAACTAGCTGTTTGCTGAGAACTTGTTTAGCACAGGCAGAGTTCCTGGAGCCCAGAGAGACACACGAAATATAAGACACAGACCTTACTTTCTATTTGCATAAAATCTGATGGTGGATGAAATTAAAACACTTGAAACCATTTAAATATAATGATGCAGGCCCCTCCAAAACTGTCAGCTTATTCATCTTTTATATAACGGTAGTTTCCTTTTCAGTAGATGAAAATGTGAAATTTTCTTAACATGTTATAAGGCTGAAAAATGGACTTGTAAGTTTTAGAATAAGGAGTTGTGGAAATAGCAAAACTTGGTAAGATCTGAAGAAATAGATGAAAACGTGATTGGGAATCTTCTGGAAAGTTCTTGAGCGGATGTATTATGTATGTACTCACTTTGTGGGATAGTGCTTTGCTAAAATATAAATAATTCTATTTCTGTAAATTGATTTCCCCCAAATTTTAATAATTTAAGTGTTCTTGGCATTAAAATGTGAAAAAAAAAGTATTAAATTTTGCTTTGAATTTCAGTAACGTAATCAGAACCATCACTGCAGGAGAGAGGTCAGTTTCATTGTGTGGCTGCTGGCATAGAAGCTGTGCTCCCATTAGGATCAGGCATAAGAAAGGGTAATTGTCCCTGTGGGTGCTTCTCCCTCTAGGAAGCAGAGGTCAAGATAGAATTAAAAACACACGACTAGGTGCGGTGGCTCACGCCAGTAATCCCAGTACTTTGGGGAGGCCAAGGAGGGTGGATCACCTGAGGTCAGGAATTCGAGACCAGCCTAGCCAACATAGTGAAACCTCGTTTCTACTAAAAATACAAGAATTAGCCGGACATGGTGGCAGGCGCCTGTAATCCCAGCTACTCGGAGGGCTGAGACAGGAGAATTGCTTGAACCCGGGAGGTGGAGGCTGCAGTGAGCTGAGATCGCGCTGTTGCACTCCAGCCTGGGGGACAGAGCGAGACTTCGTCTAAAAAAAAATAAAAAAGGAATTAAAACTACAGCAGATTTATTGAAGGAAGTTTCTGTGAAAGATAAAGGACCAAAGGAGCAAGAGCAGGCAGGGACACTCTTCAGACGGTGAGAAGGAAGGAGAGAAGAGTGAGGATGAGCCTACCCTCACCCTCTCGGTGTGGTACAGCTCTCAGGAAGTCCGCCTGCTCAGGAAGGGTCCACAGAGCAAGGAATCCCGTGAGACGAGTCCTGCGTTGGGCAGGAATGGTGAGGCTCTAGTATCCCCACCATGCCCAATCTTTTAAGAGAGCCTGGTTTCAGTGTCTGAGTATGTGTGCATGTTGCACAGGATCCAGAAGGTCCTGCCGCTGGAGGCTGTCGGCTAACTACACTCCTTGCAACAGGCTCTCTCTTCAAGGGAGATTTGAATGGCACAAATCCAGGACCACTGTAGTTCACACTGTGTGAGCTACTTCTCCATGCATGATCCGGGGCGGCTCCTCCACAGTTACTGTGAGCTTTGCTTCCTGGGGAGCAGCTCGGAAGAGGGAGGTCAGATGAACCTCAGCCCCCATCACTGCGGTTAGTTTTGGAGTTGCAACTGGCACTCATTTTCTCTCTTCTCCACTATTTATTCCAACTGCCCTTTACCCTTGGCTATTACTTCTGCAAGTCTTGGACGCTTACTTGATGATGTGTTCCAGACAACATTACCGCAGGGGCTGAGCCCTGAGTGATCTCTGGCCAAAGTTGCTATACAAGGGGGTCCCTTCACAGTGTAAGTGAGCATGGAACTACTAAGAGGCACCCAAGTAGATCACCTGAGTTTCATATGTACCCAATGCCTCAGCCCATTATATAAAAATGTTCCTACCTCCTCTTGCTGATCAAGATCAATTACTCCTGCCAGGATGGTAACTTCTCTTCCAACTTGCTGGTCTCTGGATACAAAGAGCCCAAGATGCCCTGGAAGGCTGCCTTAACTTTGTGTTCAATGGAACTCTGGCTTTTCTCCCTGGTTAGAATGCACCCACTTTGAGGACCAGGAGCTCTAACCCTACAGCCACCACCATTGTGCAGCCAGGAAGTGAAGTGACCCCGGTGAGTTACTGGCATGGATGAAAAGATGGTAGAAAGGAAGGTACTCCTGCCCCTTGGTTCCTTGGTCCATGCATTCTTCTCATTGGAGACACAGCTCCATACCTGAGGACAGACCTCCACAAGTCTCTGGGTCAGTGCATATGCTGCATCCTGGAGGGGGATACCCACTCTTACAGAATATTGTGTCTGTGCTGATGCTGAAGTTGGGCCATTAGGAGGTTATTACAGGCCAGATGTGGTGGCTGATGCCTGTAATCCCAGCGCTTTGGGAGGCCGAGGCGGGCTGATCACCTGAGGTAGGAAGTTTGAGACCAGCCTGACCAACATGGAAAAACCCCATCTTTATTAAAAATACAAAAAATTAGCTGGGTGTAGTGGCACATGCCTGTAATCCCAGCTACTTGGGAGGCTGAGGCAGGAGAATCACTTGAACCCAGGAGGCAGAGGTTGCCGTGAGCTGAGATCGCACCATTGCACTCCAGCCTGGGCAAGAAAAGTGAAACTCTGTCTCAAAAAAAAAAAAAAAAAAAAAGAAAGAAAAAAAGAAGGTTATTCCAGGGCTCTCTGAGGCTGGCTGCTTCTGGACAATGTGGTTTGTGGTACAACAAGTTGGGCCTATGGTTATAGGCTTCCTTTAGTGTAAAGTGGGTCTCCTGTTAGAGGTTATGTTATATGGAATTCCATGCTTGTGAATCAGAAATTCCATAAACTCCCAAATAGGAAACTTAGCAGGCTGAGGTTCCGAAGGCAAGAAATGCACATTTTTAACGGTATAGCTACCTATTCCAATGAGAATCACTGGCCCTCCAATGATGAAAGGGACTCAATATAGTCAACTTGCCACCAAGTGGCAATTTGGTTTCCTCAAGATATGGCACCATATTGCAGGATCAGCATTGGTATTTATTGTTGGAAGATAGGACATTTGGAGGCAGCCATAGCTAGATCATGGGACTTCATGCTGTTGGACCCATCTCTGCTTCCATGGCAGCTTCATTCATGTGCAGGTCATGCTAATTCTGGGGTAGCCAGTGCAAAGGCCGGATAACATTGGCTGCCCAAGTCATTTTTGTCTGCTTGCTTATTCCATGCCTCTTCCTTGGAAAATGCTTTCTGGTAGGGTCATCACTTTCTTCATGTTTCCAAGAACCACCCAGCCTAAATTTGCCTATCTCCTCAGATTCTCAACAGGGTGTTAAATCCAATGTCCCAACACAGTGTCCCAAGACTGTGAAGTCTTGCTTTTCCATTCTTATGTTCTGGCCTCTTTGGCCAAACGCCCTCAACATCAAATCCCAGGAGTACTTCCCTTGGATTCTGCCAGTCCATAGTGGCTAATTCTTCCAGCCTTTTTGGGATGTAGTCTTTTTCTTCCCTTAGCAGGCATAGCATGTCCTCAGAAGTGGTGTGCTTGGGTTTAACCCTGTGTATCCATCTGGCACCAGGAGAAGAGGTGGTAAACTGAGGAGACCCTTGTTGTACGGAAGAAAAGGGGCCTCTGCAGTGTCCTCCTTCCCGGGCAAAGCTCTCAACTTGTCGGGGGTGGGGCGCTTCTGCAGCCTCTAACAGCTTGGGAGTTTGCACAGTCACAGTGTTCAGGGTTCCTTCACCCAGATGTCCTTATTCCATGTTTTAGGGTCCCAGCTTTTCTCAACTAGGGCCCGGACCTTAGCATAGTAGGCCTGTCTTGCCTGACCATTCATTATCTTTGTAGTTCTGCAACTCTATTAAGTGTTGACTTTACACCTCAGCTATATCCACTTTGCACTGCTGAAGATAAGGGATGCTTTGAAAGCTACCAAAAAGAATCTTTGTCTTTCATACTTATTTTTAAAACTCAGATTTATTAAGATAAAATCTACATATAGTAAAAATTTAGATGTATAGTTTGATCAGTTTTTGAAAAATGTATCTATTACTGTAACAACCGCCACAGTTGAGATATGGAACATAAGCATCACCCCAAAAATTCCCTCATGATGCCCCTTTGTAATTAATCTTGCCAACCCCAGCCCCTGGCAGCCACTGATCTGATTTCTGTCCCTGTGACTTTTTAAAAGTATTACATAAATGAAATTATTCATGAGGTCTTTTGCACCTGGCTCTTTTCATTTTAACACATTTGAGATTCACTCGCGTTGCTGCATGCATCAGTAGTTCATTTCCTTTTGTTTTTAATAGTGTTCCATTGTATAAATGCATCACAATTTGTTTATCCATTCCCCATTAGGTAGACATTTGGGTTGTTCCAGTTTGGGGCAATTAGGAATAAAACTTGTATAAATTTTCACATTCAGGTCTTTGTGTGAAGCTATGCTTTCATTTATCCTGAGTAAATAGCCAGGAATGGGATTGTTGGGTTACATGATAATGTGTGTGTTTCAGTTAATTTAAAAATACTGCCAAACTGTTTGACAAAATGGCTGTAACATTTTGCACACCCACAAGCGATCTATGAGAGTTACATAGATCTATGAGAGTTACATTGTTAGACATTTTTGTCAGGACTTTGTGCTATCTGTAGTTTTAATTTTAGCTATCAAAACTATAATAAATATATGATGATGTTCTATTCTGATCTCACGATTTTCTAATAATTCATGATATTGACCATCCTTCCATGTGCCTATTTGCCATCCATATTTCTTGTTCAGGAGATATTCAAGTCTCCTCCCAATATTTAGCATCTGTCAGGTCTTCTCCCCATTTTTTAAAATGGCTTTTTGTTTTTCTTTTTCTTTTCTTTTTTTTTTTTGAGACAGAGTCTCACTCCTTCACCAGGAGCCAGGCTGGAGTGCAGTGGCACAACCTCAGCTCACTGCAACCTCCGTCTCCCTGGTTCAAGCAATTCTCCTGCCTCAGCCTCTCGAGTAGCTGGGACTGCAGGTGCGCACCACCACGCCCAGCTAATATTTTTGTATTTGTAGTAGAGACGGGGTATCACCATGTTGGCCAGGATGGTCTCGATCTCTTGACCTCGTGATCTGCCTGCATCAGCCTCCCAAAGTTCTGGGATTACCGGCATGAGCCACCATGCCCGGCCGGCTTTTTGGCTTTTTGTTTTTCACACATAGGTTTTAGTGTTCATTTGTCATAATCCCTTTGTAGGGCATAAAACAAATTAGTAAAATTCCATCAAGTACATTGCCCTTGTACACACTGTTCCCCTCATAGTTTTTGAAGGCCTGCTTTCCCAAATCACCACCAATGAAAGTTTAGCAGTTAGGCCACCATCTTGTGCCAAAGATTATCCATGCCTCACATTCCATTCTAGAGGAGCTCTTCCTTGCTAGCTGGAAAGTGAGTGATCCAGTCCCCAAACCCCTTTGACTACCTGCCTTCTTGGATTAATCATGGATCCAGATGTATCGGTTCAGTCTTCTGGGAAGCAGATGATGAGATGGAATTAGAAGGGCAAAAGATTTATTGGGCAAAATACCTGTGAAAGGTAAAGGGATGAGGGAGCAGAAGTAGACAGCACAAATCTTCAGACCATGATGTAGCTCTGACATCTGTGAAAGTAAATGAGGAAGGAAGGAGGTTGGGTAAGAAGAGACTCCAAACTGAAGTACAGTCTGAGAAAATCAGCCAGTACAAGGGGGAATCTCAGAGTAAATACTGATCATTAGAAGAGTCCCATGTTGGGCAAATATGATGTGCTCTAGTACCCCTACCCTTTCAATTATTGGCTGGGAACAGCCGGTGGAGAGCGTGACCTCAGTGAGCACCCTATGGCAAATCCCAAAGGTACTGCAGCTGGAGACTGAAGGCTGCTGAACTCATGGCAGATTTACTTTGAAAGGGACATTTAGATGGCTCAGCTCCACGGCTGCCACAACTCCACTGATGGGGAGGATTCAATAAGTAGTGATGGTGGGGTTCAGGGTTGAGAGAGAAGGAGATTCATTGGATGGAGATCAAAGAGGGACTTCGGGGAGAGTATAGCAATGTCCAGCAAGAATGTGATTAGACTCTACTCCAGGTGTTACACAATGTAAGCCTTCCCTTCTATCTCCCCACTGAGTCCCCTGTCGTTCCAATATTGCTCTGTCAGGAGGTAACAGAAAGATCAGTTCTGCTTCAGGCTTGAAGGAGGAAAACCTTACAGTTTTACATGAGAATAACTTTGACCCCATTTTACAGTTTAAAAAAACCACAAAAGTACGAAACCCTTAAAATCATGTCTTTAAATAAAACAGTATTCTAGTCTTTTCCATGTCTGACTCATCCTTCACCCAGCTACCAAATATATCTTCCTAAAATATTTCTCTGCACACATATCTCTTGAATAACCTGCTAACAGGGCTTGAAGCCCCCATCTAACTCTTCAAACTTTTCTACTATTCTTCCATACAACCGTCTGCTCCCAGTCTCCTTTTTAGAAACACAATCACATGTTTCCTCCGCCCTGCCTTTGCTTACAGCATCAGTCTTTCACCGAAGGACCACTACCCAGAGCCAGCCAATAGACATGGTATATTTGGCTCACATAGTGTTTTGATTTTTACAAATTGTTGTCAACATTTAAACATCACAATTTCATAACAAAATTTAGATACTTTTCCTGAGAAATTGGACAGGCTCATACTTATAGTCCCAGCTACTTAGAAGGCGGAGGGGGATGATGGCTTGAGCCCAGGAGTTCGAGGCTGTAGTGAGCTATAATTGCACCACTGCACTCCAGCCCGGGCAGCAGAGTGAGACCCTGTCTCCAAAAAAAGAAAAAAGAAGCAATTTACAAATTTACCGGGACCTGGTAAGACTGGGCCCCCTCCTGGCACCATTCATTGTTGGGCACAGGAGCCCTTTGCAAATGGAATATGGGCTCCCCACAACCACCCCAGCCTGACTCATGTGATGCATGGCCCTAGTAAGCATTTAAATTTCTTCTTTTTTCTTTTTTTGGAGACAGGGTCTCATTCTGTTGCCCGGGCTGGAGTGCAGTGGAGTGATTATAGCTCACTACAGCCTCGAACTCCTGGGCTCAAGCCATCATCCCCTCCGCCTTCTAAGTAGCTGGGACTATAAGCATGAGCCACTCTGCCCTGCAGCACTAGTAAGCTTTTGAGTTTGCAACCCCAGCTCTCATTGTCTCCCTGCCTAGAATACACTTCCTGTTTCTCTCCTCCCCTCTCCAGGGCCACCTCTTTTCCTAACCTGGTTCCCTACTTGTCCATTATTGTTCCTCTCTCTGAATGCGCTCATTATTTACATGGCTCCTCTTGCACTTGAGGCTCCTCAGGATCCGTTTGTCTTTGTGTCCTGATTTTTCAAATTCCTTGAGGATGGCCCCAGTGTCAAGCACTTAGTGCCCCACACTTAGTAGGAGAACAGCAAAGGTATGTTGCAGTGCTGCCTTTGACACCCATGTACACTGTGCTTTTAGAAGTTGCTATAAATGCAACCTGAAACAGCGTGACCAGAAAAGGAGGGCTTCTTGGCTGGTGAGCTAGAAATGCAAGGAAGTAGCTGGGGACAACCAGAAACTTGAATGCTGTCAGTTCTTGATTTCTCTCCCACTCTCAAGTTTGTTCTTTATTTCTTCCACAGATTTCTGGGTCTGAGTCATTGTTGCCTACTATGTACTGCAGACAGGATTTTTCATACAGAAGACATACCTGCTGACAGCTCTGGGGTTGCATTCACAAAACTTCCTTCCTCTATTCAATTCAAAAACTTTCAAGATAGGACTCAGACTGGCTTGATAGAATCATATGCCAACCCCTATGTATAGGAGACAGTATATTGCCGTGGATAAACCCAAATGCAAAAGGAGAAAATCTGTAAAATAAAGGGGATGCACTTCCTAGAAGAAAAGAGAGGCCGGGTACGTTGGCTCACACTGTAATCCCACCACTTTGGGAGGCTGAGGAGGACTGATTATTTGAACCCAGGAGTTCAAGACCAGCCTGGGCAACATAGGGAGATCCTATCTCTACCAAGTAATAATAATAATAATAACTTAAAAATTCTCTGGGTGTGGTAATGCATACCTGTGGTTCCAGATAGAGGGCTGAGGGAGAAGGATCGCTTAAGCTTGGGAGGTTGAGACTGCAGTGAGCTATGATGATGCCACTGAACTCCAGCCTGGTGACAGAGCAAGGCCCTGTGAGAGAGAGAGAGAGACAGAGAGAGAGAGAGGGAAAGCAGGGGAGGGAGGGAGGGAAGGGAAGGGAAGGAAGGAAAGGGAAAAGAAAGGAGGGAGGGAGGGAGGAAGCAGAAATATAAGTAGATCACATGATCACATTAGTGGTTGTTCACAGAGTTATAACACATTGAAAATAATATTTCCTTGTTTTTTCTGTATGAGCAATTTATACCACTTACGTATCAGTTATATTAAGTATGATTCATGACTTTATTTTTTATTGTGGTTTGGAGAGCTTTTCTTTCTATTTATTTCTGATTTTATTTTAATTTTAGCAAAGAAATTCATGTGCTTGGTTTACAAAAGTCAATCACTATGTCTTTTAATTTAAAAGAGAAAAAAAGGTCCCGCTCTATCCTGATTTCTGTTCCCAGAGGGAACATTTCAAATCTTTCAGCCGTCACTTCTGTATTTACCTTCATATTCTTAAATAACACTATTGCATTGCTATGTCTTCATCTTTAAGCTTTTAGACATAATGTACTGGCTTCCTAATCTGGGAGTGGAGTCTCCAGCTTTCTTCCTACCCCCTCCCCCTTGTACACCATACAGATGATTCCCAACGTATGATGGTTGACTTTAAATTGTTCTGCTTTATGATGGTGTGAAAGCAATACACATTTCAGTAGAAACCACCCTTCGAGTGCCCATACAATTATTCTGCTTTTCACGTTCAGCACAATATTCAATAGATTACATGAGAAATCCATCACTTTATTATAAAATAAGCTTTGTGCTAGGTAACTTTCCCAGCTGTAGGCTAATGCAGGTGTTCTGAGCACATTTAAGGTAGGCCAGGCTAGAATAAGCTATGATGCCTGGTAGGTTAGGTGTATTAAATGCATTTTTGACTTACAATATTTTCTACTTACGATGGTTTTATTGGGATGTAACCCTATCATAAATCAAGAAGCATCTGTATTCCTTACATGGTCCCAATACAGTTATTATGAAATTGCGGTTGAAGTCATTTTTATGGCCATGAAAACATTGTTAAATTGGGGCATGTAGAACACCATGATCATATTTTATATTTTCCTAATTGTTTTGTT
Organism: Cebus imitator; assembly: GCF_001604975.1. Classification (NCBI taxonomy): domain Eukaryota; kingdom Metazoa; phylum Chordata; class Mammalia; order Primates; family Cebidae; genus Cebus; species Cebus imitator. The sequence continues at coordinate 11,222,917 of NW_016107319.1, read as the reverse complement.
TCCTACAGAAAATCACCCCACTGCTTTTCTATGTGACTCTAATGTGTCAGCCCCAAACTCTATACAATTGTATCAGTCTCCTTAATATAATCAAATGCATCAGGCAATCTCTCTGTGTCATTCTTTTCCCTTGACTACCTTCCTCCTGGCACCTGCTGTCCTCCTGCTAGGTTAGCTGCACAGCTATGGCCCCAGGACTTCCTGTCACCATCACACTGGGAATTTCCCTTGCCTTTCTTCCATGTTGGATGCCCCGTTTCCTCTTTCTTGGGTTATTGTGTCATGTTGGTCGAGCACATCCTCCAGGAGCTTCCTGAAAAAGAAATTGAAGGGAAATTTGCAGAGACATTGCAAGCTGTAAAATGCAATTTCTACCCTCAAACTTGATTGATAATCTAAATATGAAGAGAATTATAGATTGGAAATATTTTCCATAAAAAATTTTTAAAGACACTGCTATTTTATTTCCTTACTTGAAGTTTAAGAAAAGACCTCAGGGAAGTAAAGGAACAGGCTGCTGAGGGAAGAGCACTGCAGATCATGGATGTCCAGTACAAAGAGCCTGGGGTGGGGCAAGAGCAAGCCTGGTATTGTGGAGGAACAGATGTCCTGGGGAAGCTGGAGCAGGGTTTGTGAGGGGAAGAGAGGTAAGATGTGGATTGCAAGAGGTAGTCTGTGGCCAGATCATGTCGGGATTTGGAGGCTTTTATAAGCATCTGGCTTTTATCCTGAATAAGCTAGGGAGGCAATGAAGAGTTTTGAGCAGAGAAGTGTCACAATCTAAATTATATGTTTAAAGCATCAGACTGGCTGCTGTGTTGAGAATAAACTAGTGGGCTAAGGCAGCAGGAAGGAGACCAGTTAGGAGGGTATTGCAGTAAGTCAAGCAAGTGATAATGGGCTTGTACCCAGCTAGTGGGATTCCAGTTAGTGAGGTTGAAAGTGTTGAAAAATGTTGTTTCTGCTTATTTTTTGAATGTGGAACCAACAGGATATGCCAACGATTGTACAGCATATGATGATGATGTAGGATAAAGGAAGAGAGGAGTTAAATATGACACCAGTGTTTTCATCCTGAACAAATGGAAGGAAGGAGCTGCTCAAAGGGAGACGTCTCTGGAAAGAGCAGAAGCAGTTTTGAACATTGCAGTTTGAGATACCTATTAGACCTCTGCATGGAGATCCCAAACAGGTAGCTGGATAGGGAGTCTGGGGTTAAGGAGAGCGTTATTGGCTAGATGTATAAGCTTTGAAGCAATAAGCCTATAAACACAACAAAACGGTGAGATGGCAGAGGAGGTAGTGAACGTAGAAAAAGAAAAGGTCTGAGGGTTGAGATCTGAGATGTGCCCATATATTAAAGATCAGGGATCAGAGGAAAATCCACGAAGGAGACTGAGAAACAGTAGTCAGGGAGATAGAAAGCAAGCCAGGAGACCTTCTCAAGAAGAAGGGCATGATCAATGGCCGACTGGTTAAGTAAGATAAGAACTGAGATTTAGCAACGTGGTGGTCATCAGTGATTTTGACTAGCTCTACCTGTGAGAGTGAAAATACGACTGAAATGAGTTCAAAGGGAAGTGGCAGAGTGGTCTTAGGGACGGTGAATCTATCGTCAATCTTTTAAATTTTGTCCTGAAGGGGAGCAGAGATATGATACAAGGAAAACATATTCATTTTTCTAATGGGAGATATTATAGCACATTTGCTTGCTGATGAGAATGATGCAAGAGAGGAGGGATAAAAGAGGGGAAAAGAAGAGACAGTTACCATTACTAAAACTTTCAAGGAAGGGAAAGGAACTAAGACTCTAAGTAGAGGGATTGTCTTAGCTCAGGGGATGGAACATGCGTTACTGTAGCAGGTGGGGTACACTAACAGACACAAGTGAATGTGGCAGTGGGAATGAACAGGGGCGTTTTCAGGCTGTTTTCATTTTCTTAGTGAATTTGGAGGTAAGGACATGAACTTGAAGTGAGGGAGGGAAAGGGGATATTGTAGGAAAAGATGCAAAATAGTCATTTAGGAGGGTGAGAGAGGAACTAAACAAGGAGAATGGGGCAGTAAATAGACTAGGAAGATGTAGTGGGATTGCTGGGTAGCACAAAAGTCTGGCTGGACGTGAGTGATAATGAGTTTATCAGGATCGCCTGATATGGATGCAGATTTTCTCCAGCCATGTTAAGCTGCATGCATGTGCAAACATCATGTGTGATGAATTGAATTAAACAAGGATTGGGTCCTTTTCAAGAAAATGCAGTGAAAGGAGAGAAGGGCAAGAGAGCTGAGAGCATATGCAAGGGAATTTATGCTGATGGACTGTAGAATCTACACAGAGTGAGGACGTGAGGTGAGTGTGGGACAGTGACAAGCTGGTGGCATCGGAGTAACTGATTTTCAGTCCCAAAGGAGCAGAAATATTTTAAGAGTTAGGATGCTAGTGGGAATAAACTATTAGGTTGATGCAAAAGTACTTGCAGTTTTGCCATTACTTTTGTACCAACCTAAGAGGAAAAATAGGTAGTTAAGGTCAGAAAGTGGAAAGCATGAAATTGAGATTATCAAGCTAATGTCAGTGCAGTCATTGGTAATGATAAGGTCTAGGATCTGAGCAATGGGAAGAAGTTGGCTGAAGAAAGGATGGAAATTAAATAATTGAAGGAAAGGAAGTCAAGGCACTGAGAGCATGTTCAGCTGGCAGGAATTCCATGACAGCATCTACGAGGGCATACTGGAGAGAGTGATGATAACCTTGAAGTTTTCACTCACTGAACTGTTCTCATGAGCCTAGGAATCTGGAGTATTATATCCTGTTCTAGGGAAGTTTTTGAATTATTTCTTTTATAATTTCTCCCCTCTGTTTTTTACATTTTCTCTTTCTTAAAGTCCTATTAGTAAGTGATAGGTCTCCGAGTTCAGCTTGCTAATTTAGTTGGCTCTTCCATTTTTCCTTCTCTTTGTCCTTTTGCTTAGTTTCTTGAAGACTTATCTTTCAGCCCTTTTATTGAATCTATTATTTCTGTTACCCTATTTTCATTTACCAAGAATGATTTCTTATGCTCTAAATATTCCTTTTTTCATGTAACCACACATTCTTATTTTGTGGATGTAACATTTTACCTTATTTTTTAAGGTCATTAATAATATGTTTGTTTAAGTGTTCTTTTCATTGCACTGTCTTTGTTATTCCAAGTTGCCTTCGTTAATTTGTTCGTTTACTTTAATCTTTTATAGTTTCTGTTAGAGACTTCCCTCATACGTCTGGTGATACTTGATTGTTCATACTTAAGAGTGAGACAAATTAAAAAGCAAATGGGAAGCTTTGTGTGTATTTACAGTGTTTGTCAATTGCTACTGTTTACTGTAGAGCAGTAAGTCAGGCACCTGGCCATTTCATTGGGAGACTTCAAAAAGTCGATATATAAGTCTTTTCTTCAATCAGTTGGTTTTGTCAGAGAGGAATCTTCCAATTCCCTGGCTAGGAAATATAAATCTAGTTGCCAGTGCCCTAACATGCAAGTGAGGGCAACAGGGTGGGAGTCTGACTAACTAGTATATGGCATGTAGACTTGACCTCAATCATCCTTTTTCAGCCTTGCTTCTGTCCTCTACAAAACATGGTATTATTGAGTCTGAAAACCCCTGGCTCTATTTCCCTAGAAATTAAACCAGTTGTCTGCTGGACTGGTTGGCGTACGGAAGAGGAGAAGGATTTTGAGGGGTCATCTCCAGTCCCACCCTTTTTTTTCAGCCCCATGTTGCATCCCTTTCTATAGAAGTAACAATGATTTCCACTTTCTGAGCCTTTCCAGGGTTGTACAGTAGGTATTCATTTGCTTTTTCATATTTTCCACAGCAAAGCAAACTTTCTTGCTGCTCTGTTAACTTCGTTAGCACTCACCCATCTGCCTTCTGTCTTCCAACATTTTGTTGCTAGCTCTTGTCTGCTGTTGCCTCTTCTGTTCTCTTTATCCTTCCAGGTTTTATAAGATTGTTTTTATTCCTTTTCAGTCATTTCAGAGAGGCTTCAGGATGAAGTTGTGATAAATTCGTGTTTTCAGTCCACAGTGTTTAACAAGGATTGCCTCCTGATTTTTTTCATGTGAATTACTGACGAGTAGGTAGAAGACTATCTTAATGCCTTTCCTCACGTCCCCTTGACTCCGAGTTGACCTGCAGCTGCAGTGAATATTTCCTAAGCATGCTGACAGCTTGCCCTGTCAAGCACCTGCCTCATTCTGCTTCTCTGACTGAGGATTTCCTCCAGTACAAGAGCTTGCCTGATAACTCACAAGGTATCCTGGAATTGCTGGGGACTGAAAACTCCTTAATCCATGCAGAATGAGGATCAGTGGATTAATACGCAACTGTCTCATACCTTGGTGGGACTATTATAAGGCATTCTGCTTGATTCCTCAGAGATCCCAAATGGGATTGAGCCCAAGTTGCCCACAGTAAAAATCCATTCGCCAATTCAAGTTTCTTTTTCACCGCTTTCACTTTCCACACTCACTCACTTGTTCTACCTGGGATCCTCTCCAAGATAAACTCCTGTATCCAAAGCTTTATCTCAAGGTCTGATTTTGGAGGAATTCAAACTAAGATAATGGGTACTGGAAGTGACCATAGAAAGTATATTCTCAGTGGCATGGAGGCAACAAAACCCCATTAATGGTGGTAAGTAAGGTGGTGACAAACCCTGGCACTTTGAAGAATTTCATTACCCACACTTGACCCCTGGTGTATTTGGTTGAGGGAAAAGTGAGAGGAGAAGCTTAGCTTATGCAATAATGCTAACTCCTGAAAGATAGAGGGTTGTGATCATCACAGGAATTGAAGAATTGTCTTGTTCTTATTAACTGCCCTAGAAGAACTGGGGGGAAAAGGGTAGGTTTACATCACCCAACTATCCATTCAGAGCATAGTAGTGAAAGCCAAAAGCTTTCCTTGGAAGGATCTAAAGAGATCCTCATTTCCTGTAAGCAAAAGGCAGGCTGTTCTAAGAAACGACACTCAGGGGTTCATTGGAAGAGTAACAGAACTGCAGAACAGATTGAAGGCACAGACCAGGCAGGCCTCTCATGAAAAAAGCCCTAGAGGAAGGAAATCGTCCTTAAAAACTGCTGGGATGCAGGCAGGCATCTGGATAGATGTGCTAGGTGACCTTGAACCCCTCAATTCCCTGAATAATCCAGGCTAGCCGAAATAGCCTGCACCCCATTACTTGAAGAGAACAGCTTCCCCTTGCCTGGAGACTCTACACAGTCCTCCTCTGAAGCAGACACCTCCAAGATCACTTGAAGGTCTGCTACTGCCTGCCCTCATTGCATCTATTCCAAAAATTAAGCACAAGTCTCAGCATAGCCTGAACAGGGTAGCACAATTCTTGCTGTGAGACGTGTGACAGATTGTATTTTCTAAAGAAGGCTGCAACAATATCTCTCATCCCAAATGCTCTTCTGCCATGCAAACTTGTCATTCCTCTACCAAGAGATGAAATCTAATTTCAACTCCCTTGAATCTAAACTGGACTTTACTTGCTTTGACCAATAATGTACAGAAGTGATGCCGTGTGATTCTCACGGCTGAGTCATAAAAGGTGATGCAGCGTCTGCCTTGTTCCTGGAGACATTTGCTTGTGTGGGACTGAGCTACTGTGTAAGACCACCTACCCTGAGGCTGCCATGCTGGAAGAAGGCAAAGCCACATGAAGAGCAAGTAAGCTGGTTGCTTTAGCAAGATCCCTCATACTAATAGTGAATGTGCACTTCTATCTTTCTCGGTAAATGCAAACTGCTTTTGCAATAGTCTCACGCTAAGTGCCAAAGACTGTTGTACTTGTTGAATGCATTCTCTTTGTCATTCACTACCTGCTCCTAGGAATTTATTAAATGCTCCTCATTTCCGTTACAATATAATCTGCAATGAGCTTGATCACCTTGGCATTCTATAGGACATCATCCTGGCCCATTATGTTAATGACAGAATAATAATTGGACTCGGTTTTTAGGAAGAAGCAAGTATACTGGTTTTATATACTTCATGCTGAAGGATGAGAGATAAGCCCTACAAAGTTTTGGAAGTCTGACACATCAGGGAATATTTTAGGGGCCCAAAGATCTAGGGATATGTTGAGACATCCTATCCAAAAGAATACTTTGCATTTCCTACCATTTGGTGAACTGCTTTGAATTCTTGAGAGAGAAAAAAAATTACTCATGAAAATAATGCTCTGATCCATTGTATCAGAAGACTATTGGCTTTGAGGGGGTCCGAGAGAGTATCCAAATAGCCTTTTAAAGACTTAAAAAGGCATCAGCTTAGGAATTGCACCTTGCGTGGCTGGGTCATTTTCCTTGAGCATGTGTGTTGATCCAGTGATCACTATACGCAATCACTGTGCTGTTTTCCCAGCATTTGGAAGACACAGGAATGGTAATTAAAGCATACAAATAGGACTGATGTAAACACACTCTCTTTGACCCATTAGTGGAAATTATGTTTGTAATTCTTATAACTGTAGGCTTTTCCTAATTAGAAGCCTTGGTCTCAGGTGTGTGTACATAGGGAGACAGTAAGTTTTCCGCTGCATCAGTACAGTGCCACCTGAGGATTTGGGCATCTCCATACTGACAGATCAGTAGGCAAAAATGGGAGAACTGTACTGTCAGGGATGACTGACTGATTATCTTGAAGAGTTGGAGTTGCTGCTACATAATGGGCCCAGGGACGAAGATGTCTAGAACTTGGAGAATTCACTCGGGTCCCCCTTAGTGCTTCTCTGTCTGGTGGTAATGGCAGAGAAGCAATTGAAGCAACCATGTCCTGACAAGGGCAAGATAATTAAGGCTCAGCCACTCAGAGACGAAGGTCTGGTCATTCACTGAGCAAGCAACAATGACTAGTGGAAGTGCTAGCTGAGGATTCAGGAAATCTAGAAGAAGTGGAAGAGGAGAGAGATGATGAGTATAGATTATAGACTTGGGACCAGCTGCAGCAGTGAAGATTGTGACTTGTTTCATATATTCTTCTATTTTCAGTCATTTTTGGAGATTGCAGCCAGTTGCAACTCTGAAATGTCAAGAACAGAGCAAACTCAGGATGGGCATGAGAGGATCTGCTGAGAGCAAGGAATGAACATGACAGTCACTATTGAGACTCTGCCCAAGGCCCCTGGCTCACTTGTTAGCTCCCCTGCAGCTTGCAAACATGTCTATACACACTGACATCTTCCTACCATGAGTCCCATACTCTCCGCTTCTCTGCTGAGGCCCTTCTCAGTCCACAGTGTGAGTAGCCTGCAAGTGCTCAGGGCATAATGCCCACAAGGTCAATCTTTAATTGGTGAGGTTCAAGATTCAGAAGAGTGAATTCCTTCTGAGACACATTCTATCTGGTTTCTCAGAGGCTCCCCAGAGAAAGTGAGCCCCAGTTGCTTAGGAAAATGGAATGTACTCATTAAGACACCCCTTTTTTACTTTTCTCCTTTTCTTTCCCTCCTTTCCCCACTCCATCTCATGAAGTTCCTGGGATCACCAAATAAACCATCTGTAATCAAATCTTCATCTCAGTCCACATTTTGGGGAACCCAAACAAAGATGGTAAGTTTGCCTATCTATATTTATTTCTTATTTGCTACAAGTATTATTAGTAATTTTCTTGACAAAAGTAAATGATATCCACTGATAGGCTGAAATAATGCATATTTGTAGTGATATCTGCAGCAAAACTGTGAAGAACAATTTTAAAAAGTTATTTTCACTAGTTTATGAAAAATGAAGGAAGTGAACTTTGAAAAAATGCAGTAATACATCCTAACACCGTATGAAGAGGAATATTTTCATAACTGTAGAAATGGTTGGCAGGGCTGTCAATTATCCAAGGATTATTTTGAAATAGCTGTCATTGGCCAACTACTATGACTAATGAAATCAACATTTTCACCATGCAGGCAAAATAAACGTCATAAGTCAAATTTTATAGGTATACATTTTTTCTTTAAAAGTGGTTGAACTATCTGGGTTATTTGACTCTTAATTTTTCATTTTATAGCAAGTTTTCCCATACACAAATACACATACACACACATTTGCATTCAGACATACATGCACACATTTTTTAGTATTTTAAATATTTTCAAAGGGTAGCTCTACAGATTTATGCATTTTAACTTTGGCAATACACATAGTATTCCCTTTGGAATGCAGCTTATAAAGAAATCCACACTGGGGGCAAGTATATAGTAGGCCTTTCTTTATCTCCTGCATCTATTAGGGAACCCTCCAAGAGGGATATTACTAAAACAAATTTAGAAGGACCTCTGCATTCACAGAGACAAAAATGTCAGTGGCATCCTGAAAAAGCCAGTGAGTGGTCAAAAATTGGGAATAAATAAGCTTTGTTCATTTTAAACCATATAAATATTTGTTGAATAAATCCTGTTTTATTTTCACTTATGATGGGATGTAAACCAAATGATGCCCAGATTCTTTCTTCTTATAGGCTTATGAATACCCAAATATGGCATATTTGCCGCCATATACAGGCTTTGTTGAATGTGGATTGTTTTCGTCTACCTTTCACCATTTCAACCATGTGGTTCTAGTGAGAACTTCTAATTATGAACCCCTGATCTCTCTGTTCCAGTCAAAGGGCAGGAATGTGGTTAGTTACCATGCATCATGCACTGTCTTTAGTGATTATTCCAAGAGGCTGTGAAAGCTAAACCAATCAGAGGCCTTCCCCAGGATTCTGAAGCGGAGTTCCACAGGGAGGAAGAGCTTTCTTTGCTAGTGATGATGTCTGTAAGTAGCCATGTGACTCCACCCCATGGAGACAGCTGGTATGAAAGGATAAAATGGAATTGTAGGAAGAGGTGATACAAAATGTCAAGTCCTCCTAGAGTTGGAGAATCCCACTGCCCAATTCTGTGTCTCCTGTCTTCTGGAGTTTGGTTGTTCCCCTCCTTCCACTTTCTGGGAGCACCTCTTGTATCTCTCCCTTTATTCCTCTGTGGAGCTCCAAGTAAGCCAACTTGCATTCCGTTTACAACCAAGAGCTCTGATAAATGTGCTGCATTTACTTTTGTTGTTTTATCAAATAGTTATAAATACAGCTGCTTAATTAGTCAAAGCATTCTGTGGCTTTTTCTTTTTCACATCTCAGTAATTGATTTCTAAGGAAGAGATGGCATCTTGCTGGGATTGTTTTCACCTATTGCTCTTTTGCCCAGCTCCACCCAGCTCAGATACTGACTAAAGCTGTTCAACTTGGCTGGTCTGGCTACAGAGTACAGAGGTAGGTGCACATCACGGCTCAGGTGCAATAGTGACCTTAGCTTCCCAAATTGTAATGTCAGGTTACCAATGCAGGGATGTGTTGGTATTGCCTAGTTATTCCCAGGATATCCTCACCTTTTTACTCCAATGATAACAACCAGAGGTCTCAACAACAAAATAGCTCTTATCTATTATGCTGCAGACTAACAATTCTTTTTTTTTTTTTTTTTTGGAGACAGAGTCTCGCTCTGTTGTCCAGGCTAGAGTACAGTGGGGCAATCTCAGCTAACTGCAACCTCAACCTCCTGGGCTGAAGCGATTCTCCCACCTAAGCCTCCCCAGTAGCTGGGACTACAGGCGCGCACCACCAGGCCCAGCTCATTTTTGTTTTTTATATTTTTTGTAGATCTGGGGCTTCACTGTGTTGCCCAGGCTGATCTTAAATTCCTGGACTCAAGCAGTCCACCCACCTCGGCCTTCCAAAGTACTAGGATTACAGGCATGAGGCACTGCACCCAGTCAACAATTCTTAAAACTATTTTTTGTAACAATTCTGAAGACAGAGCTCAATGTTAGTTTTAGGGGTTTTGTTTTGTTTTATATTTTACTGAGTACTCATCCTGTTTTTAATCATTTTAGAGCCATTTCGAGGATGCATAACCGTCAACCGTTCTTTGTCAGTTTCTCCAAATTTTAGGTTTAAAAAAGGCAGCATGTGATTGGCCTAGCCTGGGTCACGTGCCCCCCCCCCCCCCCCCAGGAGGTGTGCAGGGCACATCCAAAAAGGTTATCCATTGGGAGGTGTAATGCTCTAAGGGAAATCAGGTGCTATTGGTAAGAGGAACGGATACTAAGCAGTAAAATAACCACAAATGCCCACTTCAGGGAACATATTTTCACTGCAGTGAGAGTATTTTCACCAGAGCTAAGCAGAACGTGACTGGATAGTAACTGCTTCCTAAAATACCACATTCACCTGCAATATGCAAAGAACTGAGACTACTTCTCTTGAACTTCCCACTTTCGTTTTTCTTTTACTTTCTTTTTTTTTTTTTTTTTTTTTTTGAGACGGTTTTGGTTTTGCGCCTCAGGCTGGAGTGCAGTGAGATCTTGGCTCACTGCTACCTCCGCCTCCAGGGTTCAAGTGAGTCCCGAGTAGCTGAGATTACAGGCACGCCCCACTATGCCTGGCTAATTTTTGTTTTTGTTTTTGTTTTTTTTTTTTGAGGCGGAGTTTCACTCTTGTTACCCAGGCTGGAGTGCAATGGTGCGATCTCGGCTCTCCACAACCTCCGCCTCCTGGGTTCAAGCAATTCTCCTGCCTCAGCCTCTCGAGTAGCTGGGACTACAGGCATGCACCGCCATGCCCAGCTAATTTTTTTTTTTTTTTTGTATTTTTAGTAGAGACTGGGTTTCACCATGTTGACCAGGACGGTCTCGATCGGTTGACCTCGTGATCCACCCGCCTTGGCCTCCCAAAGTGCTGGGATTATAGGTGTGAGCCACCGCGCTCGACCACCAATTTTTGTATTTTTAGTAGAGATGGGGTTTCACCATGTTGGCCAGCCTGGTCTTGAACTCCTGACCTCAAGTAACCTGCCTGCCTTGGCCTCCCAAAGCCCTAGGATTACAGGCGTGAGCCACTGTGCCTGGCCCCACGTTTTGTTTTTCACTTCATTTAGCCTAAGGCAGGATTCGTAGTTTCTTTTTTTCTCCCTTATTATTTTTTTTCAGAAAAAAAAAAAAAATTCTCAAAATTTCAGAAGAAAGCCTTTCTTTAAAATATTACCTTACTAGATTTATCTTGTCCAACGTGGAAAGCTATGCATTATACACTGTTAAGTAAAAATAAGCAAGCAGCAGAATAGTATGAAATCTCATTCTGATAAATTTAAAACATTATTAAAAAAAAGTATTTGGAGACAGATACTCATTATGTTGCCCAAGCTGGAGTGCAAAGGCTATTCACAGACATGATTATAACACAGAACAGCCTCAAACTCCTGGCCTCAAGAGATCCTCCTGCCTCAGACTCCCAACTAGCTGCATAAAACATTTTAAAATACAAATATAACTGAATATGTACTAAAAAGTCTTCTTTATAGGTACTTACACAGCATGTAATGTTGACGTGGTAAGCAGAAAATGGCCCCTCAAATATGTCCACATCTTAATCTCTAGAACTTTTAGATATGTTACCTTATTGGCAAAAGGAGCTTTGCAGATATGATTAAATTAAGGATCTTGAGATGGGAAGTTTAGCCCAGATTATTCAGGTGGGCTTAATGTAATGACAAGGATCCTTTTAAGTGAAAAAGAGAAGGCACAAGAGTCAGTTTCAGGGTGGTGTAGTAAAAAAAAAAAAAAGATTTGACCGCCATTGCCAGGTTTGAAGACGGAAGGAAGCTACAAGCAGAGGAATTGCAGGCAGCCTTAAGGGCTGGAAAAAGCAAAAACAAATTCGCCCTTAGAGCCCCGAGAAGGGAACTCATTCCTGCCAGCACCTAGAGTTTTGTCCAGTGAGACCCATTTCGGATTTCTGACCTCTAGGACTAAATGGTAAATTTGGGGTGTGTGTGTGTGTGTGTGTGTGTGTGTGAGCCACCAAGTTTGTGGAAATTAATTAAAGCACCAATGGAAAATGGATGCAGGTGGTAAATCTTGGGAAATGAGTTTTTTGGAGGAGGGATGTAGAAGGAGAGATCAATGGACATTAATTCTTCCAAGCTGGGAATTTTTGCAAGAATGTACTATTTGTAAGTTAGACACTAGTATATATATATATATATATATATATATATATATATATATATGTGTGTGTGTATATATATATATGTGTGTGTATATATATATATATGTGTGTATATATATATATATATATATATATATTTTGATGATACCATGCAAATAGGATAACAACTTATTTTCAGAAGGTGTACCGAATTTGTTGAAATTATCAGCTTCTCTATGGGAGAGGATTTGCTACTTAATGTTCATATATATTTTAAAATACATATATAGATTTGCATTACTTAAGAATGTCTCTGCGTAGATGTGAATCTGTATTGGTATGTATGTGTGTGTGTATATATACCCATATTTATTTATTTGACCAAGATCAGGATTTATTTTTCTCTCATGTAACTTGAAGACTAGGGGTCCAGAGGAAGGAGACCCAGGGCTTGTTAAAAGTTTCAGGTGTATCCGTTTCTCAGTATTTTTCTAACTCTCTGTTCTGACATCTGAATACATGGCTTACACTCTCTGGATTGTCTCATGACTGTAGGATGGCCATAGGAGCTCCAGCTGTGGCATCTGAGCTCTGGATGAGAAGAAGAAGAAGAAAGAATGGGTGCAACAGAGCACATTCTAGCTCTTTAAAAGGAATCAGCCTCTTTTAAGAAGCATTTTAAATTAGCATTGACAATAATCTAACCACATAGCCACCTCTATCCACAAGTCAAGCGAGGAAATGTAGATTTTCAGTAGGGTACATTGCCACCCCTAACAAACAGATTTCTCTTAGTGAGGAAGAAGAGGAGAAATTGATTGGGGTGAGCAACTGCCAGCCTGTGTGTACAGGCTTCAGTGACAACGAAATTATAAAGCAGGAGCCTTTGAAACTATATATTTAAAGATCAACACTATGCCATAATGAACAGCTCTTAACTGTTCAAGGCAATATAAATAGACATACTATAAACATTTTATAAGTCTTCAAAGCTAACTCATTAAAAAAAAGAGAGAGAGAAAACAGCAATAAAAATTAAAAACCTAAAAACAGTTTCACTATGAATTGGTTTGTAGGACAACTCAGTAAATTTAGTTTTAAAAAAATCCAGATTTAAGATGAACTTCAGAAAGGATATAAACTACCCCCTCTTTGAAATTGTATGCATAATTTATGTGGTTGAGTATTTTTCTGATTCTATTTCACATAAATCCTCAAAGGAGTAGGTGACCCAGAAAAGGTTAATAACATGGATCTAGGTGTTGTGCCCATTTGGAAAATGCCAAACAACTAGTCTAACTGAACTCAGAGCAGAATTGGGAGTTTGGATATCACACATATTCTCAATCCAATGGAAATTCAAGGATGTGACATTGCCTAATGCAGTTAAGAAAGTTGAGGGCAGCCAGAGTCCAGGGACTGGTCAAAGACATGCATTAAGCAGCAAAATGCAGAGGCTTTTGGCCTCTGAAGCAGTAGGAATGAACTCTGTCTGCTGACAAGCCCCCTACGGACCCAGCTACAGGGCTGTCCTTGGAGTAATGAAATCCTAGAGAGGGCAGTGTTTCATTTTGAGTCTGAAAAGGAAGAAAAGAACAACATGGTCCATCTGCTTTGACATATCTCCCAACACAGATATTTGGCATTTAGTACTGAAACTGTTTATCAAGCACTAATGCTGATGGCTAACAAACAGGAGCCTCATGGACTGTGTTACTCTACTGATACGTGGGGGAAAGAGGACTCCATCCATCTCATTAATTTACCAACACGGGTTTAAGAGGACTTAGACACTTGGGAACTAAAACAGACTAAGTCTGATTATTTCATCAAAAGGGTCCCAAAAGAAAAAATTGAAGTGGCATCGTTGTGACATAATGGCTATCTGGATTTTAAGATACCTGGGATAGTATTTGCCAGGGAAAAAGTGCCACTTTAGGGTTTCATCCTAGAGTGTTAGCTCCTCCTGCTGTCCCCTGCCCCTCTGTGGAAAGGAGAAACTATTCTGTAATTCCAGCATTTCCAAAGTGGGATGTGAGTGTGCACCTCGCAGGGCTGTCAACATCATTATTGTGGTGTGGGAAGAAAATATTCAAACATTATCTTAAAAATTAGGGGAATAGGCCCTACAAATACCACCACATGGACTGACAGCAGTGCCATCACTAGATGGTGATGTTAGATGGTCAGGCTTCACTTATTGGAGGGGACACTTCTTCAGAGGAGCAGAAGCTTCACAGCATGGAGGTGTTGACTGTGGAGTTTCCACTTCTGCTCTGCCAGTGTATTGCCTGAACAAGTTCTCCTCAGCTACTCACAAGACAATGACCATCTAATTAAATCTAACAAGAAGATGCTCTCACCAAACTGAAAATGTCAAGAATACTACCAGATATGGAAGTGTATCTACAGTCATACACCTAGATTTCACTTGAGGTGTGTTTCTGTTGTGTCTGTGGCATGTCTTTTGCAATTATGACAGTCATTAAAACTAATGAAAAAACAACTGAAAAGCAGATCTTTGAATTGCTGGGTCACAAATGTGAAACTACCATTTTCAAAAAGAAAGAAGATTCTTCAACCACACTGCACTGGTTTAAAATGGCATTTTTAAAAGGAAAAAAACACATGCCATGAATAAAAATTAATTTTCAATATTTTCAAATATGTATCTCAAACTTAGCTCATTCTTTAAGCATACCTATTTTGTGTATGTTTGGTTATATAATCTATTGATACATCAATACATCTATAAGATGACATATAAATATAATACATCCTGCTGAGTTGCTGCTCAAAATTTTATTTACTATTGGCTTATAAAATCAAAAATGTTTAGAAACCAATGCTAACAATAATAGTGGATGGTAGTGTTAGTGATTTATTCATTAAATGATCTAATCCTTGTCAATTTAGTAATCCTCTGGATGACTTAATGCTTTAACCTAATTAAAATACAATCTCTCCTTTCTTCAAGTTCTCACAACAGCATATCTTGAAAATTTCTGTAACTTTCACTAATTATATTTCACACTCTTCTTGCATTATAACTATTTGAGTAGATGCATGGTTCTTCCTGTTGACTTGAGGAAAAACTCACTGAAGGCAGGAATAGAACTTGAGTCATTTCTGCTTAATTATTTACCTCCCATAGCACTTAGCACCTAGGAGATGCTCAGCAAAACTTTATTTGGAAGTTAAGAGAAAATAAGTATGTGTCTAGAAGTCCTTCAGGACTAATGATAATCATGGGAAGTTTCATTATTTGGCAAATTATTGAGGTCAACCACTCAGCCCTATGTCTTTCCCAGAGTGTTCTCTGCATAGGAGATGATTTTTCTCATCCTCTAATCTTACAAGTCATTGTTTACTCAAAAGTATGCTCACTTCTGCTCAGAAACAAAGTGGTAATACATTTAGATACTTGTGGCTCAGAGATAACTAACTTATTTTTATGTGTTTCCATATTAAATTATTGCATCAGATACAATGTTCCATAGTTGTTCTCAGTTTGATTCTCACACATATGTTAAAAGAACCAAAAGTAGTATCACATTTAGCTAACTCATATATAGACACAGGTGTAGATTTTTAAATAACCTGCAATAGTAGATAACCTCACTTTTCAAAATCATCCTAATAGTTCAATCACTTATAAGTTATGCGGTAACTCCTAATGAACTCCTCCAGAGTAGGGACTAGGTGGAATCTTGCCTTACGTGCTGGCCTGATGATGTCTTATTTGACTTCAGCCACGTGTCTGATTCAGCTGTGTATCTGATTCTTCCCCACTTTCATGTGTGTGTGTCAAAATTATTTTAACATAATCTGTCTGCTTGGAACAGGTACATAGAGGTCCCTTGATTCCTCAGTAATTTCCCAACTCATAAACCCATCAAAAATTAAAATTAAAAAATTTTTACTTGCCTTCGCAAATAATAAATATTAATTTTTTATGATAAAAAATTTTGTTTATTAACAAAAATTTTTATTTGCCTTTGCAAATCAAATGATCATTGATAATTTGATCATTATTTTGAGGCAATTTCTGCCATACTAAACAATGAAAAATCACTAAATAATGAAAAATAAGTGGGATATGCATCTCAATAAAAAGATCCGCTCTTTTATAGCTTCTGCATCAATTTGTCCATACTTGGTGATGACACATAGCAACTTATACTTTATAAGGAAAACATACGGCTGGGTGCAGTGGCTCACACCTGTAATTCCAGCACTTTGGGAGGCCGAGATGGTCAGATCACTTGAGGTCAGGAGTTGGAGGCCAGCCTAGCCAGCATGGTGAAACTCCATCTCTACTAAAAATACAAAAATTAGTTGGGTGTGGTGGTGATGGGGGGTGCCTATAATTCCAGCTACTTGGGAGGCTGAGACAGGAGAATCCCTTGAACTTGGAAAGTGGAGGTTGCAGTGAGCCAAGATCATGCCATTGCATTCCAGCCTGGATGACAACAGTGAAACTCTGTCTCAAGAAAAGGAAGGAAGGAAGGAAGGAAGGAAGGAAGGAAGGAAGGAAGGAAGGAAGGAAGGAAGGAAGGGAGGGAGGGAGGGAGGGAGGGAGGGAGAGAGGAAGGGAGAGAGGGAAGAAAAAAGGGAAGGAAGGAAGGAGGGAGGAAAAGAAAGAAAAAGAGGAAGAAAGAAAGAAGAGAAAGAAAGAGAAAGAAAGGAAGGAAAGAAAGAGAAAGAAAAAGAAAGAGAAAAAGAGAAAGAAAGAAAAAGAAAGAAAGAAAGAAGAAAGGAAGGAAGGAGGGAAGGAAGGAAAGAAAGAGAAAGAAAGAAAAAAAGAGAGAGAGAGAAAGAAAGAAAGAAGGGAAAGAAATAAGGTTCCTTTTGAAGTTGATTTCCAGTTTAATTTAATTCCACTGTGGTCTGAGAGAGTGTTTGATATAATTTCAATTTTCTTAAATTTATTGAGGCTCGTTTTATGGCCTATCATATGGTCTGTCTTGGAGAAAGTTCCATGCGCTGTTGAATAGAATGCGTTGTCTGCAGTTGTTGGATGAAATTCTCTGTATATATCTTAATATTATATATTGAGTCCATTTATTCCAAGGTATAGTTTAAATCCATTGTTTCTTTGTTGACTTTCTGTCTTGATGACCCGTCTAGTGCTGTCAGTGGAGTATTAAAGTCCCCCACTAGTATTGTGTTGCTGTCTATCTCATTTCTTAGGTCTACTAGTAATTGCTTTATAAATTTGGGAGCTCCAGTGTTAGGTGCATATATGTTTAGGATCCGTGATATTTTCCTGTTGGACAAGGCCTTTTGTCATTACCAACTGTTCCTCTTTGTCTCTTTTAACCACTGTTGCTTTAAAGTTTGTTTTGTCTGATATAAGAATAGCTACCCCTGCTTACTTTTGGTGTCCATTTGCATGAAATGCCTTTTTTCACCCCTTTACTTTATGTGAGTCCTTATGTGTTAGGTGAGTCTCCTGAAGGCAGCAGATGGTTAGTTGGTGAGTTCTCATCCATTCTGCAGTTCTGTATCTTTTAAGTGGAGCATTTAGGCCATTTACACTCAGTGTTAGGATTAAAATGTGAGGTGCTGTTGCCTTCATCGTGCTCTTTGTTGCCTGTGTACTTTTTGGTTTTTGTTTTTGCTTTTTAGCTTGTATTTTTGTCTTATAGGTCCTGTGTGAATTAAGCTTTAAAGAGGGTCTGTTTTGATGTGTTTCCATGATTTGTTTCAAGATTTAGAGCTCCTGTTAGCAGTTCTTGTAGTGGTGGTTTGGTAATGGCAAAATCTCTCAACATTTTTTTTTTGTCTGAAAATGACTATATATTTCCTTCATATATGATGCCTAGTTTCACTGGACACAAAATTCTTGACTGATAATTATTTTGTTTGAGGAGGCTGAAGATTGGTCTCCAATCCCTTCTAGCTTGTAAGGTTTCTGCTGAGAAATCTGCTATTAATCTGATTGGTTTTCCTTTATAGGTACCCAGTGCTTCTATCTTAAGGTTTTTTCTTTCGTCTTAATTTTGGATAGCCTGATGACAATGTGCCTAGGTGAAGATCTTTTTGCGATGAATTTCCTAGGTGTTCTTTGTGCTTCTTGTATTTGGCTGTCTAGGTCTCTCACAAGGCCATTGAAGTTTTCCTTGATTATTCGCCCAAATATGTTTTCCAGGCTTTTAGAATTCTCTTCTTCCTTAGGTACACTGATTATTCTTAGGTTTGGTCATTTAACATGATCCCAGACTTCTTGGAGGCTTTGTTCATACTTTTTCTTTTCTTTTTTTTTTTTGAGACAGAGTCTCACTCTGTCACCAGGGTGGAGAGCAGTGGAATGGATCTTAGCTCACTGCAACCTCCGACTCCTTGGTTCAAGGTATTCTCCTGCTGAAGCTTCCCAACTAGCTGGGATTACAGGTTCCTGTCACTATACCCAGCTAATTTTTGTACTTTTTTGTAGAGGTAGGGTTTCATCATGTTGGCCTGGACAGTCTCAATCTCCTGACCTTGTGATCTGCCTGCCTTGGCCTCCCAAAGTGCTGGGATTGCAGGCATGAGCCACTGTGCCTGGCCCATATTTACTTATTCTTTTTTTTTTTTTTTTTGGCTTTGTTGGATTGGGTTAATTCAAAGACCTTGTCTTGGAGCTCTGAATTTCTTTCTTCTACTTGTTCAATTCTATTACTGAGATTTTCTAGAGCATTTTACATTTCTAAAAGTGTGTCCAAAGTTTCCTGAATTTTTTTATTGGTTTATCTTTAAGCTATTTATTTCTATGAATATTTCTCCCTTCACTTTTTATATCATTTTTTCTATTTATTTCCTTGCATTAGGCTTCACCTTTCGCTGGTCCCTCCCTGATTAGCTTAATAACTAACCTCCTTAATTCTTTTTCAAAGAAATCAGGAATTTCTTCTTGGTTTGGATCCATTGCTGGTGAACTAGTGTGATTTTTGGGGGGTGTTGAAGAGCCTTGTTTTGTCATATTACCAGGGTCGGTTTCCTGTTTCCCTCCCATTTGGGTAGGCTCTGTCAGAGGAAAGGTCTAGGGCTGAATGCTGTTGTTCAGATTCTTTTGTCCCATAGGGTGTTTCCTTTATATAGTACACTCCCCCTTTCCCTGTGGATGCGGCTTCCTGTGAGCCAAACTGCAGTGATCTTTGTCTCTCTACTAGGCCTAGCCACCCACCTAACAACAGGCAGTACTGGGGGTTGTCTGCACAGAGTCCTGTGATGTGAACCATCTATGGGTCTCTCAGGCATGGATAACCAGCGCCTGTTCTGGTGGAGGTGGCAGAGGGTGCAGTGGACTCCGTGGGGTCCTTAGCTTTGGTAGTTTAATGCTCTATTTTTGTGCTCGGTTGCCTTCCGGCAGGAGGTGGTGCTTTCCAGAAAGCATCAGTTGTAGTAGTGTGGAGAGGGACCAGCGGTGGGCGGGGCCCTAGAACTCTCCATTACATGCCCTTTTGTCTTTATCAGAGCTGATAGAAAAGGACCATCAGATGAGGGCAGGGCTAGGCATGTCAGAGTGCAGACTCTCCTTGGGCGGGTCTTGCTGAGGCTGCTGTGGGGTACGGGGGTGAATTCTCAGGTCACTGGAGTTGTGTACCAAGGAGGATTATTGCCGCCTCTGCTGAGTCATGCAGGTTGTCAGGGAAGTGGGGGAAAGATGACAGTCACCAGCCTCACCCAGCACCCACGCAAACTGAAGGGCCAGTCTCACATCTACTGTGCCCCCTACAACAGCCTGGAGTGTTTCCAGGTGGAAGGCGAGACAGGCTTGGAAATTTGCCCAAGGCTATCTGCTTCCCAGCTGTGAGAGAAAAGGACTTTAGTTTTTCCCCACCTGTGAAGTCTGCACACCGGATTCCTGCTTTCCCCTGAGTTCCGGCCAAGAGGCTTCTCGCCCCATTCAAATTGTTGCCGAGTTCAGCTAGAGAATTCCTTCTCCCCATGGAGTTTTTCCTCCCACTCCTCTAGCCACCCTCCCAATGGATCCCTGTGGTATCAGGCAGGAATGTGCTGCCTGGGGACCCAGTGAGCCCCCAGGGCCTTTCTGCTGCGTCCTCTACCCCTGTCTTTCACTGGGCTCTCTAACTTGACTCTGCTCCAGATAAAGTCGGAAACTTCTCTGGCAAACAGAACTTCAGCTTCTCCAGTGGGGGTGTGTGTTGGGGAGAAGAGGCTCTGTCCAGAGCTATAATCTAGTCCTCTCAGCAAAGGATTTTTCTGACTGCATTCTGAGATCTAGCCTCCCGGTGGTGACAGCAGGACGTGGGGTAGAAAAGCTCAGGAGTCAAGAGCCAGGCTTGTTCTTAGTCCTTCCAATCACCAAGGTGTGACCCGTGCCAACTCTTTTGGTATCTCTGGGCTTCTGCTCTCTCCTCTGTAAATCGAAGGGTCTTAATTAAGGTCCCTTCGAGTCCTATAAAAGGGAGTTGTAGGTCTGTAGTTTCAAAGCTTCTTTCACTATTATGATTTGCGATCAGCTTTGAAGGCGGTAGTGTTAGTGGGTAAACATCAAACTGTAAGCTTGTTTGCCCTGTTCTAACCTAATACCACCACTGATCACTGAGAAACTCACTTCATTGCTCTTAGTTTCCTGATCTGTAAGTGCAAAACTCATTTTCAAATTTGTTGTAAAAGTTATGTGAAATAATAAAAATAAAAGTGTATAGATTACAGCATAACACCACAGACAGGCCAGGCATGGTGGTGCATACCTGTAATCCTAGCACTGTGAGATGCCGAGGTGGGTGGATCACTTGAGCTCAGGAGTTCGAGACCAGCCTGCCCGACATGGTGAAACCCCCTCTCCACTAAAACTACAAAAATTAGCCAGGCATAGTGGCAGACACCTGTAATCCCAGCTACTCACAAGGCTGAGGCAGGAGAACTGCTTGAACCCAAGAGGCAGAGGTGGCAGTGAGCTGAGATCATGCCACTGCACTCCAGCATGGGGAACAGAGAGAGAATCCATTAAAAAATATATATATAATTCTTTGGGGGGAGGGGAGTTGGGGAGAGATAGCATTGGGAGAAGTGCTACATGCGGGTGATGGGGAGGAAGGCAGCAGATCACACTGCCACGTGTGTGCCTGTGCAACAACCTTGCATGTTCTTCACATGTACCCCAAAACCTAAAATGCAATAAAATTAAAAAAATAAAAATAAATAAAAAATAATTTAAAAAAATACACACACACACACACACATATATAATAGACATATACACATATGCACACACACTGTGAAGTTGCATTTTAAAAGAATTTAATTTTCATAAATCTTAGTGCGCAAAAAGTAAAAAAAAAATTCTTTTTTGCCCTGTTGCATGTACTCTCCCTTTCAAACTAGACTGTATCCTCCAGTGCTTCACAGAGAATGAGACTACAGAGAGAATGTAAATAGAAACAAAAGAAGCTAAATCTTAGCATTTGAGCTTCCAAGCATGGAGCCCCAAGTGATGTATACAATTTTCTAAGGCATTTCTGTACATGATTTTCTCCTTTTGTGTGCTGACAGCTTGATTCACACACAAAATACACACATATATACACGGACCTCACACACATATATATACCTTATATATATATACCTTACATAAGTGCTTCACACCTACTATATATATATAATCCCTTTTAGGGGCACATGGGAATAAAAGCAGAAAATGTGATTCAAAAAATGGAAACCACTCTCGTCTTCTTTATTTAATTTTTGCCATTTAAAACTCATAAATTTGACAAACTATATTTTTTAAATGGACTATTTTTAAAACCTTTAATATTAGTCTAATATGTGTTCTATTTATATTGGTTTATAGTTTGTCAGCAAATTGTACTTAACACCCACAGGTAAGTGTAGCACTGTTCTGAGCACCAAGGATACATAATATGGAGCAGACACTACCTTATAATCAAGAGGAGACAAGACATATAAACATGTAATTCTCCAAATGTGTACATAAATGCAGTTCTGTAATTAAAGACTGAATATGAGAGGAGGGAGATTTTCTGGTGGGTTGGTGATGATTGCTTCCTTCTTCCCCATGCTATCCTGGCATTTTTTCCCCTTCCTTGGGACTGGAATTATAGAATATAGGGGCAGTTGTTTAGCTTATACATCATGGGTATAAACAAATAGTCATTAATTTAAACACATTTTAAAGCTAGCCAGAAATAGCTCTTCACGAAAGAGTCCAAGTTTTTCACTCTGCAAAGAGAAAGTGGTAGCTGGGAAACAAGTTCTGAACTACGTTCAATTTACACAAAGAACATACTTAAGAGTTCTAGAATGTGTGGATATTCTAGGGGAAGGAATGCAGATGCAGCCAAATCCCTATCCTCAATCAAAGGGGCAGAGGGTGGAATATGATCCTTGTTCTAAGCCCATTGTCATTCTCGCCCACTTGTGACATGTTGTTTTTTCCCAGCAAACACTCTTATATATGTTACATAACATTTCTAAGCACTTTACATATATTAACTGATTTGACTCTCATAATAACCTCACGGAATAAGAATTATTAGCATCATTCCCATTTTACAGATGTAGAAACTGAGGCCCTGAAAGATTCAATAACACTCCTGGGAAGTGGGATTTGGCCCCAGGATGTCTGGCTTCTTGGCCCACATTCTTGACTATAAAAGCCGCACTGTCTCCTTAGCTGCAGGATGAACTTTATGCATTTTAACAGCCAAGGGGGTAGGGGTAGAGTGGGAAGAGAAAGGAAAGGCTTTGGAAGTTATCCTGTTGTTTGAGAACACAAAAGAGAAGAGGAAAAGAAGGAGAGGGTCTGGGATAGTTATGAGACGGCAACGGAAAAAGTGGAAGAGCAGGAAGTGGAAGAAAAAAGGCAAAGAGAACTTGACCTTTGCCCTGCTAGGCTCCTTGGCAACCAAATCTGTTTTCAAGCAGTGCGTTTGACTTCATGGGGTTTCCCCAGGCTGTTTCTGCAGCAACCCCACAAGGGCCTCTTTTCACAGCAATTATGAAAGTGATGGTGGGAGGAAATACTGCTCACTTATTTAGGTTAAAAAGCCACCCAAATAAACGCATTAACCCAGTAGTAAGATTAAATTTCTGGCCCCAAAGGGAAATTTTCAGAAGGTGTCCTTTACCATGTGTAAATTGGAAACAATTTCCTCTCTTGGGCAAGATAACTGCTGTGGGAGGTGGAAATAAATGTAGTGTTTTGTGAAAACTTGGGTTTCTCTGATGCATTCTGTGAAACACTAACGTCTAACAGGAGTTGTTCAAACAGTACATCTGATAACATTATTTTTTCCTGTGACCTTGGATTTTAACTTTGGCTTTGCTCTTAAGTGACTGTAGGATGGGAATGAGACAGTAAGCTCTTGACAGCTATAGGGAAATGAGTCCCTAAAGAACTTGGTGTCAGGAAGGAAAATGAGGTTGTCCTCCAAGAGCTAAACAACAAAATCAATACATATTGGATGGAGCAGAGATGTGCAAAGTCATCATGCTAAATGTAGTAACCTGGTTGAGGAAAATAACACAGCTAAAGGGATAATAGTCAATTTAAGATAGGTTTCAATACCATGAAAGAAGAAAAAGGAGAGAGAAGTAAATGCAGGTACTCCATACATATGTTGCGTGTCTGCTAAGCACTGCACTGAGAGAATGAACAAATTGTACTCCTGCCTTTATGGGGTTCCAGAGCAGGCTGATAGGTCCATCTAAGAACAGCTCAGGGAAGAAATGCATCTTGGTTAAAGATAACCATCTCCTGGCCAAGAGCAGTGCTTGCCCTTTTGTAGGCACTGTTCTTCTTCTTCCCATATTCCCAACTCAGGCTCATAGATGAGAGAACTTCCCCCTCCCTCCAACTTGCAGACCATTTTAGAGAATATGTGAACTGACACATTCTCTCTGTCCCACCTTTCATTCTTCTCTCCCCAGGGTAAGAGTAGCTAATCTGACTTAAGGCAGCATATCAACCACTTGGTTTCACATATCAGAAGGTGGGGTGATGGACTTGGGGTCTTGCTTGTGCACACTCTTTCACCTTCTTTGATTGGCCTGCTCAGTCTAGGGGCCCTCCTACCTCAGCTCCTGGGCGGGCTCCCTTTTGCTTTCCTTCTGCTCCAGCTTCTCACAGTGCATGGAGGCAAGCAAGTCACATTGGCCCTGCCCTATTTCCACTCTGGATGAGGTGAGGTATCGAAGGCCAGCACTTTAGCTCAAGCCCAAGGTTGAAGTCTCTAGCTCTGAGCACTGGAGCTTTGGGGGCAGAGCCTACCACTCTTATGTCCTGAAAGTTCCCTGAGTCTGTTTTCCTTCCCACTGATGAACTATCAGGATAAAAGGTAAAGATTGGTAACCTCACTTCAAGCCATTCTTACCTGATAACATTAAACCTGTATAGTCACCTCCCATTCCCTTTTTAAAATCAACGTTCACCAAATAAACTTTTAATTGGGTTATGAGTTCCTGTGGGCTGCTCAGGCTGGCTCCAGTGGTCCAGGCTATGTCACAATTACTGTCACCATAGGGTAATCAGGAGGCATTCTGGTTGTCCACACCTCCACTGGATAACATGAACCGTATCTGAGATACCAACTCTCAACTTGTTGACAAAAGTGGGTATCTGAACCCGCAGAGCTAAAGGCAGGGTTAAAGTCATCAAGTTAATGGAATCCTATTAGTCTTGTGCCTGAACAACCAGCTAGTCTTTCCCTTTAACTCCTTAAAACCAATAGCTGCTGTTCTTTGATGTGTAAAACTTCCACAAGAACAACCTTGTAAGGTATTTGAGAGGATTAAAGATAACTCAGGAGAGCACCTAATAGGGTGTCTGACACCCAGTAGACAATACCATGAAAATTACTGCTACTGGTGTTATTTACTAGTATGTTTAAGTGCACACACACACACACACACACACACACACACACACATATATGTTTGTGGGTCTCAAATTATTCTTAAAAGGAGTAATAAATAATTACTATCTACAAGAAGTAGAAGGAATTCTTTCCCAATGTATCTAAAGAAAGTGAGGTAGCAGACCACAATATTTCTAAAGACCTGACATTCCCTACCCTCTTATAACTCTTGCAATTACTTGGTCTGAATGGCTCTGTCCAGCCCAACTCCCTAGCTGACCATTCATCTTCCAAATTATACCCAGGTGTCATCTGCTTTAAAGAAGCCTGCATTCGCGATTTGCCTCAATATCTAATTCTAGCCCTGTGAAGCATGGTTTTAAATCCTGCATGTGAAGGCAGGATGGTCTCTATGGGTGCACAAGATCAGGGAACACTCCCAGCTACCTTTTCATTAACTCCTCAGAGACATTCATCAATGCTTCCAGAAGCAAGGCCTTCAAGCCTTTCTGATAAATATCCACAGTAAGAAGTGTACACACGGTACACACACATGTGCATATGCACGCACACACACACACACACACATATACACCTACAAGACTGAAACAAAAGCCATATAAAACAGTACCCTTAAAATGTAGATTAATTCAAAAGTCTATTTTTAAAATACTGATTAAGACCCACTCAATTGATTTCAAAACCTAATAAGGGCTGAAGCCCATCTATTTTAAAGGACAGTGTAAATGAGGACTATAAACAGAGATCACAAGGCCTTGTGTTGTGGACTGAGCCTAGTTTGTGACCATATTTTCTCCTTGCAAGTCCTAATAGTGCTGTAAGTCCCGTAAGTCAAGGTCTTACCAAAGGTAAGACCACTATCACAATGAGTCATGTGATTCCCACGCTCCTTTCTCTCCACCCACCTATCCCCTTGCCTCTCTACTCCCAAAGTAATCTTCATGTCTTCTCTTTAATTCTTCCAGACTCTATGAAACCTGCTGCCTTGGACAGAGTTCAGTTCAGACCCACACTGAGCTTCTGCTGTTATTTTTGTTGTTTTAGATGTTGTGGCTGACAGATGATGATGAGACCTGGTTTAACTATTGTTACACATTAGAAACTTACAAAACTTAGTTCTTAGGAAAAGTATTTTTATTACCCAAAACAAAGATTTCTGAGAAACTGGGTATTTTGAGCTTGTCCATTATATGGAGGGATGATGATGATGATGATTGTGCTTTTAGTTTGTGAAAGAATCATTGTAAAAGTGCAAATACTGCCCACACACCTGACACCAGATTGGGACCCATGGGAGAGGAGTGGTGACCCTCCTGCCCACCCAACCCCCACTCTCCACAGGTCCACTAACCTGTCACATGGCAGAACGGAGGGTGACCTCAGGCTTTGGGAGGCAGCATCAGGTTACGAACCTGATGACATCGTTTCCTAGCCCTGAAACCTCAAGCACATCATCTAACCTCTCTGAACTTTGGTCCGCTCATCTGTGAAATGGACATGATAACAAATCCATGGACTGTTTGAGAGGATCGAGTGAGATTGCACCGTATGGACACTCATAAACTCATTGTGAGGATCACCTGCCACAGCCAATGCAATGCCTTCCCTCCTAAATTCCTTTCAATATTTTGAAGTTTTAACATATGGATCAGAAACTCAAAGGCACTATGAAAGAGAATGAGTCTTTCTTTGTCATAGTCCCCTTTTGATCTCAGGAACTTGGCACTGGATTTATCATAGTCCTTGATTCATGGCACATCCCCATCATTGGTTCATTTATAATCTGCTTTTGCCTATTTGGTTAATTGTTTTTAATAACATCATAAGCATCTAGGGACCCACCACTTCTAACCAAAGGTAAGACCTTGACTGAAGCCATTATCACAATGAGTCACGTGATTCACATCCTCCTTTCTCTCCACTCCTTTCTCTGCCTTATCCCCTCGCTTCTCTATTTCCAAAGTAACCTATATGTCTTCTCTTTAATTCTTCCAGAATCTATAAAACCTGCTGCCTTGGATAGAGTTCAGTTCAGACTCACACTGAGCTAAACTTTGGCTACATCCTAGGTCACTTAATTATTTATCCTAGTTCTTTTTCCTTAGCAGACACACGGGTGAAGGTAAAAAGTATGTTATGGGGAATAGGGTCCCCTGAATGCTCCTAAAACCTGAGTTTTTTTTAATCATGCCTTTTCTTCCCATAGGGCAGCAGGATGGTCTTACATTTCTTCTTTCTCTGGCTGTGTGTTCATTCTATGCCAGCCTCAGGAAAACAACATATGGGAGGTGGTGAGGGGAAGAATTCAGCACATGGTATCTTGGTCTCTGTTTAGTTCTCAGAAGCTCAGTAGAAGCTATTCCAAGGAACACTGTCCTTGGCTGAAGTAGGCTCTGTATGTCTACACTGTACTACCAGCTTCTGGAGCCATCATTTCAGCTGAGTGAACCAAGATAGTCAAAAGCTGGCATGGAAACACTTTGTGATGTGATCCTTTTGTTTAAAGGGACAGGAAACCCCTCAGCAGAGATTGCAGAAAATGTCATCACCACAAGAGTAACAGAAAGAACACCTCTGCTTCTTCCCTCCTCGCCTCTTCCCTCGTCCCGCTTCTGTTGCTGCTGGGGTTGAAGAATGATTACATAATATCTCTTCTTGGACAGTTAGCTCTTAATTATCCACATTGTGGTATTTTTTGTGATCCTAAATTAAGTTCCTCTGTTATCCTGTACATTATCATAGCACTGTCTCCTTTTCTGACCCAGATAGCATATTCTCGAAAAGCAGGTGAATACAAACTCATTATAAAATTAGCTAAGTCAAGTGTGCAAACATATGCATTTCAAAGTTGTTCATAAATTTAGGATTATCAGAGCCACCACTCTCCTCTCTCAAGATACTAATAAAATTTTTATTTGAAGAATATTAAACTGTTCCTTAGCTTTCTCTTTTCTAAGATAAATCATCTCTCTCTCTTTTTTTTTTTATCAGTAGCAAGAATAAGAACCGCTCCACCTCTATTCCACCCCTAGCCCACAGATTATATGGTGCAATAAACCCTGCCTAAGGAACTGCATAAGTAGACAAAAAATGAATTTCAAAACTCCTCCCAAGAGGTGGGCATAATGGCTCATGCATATAATCCCAGCATTTTGGGAGGCCAAGGCAGGAATATTGCTTGAGGCCGGAAGTTCGAGACCAGCCTGGGCAATGTAGTGAGACGCCCATAGAGACAAAAAGTGTTAAAAATTAGCTGGTTGCAGTGGCATGTGCCTATAGTCATAGCTGCTTCAGAGGCTGAGGCTAGATGGTCACTTAAGCCCAGGAGTTCAAGGTTACATTGAACTATAATGGTGCCACTACACTCTAGCAAACAAACAAATAACAAAAACCTTCTGCCAAGTGTCATCAGAGTTAGATGACACTTTTGTTTAACAAGATACCATTGAGGGTCAAAAGTAAGTCCAGATCTGATTTGGAAAGACCTTGAGAACTAAATTTGTCAATATATTTATGTAATGAGGTAAGGAAATACAGACAGCATGTTCTAAAATGGGGGAGAAGAAAAGGAGCCCTCTTGGGAGAGAGAGAAAGAATGAGAAAGAGAGAGAGCAAATGGAAGCAGGCCGGCCCCACATAGAAAGACAACCAATGTGAGATACCCCATGGTACAAATCACCGAAGAACTTCGGACAGTGATGTCAAATATTGAACTTCATTTTAAGTTGTAGCGTGTTCTCACCTGTGCTAAAATCTTCATCCATTACTCCAAACTCTTAACTCTTATTGAGTATGACAGGCTTACACTTACGTGGCTATACTCAGTAGCCTATGGTAGTGGTGCTTTGGGGAATGAGGGGAAAGGAGAGTGGGCATACTAGGCATAGAGCAGGATAGGAAGAGTGCTGCAGCCACAGGATTCTGTGACTGTGGGGACAGGGGGCAGGGCAAAGACCATAATCAGTGTCTGTCACAGAAGGGAGACTATCCCTTTCCTTCACTCAACAATCATTTTTTTAGTATTGAGTATGGACCTGGAATGATGCTAAATATTTAAGAGTAACAAGACCTGGGTCCTGCACTTCCCAGCTCAATACCTAGCAGATAAATGAGAAAGCAGCCAATCTAGCTCTGGGGGATAAGTGCAATAAAATAATTTACAAATACACATGATACATTAATAACATGGAGGAGGGGAGGGAAGATCATAGATGAGGTGGTCATTTGGTCATGTTTCATTCGATTAAGAATGCTTGGCCAGGCATGGTGGCTCATACCTGTAATCCCAGCACTTTGGGAGGCCAAGGCAGGCAGATTGCCGTAGGTCAGGAGTTCAGGACCAGCCTGACCAACATGGAGAAACCCAGTCTCTTCTAAAAATACAAAAAAAATATAGCCGGTTGTGGTGGTACATGCCTGTAATCCCAGCTACTTGGGAGGCTGAGGTAGGAGAATTGCTTGAACCCGGGAGGTGGAAGTTGCAGTGAGGTGAGATGGCACCATTGCACTCCAGGCTGGGCAACAAGAGTGAAACTCCATCTCAAAAAAATAAATTAATTAAAAATAAAAAAAAGAATGCTTTGGGGAGAAGGGGCATAGAAAGATGGCAAAATAGAAGCCTCCACCAATCATCTCCCCCACCTCAAGGACAGCAATTTAACAACTATCTATACACAAAAGCACCTTCATAAGAACCAAGAATCAGGTGAGTACTCACAGTACCTGACTTAAACGTCATATCACTGAAAGAAGTAGTGAGGTGAATAGGAGACAATCTTGAATTGCTGACGCCTCTTCTCCCCCAGCCCCAACAGTGGCCATGTGGTGTAGAGAGGAAATGTGTGTGTGTGTGTGTGTGTGTGTGTGTGTGTGTGTGTGTGTGTCTGTGTTTGGGAGAGGGAGAGCGCAGCAACTTTGAGACATTGCATGGAACTCAGTAGTGCTCTGTCACAACAGAAAGCAAAACTGGCTGAACTCATCTGACACCTGCCCACAGAGGAAGTATTCAAACCAGTCCTAAGCAGAGGGGCATTGCCCATCCCAGTGGTCAGAACTTGAGTTCCAGCAAGGCTTTCCACTGTGAGCTAAAGTGCTCTGGGGTCCTAAATAAACTCAAAAGGCAGTCTGGGCCACAAGGGCTGCAACTCCTAGGCAAGTCCTAGTGCTGAATTGGGCTCTGAACCAGTGAAGTGAGGGTCATGTGACCTAGGGAGACACCATTCAGGTGCCTGCACAGCTCACAGCTCCAAAAGAGATCCATTCCTTCTGCTTGAGGAGAGGAGAGAGAAGAGTAAAGAGGACTTTGTCTTGCCTCTTGGATACCAGCTTAGCCACAGTAGGATAGAGCACCAGTCAGAGTTATGAGGCCCCCTATCCAGGCCTTAGTTTCAGGACACACCCTGGGCCAGAAGAGAAACTGCTGCCTTGAAGGGAAAGACCCAGTCCTGGAAGGTTTCATCACTTGCTGACTAAAGAACCCTGGGTCCCTGAATAATCAGCAGTGATGCCAGGCAGTATGCCATAGGCCTTGGGTGAATCTCAGACTTGCCGGATCTTCAGGTACTACTCAGTACATTTCCAGCTGTGGTGGCTATGGGCAGACTCCTTCTGCTTGAGAATAGTGAAGGAAAAGTAAACGGGACTTTGTCTTGCACCTGAGGAACCAGGTTGGCTAGAGCAGAGTAGAGTACCAAGTGGTTTCTTGGGGTCCCTGATTCCAGGTCTTGGCTTTTGGATAGTATTTCTGGATCTGCACTGAACCTAAGGCTCCCCTAAGACCCTTTAGGCCTTGAGGGAATATTGGCAGTAGCCTCCATTTGGGCCAGTGGTGGTAGCCATGAGGTGACGTTTCTCTGCCTGTGGAAAGGGGAAGAAAGAGTGGGAAGGATTGCATCTTGTGAGCTGAGATTTTTGATGTCAGGCCCTGGTTCCTGGATGGCACCTCTGGACCCACCAGGGGCTTAGGGAAACTCACCAGCCTGAAGGAAAGGACACAAGCCTGTCTCCTTTGCTACCTGCTGACTTTATACTACCAGAGCCTTGAATGAACATAGGTGGTAGCTATGTAGTAGTTACAGTGGGCCTTGGGCAAGATCAAGTGCTGTGCTGGTTTCAGGTCTGCCCCAGTACAGTCCCAGTGTTTGAGGTGTCTGAGGCAGAAGAGAACCTGCTGCCTTGAAGGGAAGGGCCCAGTCCTGGAAGGATTCATAACCTGCTGACTTCCCTTTAGGATGGCAAGTTTCTCTAGGCCCCAGGAAGGTCCAGAGGTGCCACCCAGAAAACGGGGCCTAGCATCAAAAACCTTAGAAGTCTATCTGGTGCTCTATTGCAGAACAGAGAGAAAGAAACTCCATTTGTTTGAATGAATGGAAGATAGCAAGGATCTCTGCCTGGTAATCCAGAGTATTCTCCTAGATCTTATCTAAGACCATCAAGACAGTAACTCTGCAAGCCTGAAGGAAACACAGCATTACTGGATGTGGGATGCCCTGTACTACAGATACAGCTTAGATCAGAACACGTACATTCTTTCAAATAGCTGGAAAGCCTTCTCAAGAAAGACAGGAACAAATAAGCTGAGAGTGCAAAGACTGCAATAAACACCTAACTCTTCTATGCACAGACATAGATGAACATCCACAAGCATCAAGACCAACCACGGTGAGGAAAAAATGATCTCACCAATAAACTAAATAAAACAGCACACCAGGGACCAATCCTGGAGAAACAGATATGTAACTTTTCAGACAGAGAATCTAAAATAGCTGTGTTGAGGAAACTCAAAGAAATTAAAGATAATACAGAGAAGGAATCCAGAATTCTATCAGATAAATTTAACAAAGAGATTAAACTAATTAGAAAGAATAGATCAGAAATTCTGGAGTTGAAAAATTCAATTGACACACTGAAGAATGTCTTCAACAGCAGAAACAATCAAGCAGAAGAAAGAATTACTGAGCTTAAAAATGGGCTATTTGAAAATACACCATCAGAGGAGACAAAAAAAAAAAGAACAAAAAACAATGCGGCAAACCTACAGCATTTAGAAAATAGCATCAAAAAGGAAAATCTAAGAGTTATTGGCCTTAAAGAGGAGAAAGAGAAAAAGATAGGGATATAAATTTTATTCAAAGGGATAAAAACAGAGAACTTCCCAAACCTAGAGAAAAACATCAATATCCAAGTACAAGAAGGCTATAGAACGCTCAGCAGAGTTAACCCAAAGAAGATGACCTCAAAGCATTTAATAATGAAACTCCCAAAGGTCAAGGATAAAGACCGAAAAGCAACAAGAGAAAAGAAACAAATAACATACAATGGAACTCCAGTATATCTGGCAGCAGACATTTCCATGGAAACAAAAAAAATTTACCCTAGAATGGTATATCTGGCAAAAAAAAAAAAAAAAAAATATATATATATATATGTATATATACACCCTTCAAACATGAAGAGAAATAAAGACTTCCCTAGACAAACAAAATCTGAGGGATTTCATCAATGCCAGACCTGTCCTATAAGAAATGCTAAAGAGAATATTTCATTGAGAAAGAAAAGGGCATTATGCATAATAAGAAATCATCTGAAGGTACAAAACTCACTGATAATAGTAAGTACACTGAAAAACACACAGACTATTATAACACTGTAACTGTGGTGTGTAAACTACTCTTATCAAAATAGAAAGACTAAACAATGAACCAATCAAATATAATAACCACAACTTTTCAAGACATAGACAATACAATGAGATATAAATAGAAACAACTAAAAGTTAAAAAGCAGAGAGACAAAGTTAAAGGGTAGAGTTTTTATTAGTTTTATTTTTGCTTGTTTATGTAACCAGTAAAGTTTTTGTCAGCTTAAAATAATGGGTTATAAGACAGTATTTACAAGCCTTGTGGTAAGCTCGAATTAGAAAATAAAATAAATACACAAAAAATTAAATTATACCATCATAGAAAATCACCTTCCCTAAAAGGAAGACAGGAAGGAAGGAAAGAAGGAGACGACCACAAAAAAACCATCTGTTGTCTACAAAAACACCCTTCACCTATAAAGACACATGTAGACTGAGCATAAAGGTATAGAAAAAGATACTCCATTCTGAAGAAAACCACAAAAGGGCAGGACCAGCTATACTTACATCAGAAAAAATAGATTTCAAGACAAAAACTATAAAAAGAAGGTTACTATATAATAATAAAGAGTCAATTCAACGAGGGAATATAAGGATTGTAAAATATATGTGCACCCAATACTGGAACATCCAGATATACAAAGCAAATATTACTAGAAATAAAGAGGGAGAGACTCCAGTACAATAATAGCTGGAGACTTCAATACCCTACTTTCAGTATTGGACGGATCTTCCAGACAGAAAAATCAACAAAGAAACTTCAAACTTAAT
Organism: Cebus imitator; assembly: GCF_001604975.1. Lineage (NCBI taxonomy): Eukaryota > Metazoa > Chordata > Mammalia > Primates > Cebidae > Cebus > Cebus imitator. The sequence continues at coordinate 11,189,650 of NW_016107319.1, read as the reverse complement.
CTGCACTATAGATCAAATGGGCCTAAGAGATATCTGTGGAACATTTTATCGAACAGCAACAGAATACACATTCTTCTCCTCAACACATGGATCATTCTCAAGGATATATCATATGTTCAGTCACAAAGCAAGTCTCAAAACATTCAAAAACTTTGAAATCATATCAAGCATCTTCTCTGACTACAACAGAATAAAACTAGAAATAAATAACATGAGGAATTTTGGAAACTATGCAAACTATGGAAATTAAATAGGCTTCTGAATTACCAGTGGGTCAATAAAATTTTTTTTAAAGAAATCGAAAATTTTTTGAAACAAATGATAATGGAAACACAACATATCAAAACCTACAGGATACAGCTGAAGCAGTACTAAGGGGGAAGTTTATAGCTATAAGCACCTACATCAGAAAAAATTAAAAATGTCAAACAAATAACCTAGTGATGCATCTTAAAGAAGCAGGAAAGCAAGTGCAAACCAAACCTAAAATGAGTAAAAGAAAAGAACTGAAACAAAGAAAACAATACAAAAGATCTACAAAATGAAAAGTTGGTTTTTTGAAAAAATAAACAAAAGTGGCAAACATTTAGTCAGACTAAGAGAAGAAGAGAGAAGACTATATGACAAATATGAAACATTGATGAAAGAAATTAAAGAGGACACAAAAAATGGAACAATATTCCATATTTATAAACTGGAAGAATTAATATGTTAAAATGTCCATGCTATCCAAAGCAATCTATAGATTTAATGTAACCCTATTAAAATACCATAACATTTCTTTCACGGAACTAGAAAATACAATCCTAAAGTATATATGGAAGCACAAAAGACCCAGAAAGCCAAAGCTATTTTAAGCAAAAAGAACAAAACTCAAGGAATCACATTAACTGACTTTAAATTATACTACAGAGCTATAGTAAGCAAAACAGCATGATACTGGCATAAAAAAAGACACATAGATCAATGGAACAGAATAGAGAACCAGAGATAAAGCTATACAACTACAGTGAACTCACTAAACAAAGATGCCAAGAACATACATTGGGAAAAGGACAGGCTCTTCAATAAATGGTGTGGTAAAAACTGGATATTCATATGCAAAAGAATGAAACTAGACTCCATCTATTGTCATATCACATAAAAATGAATTAAAGACTTAAATCTAAGACCTCCAATCATGAAATTATTGGGGAAACTCTTTAGGACACTCGAGTGGGCCAAGATTTCTAGAGAAATACTCCACAAGCACAGGCAACCAAAGCAAAAATGGACAAATGGAATCAGGTCAAGTTAAAAAAAAAATTTCTGCACAGCAAAGAAAACAATCAACAAAGTGAAAACACAACCCACAGAATGGGAGAAAATGTTTACGAACTGTCCATTTGACAAGGGATTAATAACCAGAATATATAAGGAGCTCAAATAACTCTATAGGAAAAATTCTAATTACCTTATTTTAAAATAGGCAAAAAATCTGAACAAATATTTCTCAAAAGAAGACATACAAGTGGCAAATAGATGATCAATGATGTTGAGACATCATTGATCATCAGAGAAATGCATATCAAAATTACAGTGAGATATCTTCTCCCCCTAGTTAGAATGGCTTTCATCCAAAAGTCAACAATAACAAATGTTGGCGAGGATGTGTAGAAACTGGGGCTCTTATACATTGCTGGTGGGATGCAAAGTGCTACAGCCACTTTGGAAACAGTCTGGCAGTTCCTCCTACAATGAGATATCATCTCACCCCAGATAAAATGGCTTTTATTCAAAAGACAGACAATAATGAATGCTGACAAGAATGTGGAGAAAAGAGAACCCTCATAAACTGTTGATGGTAATGTAAGTTAGTATGACCACTGTGGAGAACCGTTTGGAGGTTCCTCAAAAGACTAAAAGTAGAGCTTCCATACTATCTGGTAATTCCGCTCCTTGGTATATACCCAAAACAAAGGAAATCAGTATGTTAGAAAGAGGTATCTGCATTCCCATGTTTATTGCAGCACTGTTCACCATAGCCAAGATTTGGAATCAACCTAAATGTCTATCAACAGATGAATGGATAAAGAAAATGTTGTACATCTACACAATGGAGTACTATTCAGCCCTAAAGAACAATGAGATCCAGTCATTTGCAATTACATGGATGGAAGTGGAGGTCATTATATTAAGTGAAATAAGCCAGGCATAGAAAGACAAACTTCACATGTTCTCAATTATTTGTGAGAGCTAAAAATTAAAATAATTGAACTCCTACAGTTCCAGAGTAGAAGGATAGTTACCAGATGCTGGGAAGAACAGTGGGGCAGGGGTTGGGGGGAAGGGAGAAAGTGAGGATGGTTAATGGGTACAAAAAATAGAAAGGATGAATACAACTTAGTATTTTTCTAGCACAACGAGGTGACCATAGTAAAAAATAATTTAATTGTACATTTAAAAATTACTAAAAGAGTATAATTGGATTGTTTGTAACAAAGGATAAATGCTCGAGGTGATGGATACCCCATTTCCCCTGATGTGATTGTTGTGTATTGCATGCTTCTATCAAAATATCTCTTGGAACCAATAAATATCTACTCCTACTATGTACTCACAGAAGTTAAAAATAAAAAATAAAGAAAGCTTTGGCTAGAATAACAGGAAAAAAACAAGCAGCCAGATCCATGGCCATAATTTGCCAATCCCCGGTTTAAACAGACAGTCTGATCTTTTCCTATAGTAAGAAACTCCGAGATGGGTAGTTACTGGTTCTGGCTCAGGAGCTCCTGATCACATCATGATCCCTGGTTCTTTCCATCTGGCTGTGCTGCCTTCCTTCATGCTTGCTTTCTCACGATACAAGATCACTTGACTAGATCCTACATTGGATCCATCCATGTTCAATTCAGGAAGAAGGAAGGAGCAACGCCAACAGCTCTCCTCCTGTATCTGTCTCTTTTATCAGAAAGCAGAAACTTTCCCCAGAGCCCAGGTAGATATTCCCCCTTGTTATATTGGCTAGAACTAAGTATCTGGTCAATCATGACAGCAAAAAAGGCTGCAAAAGGGACTTGGTTTTTTCTCTCTGTCTGTTTCTCATTGGAAATGAACAGAGGAGGTGCTGGGAACTGTTGTTGAGTTATCCATCCATAGTATCTGCTGTAACTTGGATTACAACAAATGGAAAGGCAACTAGCAAATAGACAAGAAGGGCATTCAAACTAAAGAAATGACATGTGAGAAGACATGGAGTTGGGAAACAGAACAGTGTATTTGAATTACTTGCAAAAGTTCTGCAGGAAACACTAAATATAAGCAGGGAAATGGGAAACTGTGGGAGAATAAGCAGAGCTGATGCCTGGCAATCTTTTGGGCCCTGCCAATGAGTTTGGGTTCTATATCTCTTCATATCCCTAGCACCTGACAGTGCCTTGATAAAAACAGATGTCCAATAAGTGTTCATGGGAGTTGGGGCCACATTAGAAAACAGACAAACCTCCATTGTCTGTTAAATGCTAATTGACTAAAAAGTGAAGTTTGAGTCAAACCTCTTGTTTATGGCTAAAATTGTGCCTTCCATTTTGTTTTTATAATTAACCCTCAAGTTGCATCAAGAGGAAGAGATCTGGCTATGTCGGAGAATTGCCAGTGTTCCAGTGTCTTAGTCCCAGTATAGAGCAAGTCCAGTGTAGCTCTGAACATTGCCCAAATCCTCTCAGTTCCCTTCTTACCATTTTATTTTATTTTATTTTATTTTATTTTATTTTTTGCACCCTTTTTGTCTTTGAGTGTGGTCCCTTCCAACATCCAGTGCCTACAGTTTTTCTTGGAAGGACTAACATTTGCTCCTGGAGCCATATTGCCAATAAACCCAGTGAGCTGAAGTGCCTGAAAACTCCAACCCCCAGGTCAACTCTTAACCAATGACTAACAGATACAAAGTATGAGACCCAGCTCTCTTGCTCTGGATTAGAACAACTCCGAGGCATCACTTACCAACACTTAACATCACTTCCCATGAGGGATTGAGCAAAAGCTGTTCTCTGTAAGGCTTAACTAAGATCCCATCCTTGCCTGGCATCTTCCCCTACCCTTTCTGATTCTCCTACTCCCTTTCTAGTGTTTCCTGGAAGAGCTTCCTTAATAAATCACTTGTTTCTGAATTCTTGTCCCAGTGAAGAATTGTTACTGGGGAATTGAAACCAAGATCCCCCAGCTATTTTGTATTATCAGGTAATAGTATTTAGGCTTTGCAATTAGCAGGGTTCAGTTGCCGGAAACAGAAACTATGCTAGGTGTGTTAAGCAGAAGGAATTTAATACAGGGATTAGGCCCTTACAGATTGTTAGACAGTCTGGTTCTAAACTGATCTTCAGGAATGAATCCTTGAAGGACACCTCCAAACTAGCCCTCTAGGAGAGACCACTTCCCACATTCCTAAAAATGGAACTGGATAGAACTGCTGACCACAAGATCATACAACTGTAACTGTGATCTGAGGTTCAAGAAACCACTGTTACTGCAACAATGCTCTTTGATATTCAAAAAACCACACCCAGGGCACTGGAATACTGCAGAAAAACACAATGTGTCTTGCACCTGTCAGGAACAATAGCCAAGCAACCAGAATAAAGCTTACCTTCCACTTTGCAAGTCTCAAGACCTAACCAGAAGCACCTAATTCACAACTGGAAACCCAGCTCTCAGGGCTTCTAACTTCCCAAGGGTTCCCTCTCAGGGATAGAGGTTTCTGTTTTCCGACCTGTGTGGTAAGTGAAGCTGCAAGAAGAGAAATTTGGAATGAATGCCAACTTACAGTCACCATATCTACTTACAGCTTTCTTCAAAGAGCAGCTTTGAATAGTCACTTTATGGATAAGGGATTTATGACAAAAAACAAATAACATGCAGCAAAATAAAGTTCCTGAGAAATCAACATTCTTTCATGAATAGAGGTATCTTCCTTGCCTTCATTATCATTTCTTCATAAGATGGAAATGGATCTATTTCGACCAGATTTCTTTGTTCATCATATACTTACCAAGTCAAATAAGAAGTCATTGAGAACCAGCAATTTTGCTCTTAGGTATATACATACGAGAATTAAACACACACACACACACAAAGATTTGCTTGCAAATCTTCAAAGCAGCATTATTCACAATAACCCAAGTAAAAACAGTCCATTAACTGATGAGCGAGTAAATATAATATGGTATATCTACACAATAGAGTACTATTTAGGAGCAAAAAGGAGCAAGCTATTAATACAAACCACAACGTGGATGAACCTCAAAAAGTATTAATTGAAAAACATCAGAAACAAAACACTACCTATTGTATGATTCCTTCTGTATGAAATAATCCCAGCACTTTAGGAGGCTGAGGTAAGAGGATCACCTGAAGCCAGGAGTTTTAGAACAACCTGAGTAACATGGTAAGACCCCTGTCTCTAACAAATAATAATTCGATTAAGAAAAGAAATGTCCTGAAAAGGCAAATCGATAGAGACAGGAAGTCTATTGATGGTTGCCCAGAATGACAGTGTGGGGGTAATAACGTAGGGTAAACAGGTATGTAAATGAGCATGAGAGATCCTTCCTGGGGTGACAGAAAGGCTCTAAAGCTGGATTATGCTGAGGACCGTAAAACTTAGTAAATTTACTAAACATCTTTGAATGATATACTTGAAACAGATGAACTTTACAATATGAAAATTATACTTAAAGTTTTAAAAATAGAAGTTAGTAGTTTGGGGGATCCTGTATATGTACTAAAATCACAGAGGCAACATATGACTAATAATTGAGAGATTCTGATCCCTCCCAGTGAAATATTTATTAGGGGGTTTATATTTGTTTGCAAACACAGATTTTTTTCCAGATGTGATATAAATTAGAGTGAAATAAAAAACTTTGGCTGGGCACAGTAGCTCATGCCTATAATTCCAACACTTTGGTAGGCTGGTGTGGGAGGATTGCTTGAGCCCAGGAGTTTAGACCATCCTAGGCAACATAGTGGGACCCCACCTCTACAAAAATGTTTTTAAAAGTTAGCAAGGCGTAGTGGTGCCTGCTTTTACTCCCGGCTACCAAGAGGCTGAGGCAGGAGGATTTGTTGAGCCTGGGAGGTAGAGGCTGCAGTGAGCTATGATCATGCCACTGCACTCCAGTGTGGGCACCAGAGCAAGACCCTGTCTCAAAAATAACCACTTTGTCTCCTCTTACTGACACTAGCCCCATTCAGATAGGCCTACCCATAACATTGTGTTTGTGTATGTATTTGTGTGAGTATACAGCCTTCTGTGTGGACTCACCAGAGGGCAATTATTTTCTCTTCATCATCATGTGCTTACGCGAAGATGTGAACTGCAACAAAGGCAGCACTGACCAGGTTGAATTTTAGTAAGAGCACTTTAATGGTAATTTTAAATTATTGAGTTGAAACTTAGCAATATGGATATGAAGTAAAAAGAGTATTGACTGACATCACAGTATTTCGGTTTGTGGGGCTGTGTTTCCAGAAAGCTTTTCTGGGACATTACTCCTAAAAAGTCCTCTTTGAAAGAGAGCTCCCTTGTCAAATAAGCTTGGGAAACCCTTCTAAAGATTCAAAAATCATATTTCCCATTGCAGGTTCTGAGAAGTCTTGCAATGTACAAATGAGCAAGCAGGCTTCAACCCAGAATTTCTCAAACTTATTTACAATAGGAATTATTATGTTATAATAATAGATAATGCTTACTTGGCACATACAGCATGCCAGTCACCATGTATATGTTCACTACTTCTTTAGTCCTTATAGCAGTGCTGTAAGGTAAATACCCTTATCCCCACTCTAAAGATGTGGACACAGAAGCTGAGAGGTAAAGCCTCTGTGCAGGCCGGAAAGTTGGCCCTAGTGCCCATGTATGTGCTTACCACTACACCACCGCCAGTTCTTTAGAACTTCATTAAAAAAAAATTATCCCAGCCGGGCGCAGTGGCTCATGCCTATAATCCCAGCACTTTCGGAGGCTGAGGTGAGTAGATCACTTGAGGTCTCAAAAACAAACAAACAAAAAAATGATCCCATGAGCATGCTTTAGGAAATACTGGTTTAAGAAACTTGGATTGCAAATGTATCAGTAACAAGAAACAGTGTATGAAGATGGAGAGGACTGTTCTCCATGCTCCTTTGTAGAAAACTGCTATGAGGGAAGAAGATAATTTCTGATCTAGTATCAGTGAACCTGGCTGCCGTGAATGTTCTGGTCAACTGTGAACCACACAGAGCAGGATATGATGATTAGCCTGGAAAGTGATACAGTTTTTAACCACAAAAAAGATTTTGGTTAATTTATTCAGCAGCAACTAGGGCCTTTGGGCTCTTAAGACTGTAAAATAAAACTCTCTGACACATTTCTTGGAAACTTCAAATAATTGATCACAAATTATTCTAAAATACAATTTAAACTTGATGTATTTCTTTGAATTCACATATGATCTGCTTGGCCCCTGGACCCGCCTTTAGCCTAGCCAATTCAGTTGAAGAAGGATAATAATAAAAATGTATCAGAGACTATGCTTAGGGTTTAAGTGTGAACATCTATTTGTTCTGTCTTTCAATTCATCTTCTCATGGCTTATAATTGCATCTGAGAGTGAGGGAGATGGGCCTGACAGACTATGCCTACCCAACTACAGATTTTGGCAGCAGCATTACATGAACTGGCATAATCTCAAGGTACTCAGGATTTTCTGAGTTGATAAAAGTCCCAGAATATCAGGATTGAAACTACAAGAATATTCATCACAGTAATAGCTATTTCTGCAAAAAAATACATATTGACCTAAACGCCAACAAAAGGAAAGTGATTGACTAAATGATAGTACATTCAATTCCATGGGATATTATGTAACCATTAAAAATCAAGCTTGGGATATTATTTAACAATGTGTAAAATGTTTATAATAAAATTTTACATAATGAAACTGAGATATAAAACTATATGTACACAGCCAGACACAGTGGTTCATGCCTGCAATTCCAGCATTTTGGGAGGCCGAGGTAGAAGAATCATTTGAGGCCAGGAGTCAAAGATCACAGCCTGAGTAACATAAAAGACCCCATCTCTTTAAAAAAAAAAAACCACTTAGCCAGGCATGATGGATCACACCTATAGTCCCAGCTATTTGGGAGGCTGAGAGGCAGGAGGATCTCTCATGCCCGGGAAGCTTAAGGTTACAGTGAGCCATGATCAATCTGCCCTGTACCCTGGGTGAGAGAGCAAGACCCTGTCTCTAAAACAAACAAACAGACCCTATTAGTACAGTATTTCTTCACTCTATAAAACAAATCTTAATATGTCTAGTATACATACAAAAGAGAATTTCGTCAAAATGTTAAGGGTGATTTGGAACAATGAAATACAATGGGATTACTGTGACATATTTCTTTTCCTATTAATAGTTGCCTGTGTTTTTCCCCAAATTTTAGAATAATGAAATTGTTCTATTTTTATGACAATCATTACATCTTATTTCTTTAAAAATGAAAACAAACAGATACCAATCTGGATGTCTAAGAGATATAAAATCAGTATATTTCCTAAAATGCTAAAGTACAGGTATCTGTTTTAACATACTTGTTCCTGAGGCCTGTGGAACAATACAGTTCTGGGTTTAATTACTAACTCTACTACTTACTATCCAAGTAACATTGAGAAAGATTTAATTTCTCTTGTCTCAGTTTATTGATCTATCAATTGAGACTGATAATAGGACTTCCCTTATAGGCCAGATGTGAGGATCAAATGAATCTTTACAGGTGCAGCACCTACAATTGTGTCACACATAGTAAATCCTTAAAAACTTTGGTTGTTGCATTACTTCTCTGTTACAACAACCAGGATAAGACATAGCAGTCTGTGACAATCTAAAAGCCATACACAACTTGCAGACAAAATGCAGAATTTTTGGTTTTAATTCAAAGCCACCTTGCAATTTGAGTCTTCTGTTTGATGAAGTCTACCCCTTTCCACAGAGAACAAAGCAAGTGGCATCATCCAGTAGGGTACCTAAAGAGGTCATTTGCCTAGAGCTAGTAGAAATATTCTTTCTGAGACAGAGGAAAAGTACAGACACAATTTTGATTTATAATAAATGCTTTCTAAAAATTTATGTGGACCAAATTTTGGAGAAACTTTGAGTTCAGTAAGTTAATTTGGGATGAAAAGAAACATTTCAGAATACCTATTATAGCATAGTTTCTTATAGTGCAAAATTGGAAACTATCTAAATGTGTATTAATAGCTTTATAAATGAGGGCAGAGCTTCCACCTGATGTGCCTTGGTGGGCTAAGAATGGGGTGCAGTTGTGCTGAGATTGGTCATTTCCCTCTCAAAACAACTACTGAAGGTCTTATGCAGCAAAAGTGTGTCCTTGGTTTATCCCACTGTGCCATAAATATACAATTTTCATGCAAATTTGTGTGTGTGGCATGAGCTGAAAAGGTGGGAGCACAAGTTAGGGCTCCTGAGTAGAAACTACAAAAATCAAATCTGGACAACTTGTTAGAGGTTCTCAAAGACTTACAGATCAACAGGTAAGATCAACAGAGGTTGGAAACGCCAGTTTGAAAATTGAGCTAGTTCTGAGAGCCAGGGAATCAGAAACCACAGCCAATAACCAGTAGTAAGAATGGTTTAATCAGGACATGAGTAAATATACAATTTTGCCTAGAATGAGGGACTTTCTGACATTTTCCAGTGTTTTCCTTTGGGCCACTCATTTAATTTCAAAGTCCCAGCCAAGAACATCTAATTGAACTCTTTGTGTCTAAAGCAGGGAGAAGAAGGATTTTTCCTCTTTGATTATCTGAGTGAGAGGCAGACAGTTGAATTTAATGTCACACCCAAAGTAAATGCAAGAAAACTAAGGTGTTGATCAAGAAATTCCCGAGGGCCTAAGGAGTGGCCTGCCTGGTACCTGCTGCTACTAGCAAGACCACCCCTGCAATTGGTGGAGCCATTACACCTGGCCTGCACAGCCTCAGGACCCGAAAGCTGGCCTGCCAGGCAGTCCCTAGACCCAGAAAAGCCACAATACTGTCTCTACAAACACCCACAAGCTAGGCCACTGAGGCACTCACAGACACCGCTGACGTTGTTTTCAACCAAATAAATCACATGGAGACTGCACTACTTTGCCCACCCAGAACCAAAGATAAAGCACCCTACCCAACCAAAACCACCAAACTCATATGGAAAAGACTTTCATGTAGATGAAGCTATTTAATTTACTCCATAAAGTTGGAAGAGGGCATTGTTCCACTGCATGTGCATCAATGTAGGGACACAGGAAGCATTAAAGAGCAAGGACACATGACCCCTCCAAAGGAAAATAGTAAGTCTCCAGTAACAGGCCCCAAAGAAAAGAAAATCTGTAAAATGCCTAAAAAAGAATTCAAAATAGTGATCTTAAGGATGTTCAACAAGATACAAAATAACACACAGACAATTGAACAAAATAAGAAAATAATTCATAATCTGAATAATAAATTCAATAAGGAGGTATATATTATAAAAGAAACCAAACAAAATCTTAGAAATGAAGAATTCAATGAATGAAATAAAAATATAATTGAGAGTTTCAACCACAGACTAGATCAAGCAGAAGAATTTCTGAACTTCATCTGAAGGCAGGTCTTTTGAAATAACCAAGTCATACAAAAGGAAAAAAAGAATAAGAAAGAATGAATAAGGCCTACAGGATTTATGGGACATCACTAAGCAAATAAATTTTTGCATTATGAAAGTTCCAGAAGAAGAGATAGGAGAAAGCATAGAAAACTCATTTAAGAAAATTATAGCTGGCCCAGTGTGGTAGCTAATGCCTGTAATCTCAGCACTTTGGGAAGCTGAGGCAGGTGAATTCCCTGAGATCAGGAGTTAGAGACCAGCCTAGCCAACATGATGAAACACTGTCTTTACTAAAATACAAAAATTACCTAGGTGGGGTGGTGCATGCCTGTAATCCCAACTACTTGGGAATCTGAGGCAGGAGACTCACTGGAACCCAGAGGTGAAGACTGCAGTAAGCTGAGGCTGCACCAGTGTACTTCATCCTGGGCAACAGAGTGAGACTCCATTAGAAAGAAAAGTAAGAAAGAAAAAGAAGCCAGGCGCGGTGGCTCAAGCCTGTAATCCCAGCACTTCGGGAGGCCGAGGCGGGTGGATCACGAGGTCAAGAGATCAAGACCATCCTGGTCAACATGGTGAAACCCCGTC
>NW_016107319.1:11176669-11178071 GCF_001604975.1 Cebus imitator | reverse complement strand
AGGGAGGGAGGGAGGGAGGGAGGGAGGGAGGGAGAGAGAAAGGAAAGAAAAAGAAAAGAAAGAGAAGGAGAGAAAGAAATAGCTAAAAGTCTTCCTAAGTCATGTGAGAAATATGGACATCTACATTCAGGAAGCTCAAAAGTCCCAAATAGATTCAGCCCAAAAATGTCCTCTTTGAGACACATTATAGTCAAACTTTTAAAAGTCCAGAGAAAGAGAGAATTCTAACAAAGAGAAAGGCATCAAGTTGCTTGTAAGGGAATCCCAATTATACTAAGGGCAGATTTCCCAGCAGAAACATTACAGTCCAGAAGAAAATGTGATAATATATTCAAAGTACTGAAAGAAAAATATGTCTACCAAGAAAGCTATACTCGGCAAAGCTATCCCAAGAAAAGAGGGAGAAATAAAGCTTTTCCTAGATAAGCAAAAACTGATAAAATTCATTACCATTAGACCAGCCCTACCAAAAATGCTTCTAAAAGTGCTTTTAAAAGTCCTACATTTGGCAGCAAAAGCATATATACCATTAAGATAAAGCACATGAAAGTATAAAACTTACTAGTAGAGAAAAAATATGAATGAGAATGAGAAACAAAGCAAACATCATAACTACAGAAAACCATCAAATCATGAAGACAAACAATAAAAGAGGGAGAAACACAGAACATACAACACAATCAAAAAATAACAAAATGACAAGAGTAACTCTTTATCTATCAATAATAACCTTGAATATAAACAGATTAAATTCCACAATTAAAATATATAGACTCATGCATGATTAAAGAAACATAACCTAACTATATGCTTCCTACAAGAAACTTACTACACATGCAAAGACATACATAGAACAAAAATGAAAGTATGGCAAAAGATATTCCATGCAAACAGAAACTAATGCAAACAGAAGTAACTGTCTTTATGTCAAATAAAATAGGCTTTAAGTCAAAAATTATAGAAAGAGACAAAGATGATTATCATACAATGATAAATGGATCAATTCAGCAAGAGGATATAATTGTAAATATATGTGCCTCCAACACCAGAACATCTAGGTATATAAGGCAAATATAAGATTTAAAAGGAAAGATTACTTTAATACAATAAGAGTTGGAGACTCCAATACTCCACTTGTATTGTACACATAACCTAAACAAAAATCAATAAATAAATAGCAGATTTTAACTGGGCTATAGACCAAATGGATGTATCAGACATTTACAAAACATTTCATCCAACAGCTGCAGAATACGTATTCTTCTCATTAACACATGGAACATTCTGCAGGATATACCATATGTTAGGCCACAAAACACATCTCAGCAAACTTTAAAAAAAATCAAAATAATGTCAAGTATCTTTTCTGACCACAAAAGAATAAAACTAGAAATCAGTAAAA
>NW_016107319.1:11143266-11176610 GCF_001604975.1 Cebus imitator | reverse complement strand
ACAGCAACTTTGGAAACTATGCAAATAAATGGAAATTAAACAATATGCTCTTGAGTGATCAATGGGTCAATGAAGAAAGTCAGAAGAAAATCCAAAATTTCTTGAAACAAATAAAAATAGAAACCAACATAACAAATTCTATGGAATACAACAAAAGCAGTACTAAGAAGGATGTTTATAAAAATGAACACCTACATCAAAGAGGTAAAAGGATTTCAAATAAACAATCTAGCAATACACATAAAAGAATCAGAAGAGCAAAAACAAAACAAACCTTATGTATATTAATCCCTTGTCAGATGAATAGCTTGAAAAAGTCAGATGAAAAGCTTGAAAATATTTTTCCCATTCTGTAGGTGTCTCTTTACTCAATAGATTGTGCCTTTTCCTGTGCAGAAACTTCTTAGTTTGACATAATCCCATTTGTCTATTTTTGCCCATTTGTTGTATCTAGAAAATCTTTGCCCAGCCCAATGTCCTGAAGCATTTCCATCGTATCTTTCTCTAATAGTTTTATAGTTTTGAGTCTTACATTAATATCCATAATATTCACAGAACTAAAACAACTTAGTAGCAATAATAATAATCAATAATAACAATCTGACTAAAAATGGACAAAGGATCTGAAAAAACATGTATCAGAAGAAGACATCCAAGTGGCCAAAAAGTATGTGAAAAAATGCTCAACATCACTAGTTATCAAGGAAATACAAATTGAAACTACAATGAAATATTATTTCACTCCAGTTAGAATGGCTATTATCAAAACAACAAAAAATAACAAATGCTAGTGAAGATCCAGAGGAAGGAGAATCCTAACACACCATTGGTGAAAATGTAAATTAGTACAGCTATTATGGAAAACAGTATAGAGGTTCCCCAAAAAACTAAACATAGAATTACCTTGGGATCCAGCAATCTCACTACAGGGTTTATAATCCGAAAGAAAGGAAATTAGTATGTTAAAGAAAAACCTACACTGCCACATTTATTGCAGCACTATTCACAATAGCCAGCCAGGATATAGAATCTACCTAAATATCCATCAACAGATGAGTGGATAAAGGAAATTGTATATCTACACAGTAGAATACTACTCAGCCATAAAAAGAATGAAATTCTGTTATTTATGGTAACATGAATGAGCTTAGAGGACATCATGTTAAGTGAAATAAACCAGGCATAGAAAGATAAATACTGTTTATACTTATTTATATGTAGAAGCTAAAATTGTTGGTCTCATAGAATCAGAGAGTAAAATAATGGTTATTGAGGCTGTGAAGTGGGGAGGCTTGGTGGGGCATCAGGATAGGTTGATTAATGGATACAAAATTACAGCTAGATAGGAAGAATAAGTTCTAGTGTCCTATAGCACTGTAGGGTAATTATAGTTAACAATAATTTGTTGTATAGTTCCAAATACCTATAAAGTATTTTGAATGTTCCCAACACAAAGAAATGATAAATTTTTGAGGTGAAGGATATGCTACTTACCCTGATTTAATCATTATACATTCTATACATATATCAAAGTATTAATATGAGGCTGTACCCCTAAAGTTATACAATTATTATGTGTCAATTAAAAATCATAATTTTTTTTTGAGACAGTCTTGCTCTGTGGCCAGGCTGGAGTGCAATGGCACGATCTTGGCTCACTGCAATTTCCGTCTCCATGGTTGAGGCAATTCTCCTGCCTCAGCCTCCCAAGTACTATAGGCATGCTCCACAACCACCAGCTAATTTTTGTATTTTTTAGTAGAGATGGGGTGTCACCATGTTGGCCAAGATGATCTTGATCTCTTGACCTCGTGATCCACCCACTTCAGCCTCCCAAAGTGCTGGGATTACAGGCGTGAGCCACCATGCCCAGTCAAAATCATAATTTTTTTAAAGTGAGAAAAGTTTTGCATCATTGTGAGCAGTGTTTTAGGGGAGTTTAATGAAGGACCTGCTGTGTTTCAATTATGAATAGCACAATATTCTGGATTTACATCGATATGTTTAATATGTGAATAAAATATGAGCTTTATATTTAATAAATTAAGAGCAAAGTATGGAAGCTGGGTGGCCAAAAAAGTGATAAGTGCCCATGATAATGGAGGACTTGTTAAAGAATAGCACAACCATGAAGTCAGACACTGTGAAGGTATTTTTAAAAGGATAAGGTGGAGATTTTTGGTTTCTGATTCAGCATGTAAGGAGCTTAGAAGTTGTCACTCAGTCCTAACAACAAGCAAATAGCAGAAAAATTGAAAAACCAGCAATTCTTTTTAATATCAGTAATATTCTATATGCACAAATTAGAAGACAGAAAGAGCTTAACTAGGTATGGTGGCACATGCCTGTAGACCCAGCTACTTGATACTGAGGAAAGGGGATCACTTGAGCACAGGAGTTCTGGGTTGCAGTGGGCTATGGTTATACCACTGTACTCCAGCCTAGGGTGTCAGAGTGGATCCTGTCTTAAACAAACAAAAAACAATAATAACAAAGACAAAGATTGTCAGGTGGATTTTTTAAAAAAACAAAAAACAAGACCCAACTGTACACTGTCTATAAGAAACCTACTTTATTTTTTTCTAATTGCAAGCATACCACAATTATGTTAAGTGACAGCTCCTTGTTAGCAAATAATCTTTTTTTATTGTACTTTAAGTTCTGGGGCACATGAGTAAAATGTGCAGGTTTGTTACATAGGTATGCATGTGCCACGGTGGTTTGCTGCACCCATCAACTCGTCATCTACATTAGGTATTTCTCCTAAAGCTATCCCTCCCCTAGTCCCGCCCAATGCCCTGCAAGCCCCAGTGTGTGATGTTCCCCTCCCTGTGTCCATATGTTCTCATTGTTCAACTCCCACTTATGAGGGAGAACATGCGGTGTTTGGTTTTCTGTTCTTGTGTCAGTTTGCTGAGAATGATGGTTTTCAGCTTCATCCATGTCCCTGCAAAGGACATGAACTCATCCTTTTTATGGCTGCATAGTATTCCATGATGTATATGTGCCACATTTTCTTTATCCATTCTGTCATTTGCAGGCATTTGGGTTGGTTCCAAGTCTTTGCTATTGTGAGCAGGCCCACAAAAAACATATGTGTGCATGTGCTTTACAGTAGAATGATTTCTAATCCTTTGGGTGTATACCCAGTAATGGGATTCCTGGGTCAAATGGTATTTCTAGTTCTAGATCCTTGAGGAATTACCCCACTGTCTTCCACAATGGCTGAACTAATTTACACTTCCACCAGCAGTGTAAAAGCATTCTTATTTCTCCATATCCTCTCCAGCATCTATTGTTTCCTGACTTTTTAATGATCACCATTCTAACTGGCATGAGATGGTATCTCAGTGTGAAGAAACCTACTTTAAATATAAAGACATATATAGATTAAAAGATAAACCATGATAATACTAATCAAAAGAAATTAAGAATAGCTATATTAATTTTACACAACACAGACTTCAGAGCAAGGAACGTTAGCAGGAAGAAAGATGGGCATTAAATAATAATAAAAGGATCAATTCATGAAGAAGACATAACAATCCTTAAAGTATATAAGCCTAACAGTGTTGAAATATGTGATGCAAACACTGATAGAACTCAAGGAGAAATAGATCAATCCACTATTGTAGTTGGAGACTTCAATACCCCTCTATTAGAAATGAACAGATCCAGCAGTCAGCAAATCAGCAAGGACATAGTTAAACTCAGCACCACCAATCAACTGGATATAATTAAAATCTCTAGAAGTTCATCCAACAACAACATATTACACATTCTTCTCAAGCACATATTGCAACATTTACCAAGATAGGTGACATTCTGAGCCATAAAACACACCTTAATAAATTTAAAGAATAGAAATCATACAGTGTCTGCTCTCTGACAATAGTGGAATTAAAGTAAAAATCAACTATAGAAACACACCTGGAAAATCCCTAAACAGTTGAAGATTAAACAACACAATTCTAAATAATGCATTGGTCAAAGAAGAAATCTCAAGAGAAAAATATAAGTTTTTTAAATAAATAACAATGAAAATATAACTTATAAAACATTTGTGGGATGCAGTGAAAGCAGTGCTTCGAGGGAAATTTATAGCATTGAATGCCTATATTAGCAAAGAAGAAAAGTTTAAAATCATCAACATAAGCTTTAACCCTACGAAACTAGAAAAAGAAGAGCAAATTAAAACCAAAATAAGCAAAAGAACAGAAATAATTTTAAAAAGCAGAAACCAATTAAATTAAAAATAGAAAATTAATAAAGAAAAGCAACAAAGCTAAAAGCTAGTTATTTGAAAATATCAATAAAATCGATGAGCCACCAGCCAGGCTAAGAGAAAAAAAGACACAAATTACTAATATCAAAAATAAAAAAGAAGATATCACTACAGATCCCATTGATATTAAACTAATAAGGTAATATTATGAACAACTCTATGCCCACAAATTTCATATCCTAGATGAAATGGACCAAATCATTGAAAAGACACAATTTGTCAAAAGTCACATAAAAGAAATAGATAACCTGAAAAGTTCTATATTCATTAAAGAAATTGAATCAATCATTAATAATTTTGCAAAACAGAAAGCACCAGGCTCATATGGATTCACTGGTGAATTCTACCAAATATTTAAGAAAGAAATTGTAACAATTCTCTACAATCTCTTCCAAATGACAGAAGCTGAGGAAATATTTCCTAATTCATTCTATGAATCCAGCATTACCCTAATATCAAAACCCAACAAATATATTACAGGAAAAGATCAATCAATATCTCTCATAAACATAAAGTCAAAAATACTCAACAGAATATTTGCAAATGGAATCTAACAATGAATTTAAAAAATGATAAACTATGACCCAATGGGATTTATCCAAGTTATGCAAGACTGGTTCAACATTTGAAAATCACTTAATGTAACCCACCCCATCAACAAACTAAAGAAGAAAATTTACATAATCATATCAAGAGATGCAGTAAAAAAATTTGACCAAATCCAGCACCCACTTATTTAAAAAAAAAAAAAACCACCTCTCTACAAACTAAGAATAAAGGGGAACTTTCACAACTTGATAAAGACTATCTACAAAAACTCTAAAGCTAAGATTATACTTAATGGTGAGAAACTTGAAGCTTTCCTGCCAAAATCAGGAACAAGGCAAAGATATCTCCTCTCACGATTGCTTTTCAACGTTGCTTTAGAAGCTCTATCTAATGCAGTAAGACATAAAAAGAAATAAAGGAGTACACAGATTGGTAAGGAAGAAATAAATTGTCTTTCTTCACAAATAATATGATCGTCTATGTAAAAAATTCAAAATAATTGACCAAAAATATCGGGGTCACCACCTGCAGGGATCTGCCTTGCAGACCCTGACTTAATGGAAGATGAATAAATTTACTCAAACACAGACTACAGTGAACAAGTGGGTTGGGGTGTCCGTGGTCACTCGCAGACACTCAAGGAGAGTGCTGTAAAGATATAGCAGCTGCTGGCCCCAACACACTGGCCTTGCCGGCCTTTATTCAGCACACGTTAAATGGCAAAGGCTTTGAGTCAACACCACTACAGGGTAGAGATTAAAGGCCTATAGTGGTGTTTACATGAGTACACAAGTTAGTTAGGTAAACTCCTTACATTCCTTTGTTTCTACTCTAATTTATTTAACTAAGGGTACAAGGCTGCCTTCAGCCAAGAACTGCAGTAAAAACCCTTAGGTCTTCCAAAATGGTTTGTGTATATTCTCTATGATTAAAATTTCTCCCACCAGCCTGACTGAATCCCCACACCAAAACCCTGTAAAAATCCTCATAAGTGATTATAGCGAAGTTGCAAGATATTCTATGGAACAGCAAATTCAAACAATGACACAGCTTTTCTGACAACCTCTACAAACCTATTAGAATAGCCAAAATTCAAAACACTAACAACAAAAAATGCTGGTAAAGATGTGGCACAACAAGTATATTTATTCACTGGAACAAGTGAAAATACAAAATGGAAAAGCCAGTTAGGAAGACAGTTTGACAGTTTGTTACAAAACTAAATATACTCTTGGCCAGGTGCATTGGCTCACACCTGTAATCCCAGCACTTTGGGAGGCCAAAGAGGCCAGATCACTTAAGCTCAGGAGTTTGAGGCGAGCCTGGCCAACATGGTGAAACCCCGTGTCTACTAAAAATACAAAAATTAGCTAGGCATGGTGTCACGTGCCTGTAGTCCCAGATACTCACGAGGCTGAGCCAGGAGAACCACTTGAACCCAGGAAGTGGAGGTTGCAGTGAGCCAAGATTGTGCCACCGCACTCCAGGCTGGGTGACAGAGCAAGACTCTGTCTCAAAACAGAAACAAAACAACAACAAAAAGGAACTAAATACACTCTTACTATAAGCAATCATACTTGCTGGTATTTACCACATCAATTAGGACATTTCTATGCAAAAACCTGCACACTGGTATTTATAGCACCTTTGTTCCTAATCGCCAAAACTTAGAAACAACCAAGATGTCCTTTAGTAAGTGAGTGAATAAACAAACTGTGGTACACACAGATAGTGGAATATTATTCAGCAGTGAAAAAAAAAAAACTAGCTATTAAGCCAGAAAAAGACATAGAGAACCCTTAAATGCATATTACTAAATGACAGAAGCCAATCTGAAAAGGCTACATACAGTATGATACCAAGTATAAGACATGCTGGAAAAGGCAAAAAAGCTAAAGAGACAGTAGAAAGATTAGTGAGGAGGGTGGGATATATAGTCAGTGCACAGGGACTTCTTAGAGCAGTTAAACTACCCTGTATGATACAACAGTGGTAGACTTATGTCTTTATACATTTGTCCAAACCCATAGAATGCACACCACCAAGGGTGAACACTAACATACACTATGGGCTTTAGGTGATGATAATGATGTGTCAACGTAGGTTCATTGATGGTAACAAATGTACCACTGTGGTGCAGTATATCAATTGCGAAAAAAATTAGGAGTGGAGTGGGGACGGGACAGGGGTTATTATGGTAACTCTCATACTTTCCACTCAATTTTGCTATGAACCTAAAATTTCCCTTAAAAATAAAATTTTTTACGGCCGGGCGTGGTGGCTCAAGCCTGTAATCCCAGCACTTTGGGAGGCCGAGGCGGGTGGATCACGAGGTCAAGAGATCGAGACCATCCTGGTCAACATGGTGAAACCCCGTCTCTACTAAAACTACAAAAAATTAGCTGGGCATGGTGGCGCGTGCCTGTAATCCCAGCTACTCAGGAGGCTGAGGCAGGAGAATTGCCTGAACCCAGGAGGCGGAGGTTGCGGTGAGCCGAGATAGTGCCATTGCACTCCAGCCTGGGTAACAAGAGCGAAACTCCGTCTCAAAAAAAAAATAAAAAAATAAAAAAATAAAAAAATAAAAAAAATAAATAAAATTTTTTAATTTTTTGAAAAAGGATCTGGTGGTTCATGGCTCAGTATCCATAACATATGATTCCATGGAGAAAAAAGCATGTTACCAAACAGTAGCTACAGAATGATCCATTTATATGTGTAAGGATGTCTAGACGCTAGTAACCAAATGCTTAACTGGTTATCTCTGAAGCGCAGGATTCAATGGTTGGAGGTGAGGAGGTTTGTTGGATAATGAGCTTCCTCTTTCTATTTTCAACAGTTCATCATTATTTGAGTTTCTTTTTCTTTAGGCATACATTACATTTATCGTTAAAAATTTCCTTTTGGAATAATCAAAAGAATGAAAAACAAATTGATGAATAAATAAAGGAGTCTTTCCATGCACGCATCTCTGGGACTTCCGATTGGTTTTTCTTACTGGCAAAAAGAAATAATGCCTCACAGGCTTGTGAAAGTGAAGCCACACGATCCATACAAATAGACTCCCCTAGTGCCTTGTATTAATTCCTTCAGCCAGCTTTAATTCCTTCTCACCCTTTTCTTGAGGTCCCATTTTCTCTTCCCTCCAGTTCATCCCCCAAGTTGAGTAGAAGCCTAAGTAGCTTCTTAGCCCTGTACTCAAGTCACGCTATTTTCAACGGCCCCTCTGCCTTCCATCTGCCATCACCACCCTCAACCCATTCCACCCCATCATACAAGATGGTTGCATTTCATGCGAAGAATGCATTTCTGGATACCTCATATAATTCAAAGCTTACATAATTCAAGCCTACTTTTCCCACAGGACTGAATGTAAAGTGTGTGCAGGAGGGAGAATGCAATCTTGGAGTGCATAAATCTGCAAACCTTGTAACATATATTTGCTTTAAGACTCCTTTTTATTTTCCTTGTATTTTCTCTAATATTTTGAAGTGCTCTCTCTTAAATTAACAGTACAGCGCACCGTGGTAGTGATTTGGCCTTCTCAATAGAGATTTAGCACATTTAAGTTCTCTTCCAAATTCCCCGAGTTTCTTCAGCGTTCTGAGTGTTTTATAGCTCTAGCACTTAAAGAACCCTTGGATGACCTTGTTACAGCATTATAGGTAGGATATAAAGAAGAGTTTAAATTATAACAGCAGCAAATGTTAAAATAACTGAACCAAAGCCATCAGATCGCTCACAAACATTCCCGTGCCTGTAAACAACAGGTTCACCAGGCATTGACAGAGGGTGAAGGTGCCTAAGGGGCGCCGCTGAGTGGCATAGAGCCCACTCGGCTTCCGACCACTCGGCCCACCAGCTCTGATAGTGTGTGGTTTTTGATGAAGGCTTTTATATTGAGAGTTGGGGATTCAAGTTATCTCCAGTTTTGAACATAAAGTGAGACTGTTAATATTTTATATAGCAGTGGTTCAAACGTGCATAATGCCAATAAAATATGTCACATGTGGAGAAAAATGTCTTCTTTCTCAGCTTGGCATTCAAGGCCCTTCTGCTTTCTACCTACATCTCCAATTTTATCTCTTTGCCATGCCCCTCCTCAACCATACTGATACTTGTTTTTACCCACCGTTGTGCATTGTATCAATTTTAAATGGTTGAATTTATAACATGAAGCCACTACAAATAAGCATAAATAAAATGAAATCATCCATAATTGAATCACACAGACGAAGCTATTATTGATATTTGGACTTCTTTCCTTGCAGACATTCCCTATCTACATGTACAAATAACTTAGAGCATATATGTAAGGATATTTATGTGCATAATTTTTTTAACCAAAGAGTTAAAAAAAATACTGTTCTGCAGCATTCTTCTTCCATTTTACAATGATGTCTTTAATTATTCTTTATTGTCACTTTTAGAACCTTGCATAGGCTTCCACTATATTGATGTTTCATAAAAAATTGAAATCATCCTGCATTTTCAAACATTTACACAATGTAAAAGTTTGGCCTATTGTAAATAATGCTGAAATTAATATTCTTTTTTTTTTCTTTTGAGATAGGGTCTTGCTCTTTCACCCAGGCTAGAGTGCAATGGGGCACAATCACAGCTCATTGCAGCCTTCACCTCCTGGGCTCAAGTGATCCCCCCACCTCAACCTCCTGAGTAGCTGGGACTACAGGTGTGTGCACCATGCCTGGCTAATTTTTTCTATTTTTTGTAGAAACAGGGTCTCATTATGTTGCTGGGGATAGTCTCAGACTTCTGTCCTCAAGCAGTCTTCCTGCCTTGGCCTCCCAAAGTGCTGGGATTACAGGCATGAGCCAGAATGTCCCGCCTGAAATTAATATTCATGTTAAATCTTTGCAGTCTGTATGACAATGTCTTTAAAATAAATTTTTGCAAGTGGAATTTCCGGGACAGAGGGAATGAAAAATTTCAAGGTTTTAAATGTGCATTGTCAAATTGCCCTAAGAAGTTGGAAATCATTTGTTCTCTCCTCTATAATATCTGCGAGTCACTGCATACTCATATAATGGGAGCCTTCTAATTCATCTTTCTTCCAAATTCAGATTGATATAATAACCCCCTCCCAAAGACTCCCATATTAATTTTATTTTAAAAATAACTTCCCTGTTAGTGCAGCTTGCTGGGAAGTCTTAAGTGGACTTTACTCTTTTTTAGAATATAAACTCTGAGAATGCACAAGGGTATGTATGTGTAAATCCCTCTTAGTACAGGACCACATAGAACAGCCTCTTAAATGTCAAAAAGCATTAGTAAGTGGACTGATAAATGCATTTTACTTGCAAACCTGATATAAGTTATTTGTCTTTCCTTGGTCTCCTGTTGATGGACTTGTTCTCAGTAGTGGATGAGTATTGTGTGTGTATATGTGGGTATGTGTGCGTGTGTGTGTGTGTGTGTGTGTGTGTGTATTGTTTTGCCTTGATTGTTTAATTTTTAATTGATGGATATATGCTTCTAGCCTTTTGATGGGTGCGTTTTATAAAATATTTAAAATCAGTGTATTAATCTATGGTACTTCAGGGGCTGGATATGTCAGTGCCCTTGTGGGAACTGAGCCTGTTCTGGTGAAAGGTTAAAAATGGCACCTGGTTATTTCTCAAATTATCCAGTACTGAGTGACCGTGGCAAGGTCACTGGTAAATAAACACATAATGGGACCATAGTTCATTTGTGAGATAATTGTCTCTTCCTACAAACCTGTTGCTGTGTCTTCTATTTGAGATTGTTACCATTTAAAAATGAGCCTCACTCAAAGTTCTTTCCCTTGCAGGTGTATAACTCATGTCTATTTTGCTTTGTAACAGACTTTCACAGGTACCAGCAGTTCTCCTCTACCTTTCTCTCCTGATCTATCTGGCAGTCTATTAAGGAGTAGTCCATCTATTAAAGAATAGATCCATCTATTTATCTAAGTCATCCACTTAGGAAATGGCCAGCGAGTTAACAAATATACTAAGAGTCCAGGAAAAAGACATGAAAAATAGTCACAACAATTACTGTAAAAACACATTAGCAAGTATTATGCTCCTCTTTTGAATACTTCCAAATCCTTTCTTCAAGTGCCAGAAGGAAGTCCCTGTGGGATGCCATTCTCTAAATTGGGGCTACTTTCTCTAGGTGTTGGCTGCTGAGGCAGGCTCTTGTTAGGAGGTGATTATCACTTTTCTGGGGAGGGAGGAAGGAGCATAATAACTTCACAGCTGTAAGAGGACTGTGAAAGGGAAAGAATTAAATGAATGACCTTTTCTCTCAGGCTCATTCAAATGTAAGAGGTCACTACCTAGAAAGAAGCCCTATTCCCCATCCTCACCTGCATCATGATTAATGAAGTTCTTCCCATCAATTGCAGCTTCTAGCCAGCTTGCCTTTGAGTTATTATAAACATTCTATTCCTTTCTTTGATCAAGCCTTGTAGCTGCAATGGGTGGCAGTAAACAAGAAATCTGATTTTCTGCACAGAGATAGCTATAACATGATTGAGATTTTGTTATAGCTATAGATAGCTATAACATGAAAAATCCCAACACTGGTCATGGCATTGGCCATGACCCTATCTGTATGTAAACAAGTCAATATCCCCGAGGTAACCCAAAGACCCTGGAGGTTCAACTTTCTCCCTATTCTGAAATCCTAAGCCAATTATCAAGAGAAGAAGATGATGATAGATAAACCATTAAACAAATCTATCTTCCAGTCTTTGAGAAATGTACCAAGGGTCAGGACAGTTTCTTCAATAACAATGTGGGAAAACTGAATGTCCATATGCAGAAAGAAAACTTATTCCAAGTTAAAGGACTCAACAGTGGAAAGGAAAATAATTCTTGTAGTTAGATGGTGGAGAAAGCAAATACAGCTGACACTTTGGGATGCCAAATGGTGCAGATGCCACCCCAACCAGGGACTTAAGTTTGCCCTCACAGATGAACCTGCCTTCCCAGAAACAACAAAGTGTTGGACAATTCATTGCTTACAAACAATCTTCTCTCAGAGAAGACATATGTTCCACTCTATTTCTTTTTCAGAAATGAGACTCACCATATTCAAGGATTTTGATGAAGTCCCAGTGGTCCAATAGAAACCGGAATGTACATTACACTTGGGTTGCATCTTACAGCTGCAGCCAAATGACAGGTGCTAAAGAACATGCAACATGGATTCACCTTCTGTCTTGTTGAACTGACTCTGCTTCTGGACCTGGGCTGCCAAGATGGAGCCATCTTTTGCAGAATATATCACCACCAGAGTGCTTTGTTCTGATAATGTATTACTCTAATATATCTGTTGCTTTAATGATATATTAATGTAATACATTATCAGAGCAAGGACAACTGATGATATATTATGGGAAGAATGGTGCCATTCAAAAAATGAAGGATTCAGAAAAGATTCATTAGAATTACAGGATAATAGCCAACATATGGGGCTCTGGAAAATATAATCTTAGTCTATTTTTTGCAGCTAGATAAACACCTCCCTGGCTCCACCTCCCCACCCCCGTCATTCCTCATTCAGTCACTGAATTCCATAAAACATTGGTTGCTACATATTTTATAAACTCTTTATACATACAAACAATGTCTCCTATGAACCTTGGGTCGCTGCAGGCTCATTGTATCCAGTTACACTGTTTTTACTAGAAAGTCCTCCTTATTTATCCCTAACCATAGGAAACCAAGTACCATTGACCTCTGGACAGTTAGAACAGCATATCATCTCTCATTACAATAATCTGAACTCCAGCCATTGTTCACCATTAATTATTGCCAAGGCTATAGCATTTTCTTGCTGCTTGACAGTTGATCTTCATCCTATCATTAACCTTAGGTCAATTTAATCCCAACCTCCATTTTCAGCACTATACAAACAATTTATTTTTGCATTTTTTTTCAACCACACAAAGATAAACAATGTCAGACTGCTCCAATTGTTTTATGCATTATGATGATTAAACATTTTTAAAGACATTCAGGCATCAAAGTTTAGAAAGTACCAGACAAGGAGAGTTCCAGAAATAAGATATCATGGTGGTTTATTTTTCCGTAGAAGAATTATATAAGGAAGGATTTAGAGAGAGCATAAGTTCAGGAATTAAAATATATTTTATTTTAGGATCACTTCCTCTGTATAAGCCAAGAACATTTATAGTCAGCATCTACTATACAAAACTATCCAGTATGGTATAGAATACTACACATTTAGTATTTTAAAAGCCATGAGCAGAAATGAGAGCAAAATTCAGATGATTTAATCTGTCTCTAAGATTTTTCTTTCTTCATAGAAATCAGAAGTATGACCATATAGGAGAAGGGAAGCTAGAATTCCTGCTGAGAAATTTATTTGGTGTTTTCTATTCTTCCTGACCTCAGGCTTGTATGAAATGCCAGAAATAACAGTTTGACACAGCAAGGGCCATTGAAACAATAGTGTTTAATGCATTTAACTGAAGAGTAAGTAAGCATTGTAAATAGAATCACAGCCAATGCAAGTTAAACAAATGCATCGTAGAATTTTGTTGGGCTCTTCTCTACTAAATAGAAAACTCAGGAAAGCATTAATTTGAAAATTTCCAGAGAATAGCATTTTCATATACAAAAGGTATTTTTATATTTATATGTAAAATGTTATATAAAAACAACGGTTAAAATCAATTAAGTAAACAAAATAAACATAAAAGGAAAACTCCTATAGCCTTATACATTAATAAATCCTTATTTGAACTTCAGTCATTTACATGATTTACCAAGCAATTAAGATAAAATATAACCATCTCTGTTACGTAAAACTTTGCATGGTAACGGAATAATAACATTAAGTATAGATTTTTAACAATTTTCCAGGCTAAACACTGGCATTTCCTCTGTCTCTTCCTGCATCCACCACAAAGGAAAAACTGAAATGCCTCGCCCTTGGCAGGAAAAGATGAAGACATTTACCTTTTTCAAAACGGTTTATTTTAGCACGATTGAAAGATATGGAATATTGATTTTGAGAAATTCTTTTTTATCTCCCAACTTTCCACTGTTTTCTTGTTGCTTCCACACAACTCTCAATGCAGAATGTAGGGCTGAGGGTACTTTGCATGTGCAGGTAGCATTAGGGTATGGTATCTCTTATTCTCTTGACCTTGGACGACAGGAGATTAACAGAGCAATGCAGATTTGTCTCTGCCTCGGTGTGATTCCCTGCGAAAGCTTTGTGGTCCCTTTTTGTACCTTCAGTTATCAGAAAAGTCAAGGAAAGCAGGCTCCTCTTGGTCTGATGTGTGGACTAATGCCAGAAGGTTTCTCTTCCAGGAAAGAATGAGGTCCAGGGACAGGGTGGAAATTCCCCTTTGCTGCTGAACTTAGGAATTGAAAATAAAAGCAGGTAGGCAATAGCAAGTCCCCTCACCCTCCCTACAGGTTAGCATTCTGCATCATGTCCCAGCAGCCAGATCTGTCTGCAGTTCTATGGGAGCTCTAGGACAAAGGGACACAAGGCAAGACTTCCTGGAACCTGTAAGAACGTGGAATAAGGAAATACACCACAAATACCCCTTACCCTTGGGAGGAAATGATTTTATACAGTAGGGCCTCAATCGGACTAGAGACTAGAAGGATCACCTTATCACTGTACCATCAATTCCTAGAAAATACAAATTTTAACAGGAAATCCTGGGAAATGAGTTACAATTATAAAGTGAACATTGAGCATAAATTGCACTACCTCAATTTATGTTGATTTTTTCCATGGACCTACTTAGAAACTTTGTTTCAAAACCCAGACAGACAACATCTTTGTCTTTTTTTCTCTACTCCTCCTCCCATTCCTCCCCAGCCCCCAAAACTCTAACTTGAGTTTTTGTAGCAATCAGGTGTGGGAATCCTTTTTTTTAATTTTAAATGTTAATTATTATTGGTACACAATACTGGCATATATTTATATTATATGTGATGTTTTGATATAGACATATAGTCTCTAATGATCAAATCAGGGTAATTGGAATGTCCATCGCCTCTAGCATGTATCATTTCTTTGTGTTAGGAGTATTCTAATTCCACTCTTTTAGTTATTCATATTATTGTTATTATTTTATTTGTTTGTTCTTTTAGAGACAGGGTGTCACCCCATCGCTCAGTCTGGAGTGTGGTGGCTGGCTGCAGCATTGAACTCCTGGACTCAAGCGATCCTCTTGCCTCAGCCTCCCAAGTGGCTAAAACTACATGTGCATACCACCACACCTGGCTAAGTTTTTAACTTTTCACAGAGATGTTATAGAGATGGTTGCCCAAGCTGGTCTTGAACTCCTGGCCTCAAGTGATTCACCTGCCTTGGCCTCCCGAAGTGCCATGGTTACAGGCGTGAGACACTATGCCTGGCCTCTTTTAGTTATTTTAAAATATACAATAATTTAATGTTAACTGTAGTCACCCTGTTGTGCTACCAAATATTAGAAAAGGTAGGAGAGTCTTGGCAAGAAAGGAAGGTATATATGTATGAGATCTTCAGCAACCTATTGTAAACTATTCTGTAGCTGGATCATGCAAACCTGTCACATGCAAACCTGTCAAATGCAGCTGGCATTGACAGATGTCATTAAAGATGTGCTTGAATCTCAGAAACCTAACAAAACCCCTCAATTTCATTAATACTGAATTTTAAAAGTTATTTTAAGTGATTTCACAGTCAACACTCAGTTCTACTCAGTGACAAATTCCACACTGTGTTAAATACATCTAAATTCAACATGTCAAAGAACAAATATGATTACTATGCATACACATCTGCACACCCTCAAAGTATGGAGATTTCTACATAGATTTGTTTAGTTCATGACAAACCACAGGTAAAGGTGGCAGTCTACCCGAGCTTGCCTACAATGAGGAAGCAGAATCTTGGCATTCACCGGTCCCCACTGTTGCCTTGGGAACAACAGTTCTGAAGTAAACAAAGAAATCATTCTATTATAAAGACACATGCACACGAATGTTCATTGCAGCACTGTTTACAACAGCAAAGACCTGGAACCAACCCAAATGCCCATCGACGATAGACTGGACAGGGAAAATGTGGCACATCTACACCATGGAATATTATGAAGCCATAAAAAATGATGAGTTTGTATCCTTTGTAGGGACATGGATGAATCTGGAAACCGTCATGCTAAGCAAACTGACACAAGAACAGAAAATCAAACACCACATGTTCTCACTCATATGCGGGTGTTGAACAATGAGAACACATGGACACAGGAAGGTGAGCATCACACACTGGGGTCTGTTGTGGGGGGCCAAGGGAGGGACAGCGGGGTGGGTGGGGAGGTTGGAGAGGGATAACATGGGGAGAAATGTCAGATGTAGGTGACGGGGGGATGGAGGCAGCAAACCACATTGCCATGTGTGTACCTATGCAAAAACCCTGCATGATCTGCACATGTACCCCAGAACCTAAAGTACAATTAAAAAAAAAGTGAGCTACATCTTGATTCTTGCAACAAGAATGTATGATGACAAATTTTCGTTGAGATCGGGACCACTTTTGTGCGAGTTAATAAAGTAACATTCCAGAATCCCTGAAAGACCAACATGGATCTCACTCTTGGAAGACTTTTAAGTTAAAATTCTGTAGTAATGGCTGGGTTTGAAGTAGAATGTCATAAAATATGTAGGAGTGTGTGTGGTGAAAGAGGAGTTCTTAAGCCTATGGCATTCAAGATATGTCGTGCTATGCAGCCTTCTCTCCAACTACCTACAGAGAGCCAGTGTTGAAGGAAAGAGACGGGCCTCTTACACACTGGGTGAAGTGATGAGTTCTGGCTGCAGATGACGTTGAGTTGAGCCAGACCAAGAAAATTCTGGGATGATCAAATTTTACTGGAGTGGAGAAAGTAAAACCTCAACCTCTCATCAGTGCCCTTTCTCCAAGTTTGCCTTCAGCCATCACATCCTAAAGTTCACATTATAAACCTGGCCAACTTAGGCACAAAACTCTGTTTTCAAGAAATTTATGTTCAACTGTACAAATTGCATGCACACTTTTTAACCTGCTTTCACAAATGTTCTGTTCGTTCAGACATGAGCCTGATATGCCATAGACAGCAAGGCAGGTTAAATAGGAAAGCATAAAAGAACATGATATAAAAAGTAAAGTGTAAACTAATCTCTCAACAAGCTTTCATTGAGCGCCAACTATATAACCAGCTCAAATAAGTCTTAAACCAAATTCAAAATGAAGTTATGAACACATTAAAGCTCTCGATTACATTTTTCCAAATTGCCTTCTAAGAGGATTCTGATGACTGACACTTGACAAGCAATGCAAGAAGATCCTTGTTTCACTGTATGTCTTGCATTAAATAAAAAATTTAGTTAAAAGAGTGTGTCACATAAATTGTATATTACATGAATCCAGTATCTTGTCATTTTAAATCTCTGGCATTTTAGATGGCAGATCTAGCTTGTAGGTCACTTGAGGATAGAGCCTCACAACTTAAAACAAGTCACAAGTTAGATGAACATTAAGATTTTGGTCATTTTAACATATAAGCCAAGGTACCTATGAGTGTCTCTCACTTACCTCCAATATCTATTGATTTGAAAAATTCCCCACACATCCATGATTCTTATGCAATGATAATAATTACCTTTCCCCCCATATTAAGAGACTCTAGCTCCACCTATACACTGTGAAGTGAACCCATGTGCCCACGTATTTTTTAGGCAACCGAACTCTGTGGACAAACCTCACAGGACAAAGAGGAAATATCCAAGCTGAGCCCATCGGATTCCCCCTGTAGAATTTTGTAATTGGAGTACTTTAAGTCTATTAGCAGTGCAAAACAGTAAAATTTTGAGTCCAAAGTTGATAGCATGAAAAGTTGATGCTGAAATTCTGAGGGAGCAGAAGTTAAGGGTCATGGATAGGAAGAGCTGCAGGAAGATGAACCAAACAGATGTGCTGAGAAGACACCACCAGACCTCCAAATATCAGCTGCCTGCTGACTGCCTAGCTCTTGAGAAGTCTTTCTATACCTCCTGCCATCAGGTTCTAGGAGATCTACGTCCTTAACCCACATGCTATTTTTTATTGAACCAATTAGAAGAGACTCTCTTCAAGTAAGCGTCTTCCTATCCCAATTTTAAGATGCACTTCTCTATCCTCCTTCCCACTCCTTTACAACATTTCTAAAATCAGGATTTACTGTACAGTCACTATGCATATTAAATGTAATGGAGCTTTTTTCCCTTGAAAAGTTATTAGATTGACGGAATGTCTTGCATTGAGGGTATCTCAGAAGCAGAGACTACATGACATAAACGAGGGAAACTAATAGGGTCAGCTACATGCTATTTACTCCCATGTGCTCAAGTTAAAGGAGTCCTGTGTGCTTGTAGACAGAGATATCTAGACTTTTTGTACATCACAAATTGCCAGAGTAAATTTAAGGAACCATGGAAAGACAAGGCTTCTTTTATTTGCTTGAGCTCAATACTGTCAACCTTATAAATCCACTCGTCAACCAAATGTCTATACACATTTTCCCATTTTAAACAGGCATTACCACCACCTTCCATAATAATATAATGAATTTTTAAAACTTTTTTTGAGAATTTTGAGAAACAATTTTTTGTGCCCTCCAATAACAGAGAGCAGTAAAATGAAGAACTGAAGTTTACTAACTTTGACTGTCACCAGAATTTGACCTCAATGTTTGTGGCTTTCTCCATAGGTAGACACAGGATCTGAGTTACAACTGGGTGTGGTAACTCATGCCTGTAATCCCAGCACTTTGGGAGGTAGATGCAGGCGGATCACGAGGTCAGGAGGTCAAGACCAGCCTGAGCAACATGGTGAAACCCTGTCTCTACTAAAAATACAAAAATTAGCCGGGTGTGGTGGTGCGTGCCTGTAGTCCCAGCTACTCAGGAGGCTAAGTCCAAAGAATCGCTTGAACCTGGGAGGCAGAGGTTGCAGTGAGCCGAGATTACAGCACTGCACTCCAGCTTGGGCGACAGAGCAAGACTCTGTTCCAAAAAATAAATAAAAGAAAGAAATTTAGTGTCATTCCCTTATTGCAAAACCCACACCTTCTCATGCCCCTTTCTCTATACCCCCATCTTCCTCTTTCTCATCGCACTGAGAATTCGAGGAGCATGCTTTAATCTAAGGGATCCCAGAAGAGGACACACAGAGAGGACTGTCAGAAGCATGGAGAACACCCCCCAGAAGATCATTGTTTAGGAGAACCACGTGTCTGACATCTGTTTGCCATCTCTGCTGTACAAGATTTTATAAGTTCTAATTTCTAATGGGAGTAAATGGGCCTATGACTGCACTCAGGGAAGTCACCTGGTGAGTATTTTTGTTGTGCCTTCATCTCTGTTCATTGGCTTGTTGTGCTTCCTAATTTCCAAAATCCTCTGAAAATGTGTAATGAGAGAACATAATTAATATGCCCCCAATAGCCAAAGCCTCATCAAAATAACAACAATAAAAAAATCTTAAAAAGTAGCCAAAAACTCATCAAAATAAATATTTATGCAGTATTGGTAGAATTGTGCAAATCCTTTTGCTCATTTTTATTTGGGCCAAAGTCTGATGTTTACTTATATAACAAAAAGGCTTATTAAATTTTACTAGATGTATGTTTGCTACTCTACTGGATTGGGATAATCACACACACACATGCACATACACATACACTCACACACGATTTAATCCCTTAAATTAAAAACATAAGTGTATTATGTACATAATATGTATATGATTATGTCAATCCATTAGGGCCTCAAACATGTTTATCTGTCTCTCACTCTCTCTCTCTCTCTCTTTCTCTCTCTCTCTCTCTCTCTATATATATATATGATAGATATTATACATATCAATACTATCCATTTATCTACCTGTCTCTTGATCATGCTCCTTCATTTGCTCGCTCACTGTCCAAAAGCCTGCAGACCTGGAACAGAAATGGAATCACCCATACCAAAGTAAAGGAGAAGCTCACATTCTGCTTCACAACCCACCTGAAACCTTAATCAGGCAAAATATTAACACATAGCTCAGGCCAATCATTTAGGATCACCACCTTTCCAAAGAAGATAAAAGAAACTTTAAAAGCACTTTCCCCTGCTGGAACTTTCCTCTAAAATATGTATGACCTGGGATCATATGAAAATGGTTGTTCCAGATATCTTTGGAGATCAAAAATATTCCAAGGAAAGAGTGAATCACTTCTGGATCCCTAACTAGTGCTTTCCAGTGTGTGTCTGTACTTTTCTTGGTAGAATTTAGGTTGGTGCCACAGTTCCTGCTGAGAGTCAGAGTTGAGCAGCATGCAAGCAGAGATCTCAGGATACTGTGATAAGCGCTATTTTGGGATCATGAATGGAGCCTTCACAAGGCTCCATTTCACGTCATGAAAAGCTTCAGGGGAGATGAGTATTGAAAAGTCCAACTAAAATCCTTCCAGGAAAGGGGAATATGTGAAGTTGCCAAATGTTGGGGGCTTCCTGGTGAGCTGCAGAGGGAAGACCCCACCTGAAGGATGCCCCTTGCACATTTCTGAAACCTCTGTGTTGGTCATATGAAATATTCTGGAGCCCAGGTTCGGTTTGTTGGCTTCACAATTTGTGTCTCCTGCTTTTAAGGTGATGTAGGTGTTTTACACAGTAGGGACAACACATGTAAAAACCCAAAGTTAAGGAAGGGCAGGTATGTCTAAGGAAGGTGGAGAAGTTTACGTAGCTGGTTGTTTTACAGGAGAGACAGAAGATACGATGACTATAGGTTGGTTAGGATTAAGGAAGGTTTTGAAGCTACTAATGCCAGGCTTTATCCTGAATGCCATGGAGAGCCAAATGATGTCTCTAAGTAGGATAACGTGAAAAGATTCACTTTTAGTAAGTTAATTGCTAGCACGGAGGCTAGCAATGGATGGAGAAAGGCTGGTTAGTGATATCAGGGACAAAGAAAGAGGCCACCGCAGTGGCAGTGAGAGTGAAGAAGACGCCTTAACATTGGGAGATCTTTCTGAGGCAGGGTAGATAAAGCTGAGATGTGGGAGTAACCGAGAAAGAGACATTAAGAGTCATCCCTTGAAACCATTCAATTAACTTACTAAAAGTGAATCTTTTCACGTTATCCTACTTAGAGACATCATTTGGCTCTCCATGGCATTCAGGAGGACGTAGGTGTAGGCAAGGACTTCATGACCAAAACACCAAAAGCATTGACAACAAAAGCCAAAATAGACAAATGGGACCTAATCAAACTCCACAGCTTCTGCACAGCAAAAGAAACAATCATTAGAGTGAATCGGCAACCAACAGAATGGGAAAAAATTTTTGCAGTTTACCCATCTGACAAAGGGCTGATATCCAAAATTTACAAAGAACTAAAGCAGATTTACAAGAAAAAAACTAACAAGCCCATTCAAAAGTGGGCAAAGGATATGAACAGACACTTTACAAAAGAAGACATACATGAGGCCAACAAACATATGAAAAAATGCTCATCATCACTGGTCATAAGAGAAATGCAAATCAAAACAACATTGAGATACCATCTCACGCCGGTAAGAATGGCAAACATTAAAAAATCTGGAGACAGCAGATGCTGGAGAGGATGTGGAGAAGTAGGAACACTTTTACACTGTTGGTGGGAGTGTAAATTAGTTCAACCATTGTGGAAGACAGTGTGGCGATTCCTCAAGGACATAGAAATAGAAATTCCATTTGACCCAGCAATCCCATTACTGGGTATATATCCAAAGGATTACAAATCGTTCTACTATAAGGACACGTGTACACGAATGTTCATTGCAGCACTGTTTACAATAGCAAGGACCTGGAACCAACCCAAATGCCCATCGACGATAGACTGGATAGGGAAAATGTGGCACATATACACCATGGAATATTATGCAGCCATCAAAAACGATGAGTTTGGGTCCTTTGTAGGGACATGGATGAACCTGGAAACCATCATTCTCAGCAAACTGACAGAGGAGCAGAAGATCAAACACCGCATGTTCTCACTCATAGGCGGGTGTTGAACGATGAGAGCACATGGACAAAGGGAGGGGAGCACTACACACTGGGGTCAGTTGGGGGGACATAGGGGAGGGACGGTGGGGGGTGGGGAGCTAGGGGGGATAGCAGGGGGAGAAATGCCAGATGTAGGTGATGGGGAGGAAGGCAGCAAATCACACTGCCATGTGTGTTCCTATGCAACAATTATGCATGTTCTTCACATGTACCCCCAAACCTAAAATACAATAAAATAAAATAAAATAAAATAAAAAAGAATCATCCCTTGGTTTTCTTGGCTTTCATGGTTATCTTTGGTAAGTGATTAGATGCTAAGTATCATTCATCAAAATTGAGAGTCAGAAAAGGAGCAAATTGGAATGGTGGCCATTTCTGTTCGAGATATACTAAATTTTAGATATTTGGGGTTTAACCAGGTGACATTTTTTCTTTCCTTTCCTTTAAAGAAAAAACTTTGAAACATCTTCAAACAAGGCTATAAGTAAAGTACAAAGTGGGAAAGAAAGCTTCCTCCCCAACTCCTACTTACTATGTCTAAATAAGTTACTGACCTGATGCCCCATCACTCCCTAATTCTTCAGTATTTGTTTCCTACAAATGGCAACATTTTCCCACATAATCAGAGCATAACCACAACATCAGGAAATTAACTAGATACATTGCCACCAAAAAATTCCCAAACCTCAGTCAAGTTTTGCCAAATATTTCACTGATCTTTTGTAGCAAAATATTCCTGTTCAGAATCATGGGCTGAGTTCACTTGTTAAGGCTCCTTAGCCTCCTTCAGGCTGGAATAGTTCCTTAGTCTCCTTGTCTTTCACGTCCTTGACTCTTTTGAAAATTATTGGGAAGTTACTCTTTTATATGTCCCTCAGTTTGGGTTTGTCTGATGTTTCCTCATTATTAGATTCGGGTTATGCCTCTTTGGCAGGAAAATCAAAGAAGTGATGCTGCGTTCTTATTGCACCTTGTTGGGTGGCACGTGATTTCAATTTGTCCCATTACTGATGATGTTTGCTTTGATCATTTGATTAAAGTGGTGTCTGCCAGTTTTCTTTCACTTTAAAGTTATTCTTTTCCCCTATGTAATTAATAAGTAAATTTGCTACTTTTCACCACACTTCCAATTTATTCTTTATTAGTTTATATCAGAACGGGCTTATGATTTCTCTATTCAGTTGTTTATTATCTATTACTATCATTATTTGTTTAAGTGCTTAAACTGTCCCAGATTTGGCCAACAGGAGCCCCTTCCAGTTGGTTCCTGAGTCATTTAGACATGCTCCTCTCATTCTTTGAGCACTTCCTTGATTTCTGGCATAAATAAGACATTTTGGACTGATCTTGTACTTAGCTTACCAGCCCTGAAATCAATCATTTATCTAAAAAGTCTTGGTTTCTTTCAGTGAAGAATAATATTTAGAAGACACATTCTGGGAGATAGTTATGCTCATATTATTAGTGTCAATGCTCCAGGCCCGTGACATTGAACAGTAAAAAATCTGGCTTTCTAGTTACTTTTTGGTCAACCCATTGTAAGCAATACCCCAGCTCTACCGCCGCTCCTTCCCCTGCACAGAGGCCTTCTCATCCCACTCACCTCCTGGCACTTCCCATGGGACTGCTCCCATATAGGTGCCTTCCTCACCCTGCTCAGGCTCTGACATCCTATCTGGTGTCTGGGTACAGCAGGTCCTGCCCCGTGTGCCACCCTACCTTGGGTTCAGATGCTCATCTTGTACTGTCTTGCCTAACAGCTTCAGGGCTGAGTTGTTTAGGAAAGCAAGGGAGAAAAAAGAAAAGAATGCAAAAGAAAGGAATGGTGGGGAAGGGAAGAGAAAGAAGGAAACTGAGGAATGTCCAATAGACATATTGAGAAGCACCACGGCCTTGGGGTTAAGACAGAACTGAGTGCCAACAGGCTCTATCACTTATTTGTTGTTGTGATCTTGAGTAAGATACTGTATTTGATCAGGTCTAAGATATACAGTACACTTTTTAAATTAAACTTTTAAAAAGTTAATTATAGATTCACATACAGTTTTAAGTAATCCTGTATACTCTTTACCAGAGTACATTTTACGCAATGATAGCATCTTGCAAATGTGAAAACAACATCACAACCAGGATATTGACATTAAGACAATCAATACAGAGCATTTCCATCACCACAAGGGTTCCTTGAGTTGCCCAGTTATAGGCACATATAGTTCCCTTCTCCTCCCACCCCTTCCTTAACACCTGGTAACCTCCGTGAAGGTTGTAATCTCTGTACAGAAGAGACATTGTAATCTCTTCTCCATTTCTATAATTTCATCCACTTATAATATTATATAAGGGGAATCATACAGTATGTAACTTTGGGACTGGCCTTTTTCACTGAGCAGAATTCATCTAAGATTCTTCCTGGTTGTTGTATGTATCAATAATTCATTCCTTTTTATTCCATGATAAGGATACATTCTATGATATGAATATACCACTGTTTATTCACTCATTGAAGGATATCTGGTTTGATTCTAGTTTGGGTCTATTACAATTAAAGCTGTTACAAATATTTGCATACAGGGCTTTATGTGAACATAAGTGTTCATTTTCCTATGATTAATGTCCAGGAGTGCATTGCAGGATCATGTTATAGTGCATATCAGGTTTATTTTTAAGAGACTGCCCAACTGTTTTACATAGTAGCTACACTATTTTAAATTCCCACCAGCAGTATATGAGAGATTGTTTCACTGCATTCTCACCAGCATTTGATGTTATTTTTTATATTAGCTATTCCAATAGGTTTGTAGTGGTATTGCAATGTGGTTAAAAGTTTTATTTCCCTAATGGCTAATGATGTTGAACATTTTTCCTGTGACTATTTGCCACCTGTATATTTTCTTCAATGAAATACCTATCGCTTCATGTATTTTGCCCATGTCCAGCTGAATTTTTTTTAATGTTGAATTTTGAGAGCTCTTTATATATTCTGGACAGTAATCCTTTGTTGGATATATGGTTTGCAAATATTTTCTTACATCCTGTAAATTTTCTTTATATCACTATAACAGGGTCATTTGCAATTCAAAAGCTTTCATTTTGATCAAGTCCTGTTTACGGTTTATTGATTTTTTTTACTTTTATGGATCATGCTTATGATATCAAATCTAAGAACTTTTTTGTTGCTATTTTTGTTTTTTTTTTTTTTTTTTTTTTTTTTTNTTGAGATGGAATCTTGCTCTGTTGCCCAGGCTGGAGTGCAGCGGCAAAATCTCACCTCACTGCAACCTCTGCCTCCCGGGTTTAAGTGATTCTCCTGCCTTAGCCTCCTGAGAAGCTGGGATTACAGGTGTCTGCCACCACACCTGGCTAATTTTTGCATTTTTAGTAAGAGACATGGTTTTGCCGTGTTGGCCAGGCTGATCTCGAGCTCCTGACCTCAGGTGATCCACCAGCCTTGGCCTCCCAAAGTGCTGAGATTACAGGCGTGAGCCACCACACCCGACTGTTATGGTTTTTGGTTTTTGGTGTTTTTTTTTCTAAAAGTCTTATAGTTTCGCATTTAAGACTGCAATCCTTTTTGTGTTAATTTTTATATAAGGTTTAAGGTGGAATTTGAAGTTCAGTTTTTCTGCAAATGGATGCCCAATAGTTCCAACCCCTTTTATTGAAAAGGCTATCATTCCTTCACTAAATTGCTTTTGCACCTTTGTTAAAAATCAGTTGGGCATATTTTTATGAGTCTACTTCTGGATCTCTATTCTGTTCCACTCATCTATGTGTCTGTTTCTCCACTGATGCCACAATCTTTATTACTATAGAAAGCCTTGAAATTGGAAATCAGGTAGACTGATTCATCTCATTTTTTCCTTTTCTTTTTTCAAAATTGTTTTAGCTCTCCTGGTTCTTTTGCCTTTCCATATAAATTCTTTAATAATCTTGCCTATAACCTACAAAAAATATTGCTAGGATTTTGATAGGAATTAAATTAAACCTGTGCATCTGTTTTGGCTAAATTGATGTTTCTACTATGAATGAGTCTTTATCTATAAACCCAATAAGTTGCTCCATTTATTTAGGGTTTTTTTTTTTTTCCATTAGAATTGTGTAGTTATCACCAATGCCCTGTTCATGTTTATTAGATTTATACCAAAGTTTTATTTTTTTAGCAATTGTAAATGGTATTGTATTTTTAATTCCATTGTTTATGTGTTCATTGGTAGTATATAGAAATACAATTGATTTTTATATGTTTATTTTGTATCTTTCAGCCTTGCTAGATTCATTTATTAGTTCTAGGAAGGTTTTCCTGTTACCATTCTTAAGATTTTCTATGTAGATAATCATGTCATCTGAAAGTAGAGCCAGTTTTATTTCTTCCTTTCTGATCTCTATGGTTTTTATTTCTTTGCCATATTGCATTGATTAAAAATGTCACCACTATGTTGAATAAGAGTGGTAAACAGAGACATTGTTGGCTTATTCCCAGCTTAAAGGGAAAGCATTTATTCTTTATTAAATAGTATACTAGCTATAGAATTTTTTGGATGATTTTTACCAAGTTGAAGACATTCACCTCTATTCTACTTTTTGAAAGTTTCTATCATGAAAAAGTACTAAATTTTATCAAATATCTATTCTATAATTGATATAATCATATGATGGATTACACTGATTGATTTTCTGATATTGAACCAGCCTCAAATCTCTAGAATAAACTATATTTGGTCATAGCATATAATTCTTCTCAGATATTACTAAATTCGACTTACTTTGCTAAGGATTTTTGCATTTGTATTCATAAGAAATGTTTATTTATGGTTCCCTTTTTGCACTACTTTCATCTGGTTTTGGTATCAGGGTAATTTTAATTTTATAAAAAGAATTGGATGGTGGTTCCTTATCTTCTATTTTCTGGAAAAGGCTTGTAGAATTGATGTTAATTTTTCTTTTAATATTTGATAGAATTCTGCAGTGAAACTATTTGTGCATAGAGATCTTTTCCTTGGGAGTTTTTAAATTATTAATTAAAAATTTTAATAGTTACAGGGCTATTCAAATTATCCCCTATTGGATGAGTTGTGGTAGTTTGTATTGTGGTAGTTGTGTATTTCCTGCAGAAGTAATCTATTTCATCTAAGTTTACAATTTTATATATATGAAGTTGTTTATAATATTCCTTTGTTCTCCTTTCGATGTCTGCACGGTCTGTAGTAATATTTTAATTCTTATGTTTAAAATTTTTGTCACCTTTTTTTTCTTTGTCAGTCTTACTAGAAGTTTTTTAACTTTATGGATTTTTTTCAAAGAATCAGCTTTGTTTATTATTTTTATCCTTTTTTCTGTTTTCATTTCCATTGATTTCTCCTTTTTATTATTTCCTCCCTTCTGCTTGTTTTTAGATTTTCTCTTCATTTTCTAGGTTCTTGAGGTAGAACTTAAATGACTGATTTGTGACATTTTATTTTTTTCTAAACTATGGTTTTAGTGCTATGAGTTTTTCTCTCTGCACTGCTTTAGCTGTGTCCCACAAATTTTGATATGTTGTATTTTAATTTTCTTTCAGTTAAATGTATTTTTAAATTTCCATTGAGAACCCCTTTTTGCCCCATGGCTTATTTATTTTTAGTTTTATTTTTTTGAGATGGAGTCTCACTCTGTCACCAGGCTGGAATACAGTGGCATGATCTTGGCTCATTACAACCTCTGCCTCAAGGATTCAATCAATTCTCCTGCCTCAGCCTCCCAAGTAGCTGGGACTACAGGCTCACACTACCACGCCCAGCTAATTTTTGTATTTTTAATAGAAACGGGGCTTCACCATGTTGGCTAGGATGGTCTTGACCTCTTGACCTTGTGATCTGCCCGCCTTGGCATCTCAAAGCACGGGGATCACAGGCATGAGCCACCATGCCCTGTCTGCCCCATGGATTATTTAGCAATGTGTTGTTTGGTTCAAAAGTGTTTGAAGATCTACTTGTTATTGTTCTGTTATTGATTTCTAGTTGAACTCGATTGTGGTTGAGAAAACAAACTTTGTTTGATTTCAATTTTTTTTGTTGTTGTTAATTTGTTGAGGTTTGTTTCAGGGCCCAGAACATGGTCCATCTTGGTGTATCTCCCATGGGCACTTGAAAATAAAGTGTATTCTGCTGTTCTTTGGTGAAATATTTTATAAAATTTTATATAAACTTCTATTAGATCTTGTTGGTTAATGGTATTGTTGAATTCTTCTATATCCTTGCTGATTTTCTGTCTAATTGTTTCATTAATTGCTGAGAGAAGTTTCTAGTATTTTTTCTTTCAGTTCTACCAGCTTTTGTTTTATGCATTTTGCAGTTCTGTTGTTTGGTACACGTTTGTTTAAGATTGCTATATCTTTTTAGTGGACTGACCCTTTTAACATGATATAGTGTCTCTTTCTATCTTTGGTAATGTTCTCTGTGCTAAAGTGTACTTTATCTAATCTTAACATAACTACTCATTCTTTCCTTTGGGTGATACATATTTTTATATCATTTCTCTTTCCACCTATGTTATTATATTTTCAATTTCTTGTAGGCAGCATATAGTTGGATCATGTTTTTAACCCATTCTGCTAATCTCTGTCTTTCAATTGGCATGTTTAGACCATGTGTATTTAATACGGCTATTGATATGTTAGAGCTTAAGTCTCTCATTTTACATTTTGTTTCTTTGTTCTTTCTGTTTTTGTTTTCTTGCCTTTCTGTGGATTACTTGAACATGTTTTTAGATTCCTCTTTGATTTTTCTAAAGAGTTTTAGAATTTTTTTTTTTAAGATAGGGTCTTACTCTGTCACCCAGATTGAAGTGTAGTGGTGCATTCTTGGCTCACTGCAACCTCTGCCTTCCAGGTTCAAGTGATTCTCATGCCTGAGCCTACCAAGTAGCTGGGATCACAGGTGTGTGCCAAGATGCCCAGCTAATTTTTGTATTTTTAGTACAGACAGATTTTTGCCATGCTAGTCAAGCTGATCTCGAGCTCCTGGCCTCAAGTGATCTTCCTGCCTTGGCTTGCCAAAGTGCTGGGATTACAGGCATGAGCCACCATGCCCAGCATAGAATGTATTTTTTTTTTTTAATTTTTAAGAGACAGGGTCTTGCTCTGTTGCCCAAATCACAGTATAGTGGCATGATCATAGCTTACTGCTGCCTCAACCTCCTAGGCTCAAGTAATCCTCCTGCCTTTGACTCCCAAGTAGCTAGGACTACAAGTGCACACCACAACACCTGGCTAATTTATTTTATTTCATTTTTGTAAAGATATGCTCTCTTTATGTTGCCCAGGCTGGTCTCAAATTCATGGCCTCAAACAATCCTCTTGCTTTGTTTTCCCAAAGTGTTGGGATTGCAGGCATGAGCCACCAAGCCTGGCCATTCAAATGTATTTTTGTTTTGGTATGGCCTTTTCAGTGGGTAACATAGGTACTACATTATATCTACATAACGTCACAGGTATCACCATTTTACCAGTTCAGAGTGAAATGTAAAAACTTTATCTGTATTTAGATCACTTTACTCTCTCCCGTTTATATAATTATCTTGAGTATTTCACTACATACAGTTAGAATCACGTTAGACAGTGTTATAAGTCTTGTTTTAACCATGAAACATAATTCAGAAATTCAAGAAGAGAAGGAAAGCCTACTGCATTTTCCCATATTTTTGCCTACCACGATCTTTCTTCCTGATGATCCAAGGTGTCTTCTTTTATTGTTGCCTTTCTGATTAGATAAATTCTGTTAGGTATTCTTGGTATGTTAGCTCTGTTTGCTTTATAATATCCAGAGGTTTTAGTTGTGCTTAGCAAGACAAATAGGGAAAATTATGTCTATTTCATGTCCTTGAAAGTAGGGGTCTAAAGATATAAATTTTAACTTCTGTAAAGTTAGGAGCTGTCTTTCAACTGCTATTGGCAATTACACCATAGTAATTTTTGTCTCTATATGTACACATTTAATCATGGCTATTTATATTTTATCATATTAATTGAGTTGAGTACATTGCTGGAGCAAAATCTTAGTCTTTAGGAGAAAAGCAAAATCACAAACATAGGAGTTTCACTCACAGAAACTCTCATAGGAAGAGGGATTTCTCCTGGGCCAAAAAGTGATTCTCCCAGAGCACAGGAAAAGTGAGAAAGAAATGGAAATGATTAAATATCATCTGGAATAGTTCTCCATGAACGCCACATAATCCAGCCAGTATATTAGTTCTTGATGAATTTCATGGACTTGTATATTAACAGCTAAAGATAAGCTTGCTAGAAAGTATGCTAATATGATTGTTACTTTTGGTGTCATAACTGGACAACAGCATTCCCTTTCACACTGCAGTCAACAAATCCTTTAAAGACCATTTGAGGAAGAAATATGAGCCTTTGTAGTTGTCAAAAACCT
Organism: Cebus imitator; assembly: GCF_001604975.1. Taxonomy (NCBI): domain Eukaryota; kingdom Metazoa; phylum Chordata; class Mammalia; order Primates; family Cebidae; genus Cebus; species Cebus imitator. The sequence continues at coordinate 11,146,296 of NW_016107319.1, read as the reverse complement.
TCCATTGATACTTTCTGGTACAAGCAATAGTGTCAGCATCAAAACTTACAGAATGGGTGTCAGTGCCCTGGAAGAAAACTTAGAAACCATAGTGGAGCTCTCTCTTTAAAAATGCCGTTTCACCAATTCTGTGGATAGGACAGAGGACAACTTTGAGTAGAAAATCATGGGTATCAACAACTCTGATTTGAAAAGCGATTCGGAAAATTAAGATACTGATTATGATGAAGTTTCTTTATATATATATGCACAAGAGTAATCCATGATAAAAATTATGCCTGGGCCAGGCACAGTGACTCATGCCTGTAATGCCAGCACTTCAGGAGGCCACGACAGGTGGATCCCTTGGGCTTAAGAGTTCAAGACCAGCCTGGCCAACCCCATCTCTATGAAAAAATACAAAAATTAGCTGGGTGTGGTAGCCTGTGCCTGTAGTCCCAGTTAATTTGGAGGCTGAGGTGGGAGGATCACTTGAGCCATGAGGTCAAGACTGCAGCAAGCCATGATTGCATCACTGCACTCTAGCCTGGGCAACAGAATGAGACCCTGTCTCTAAAAATAAAATAGGAATAAAATTCCTCAGGGGAACATACATTATTTTATGTAAGTCTCTGTGAAGAAATATCTATAGGACTCATGCCAGTTTGGCTAGAGCCAGATGTACTGGGCATCAGCTAGTCTTGAGGTCCTTGGAGTATGTTACTGCGCTCTGTCATGAGCAATAGAGCAAGACCCTGTCCCTAAATAAATAAATAAACAAAATGTCTGGATACATATAAAAGAGTTCTCTCAGTAGATATTTAAAAATTCTAAGTGATAAGAAAGTATTATACTATTGTTTAATTGGTATCACTATTTTCCTTAGCAGTACATAAAGTAATGAAGTATTTTGCAATCATTATCATCTCTTTTTTACAATTTTAACCACTTTTTTGTCATCTGTACTCTTGGTATTTTTATAATATTTAATTCTTATAAAATATATATAACATAAAATTTGTCATCTTAATCATTCATTTTTAAATGTAGTTAAGTGGCTTTACATGCATATACATTACTCACATTGTTGTGCAACTCTTCCTACTTTGATCTCCAGAACATTTTCATCTTCCCAAACTAAAACTCTATACTCATTAAACAATCATCCCCTTTTATCTTCTCTTCATGTCCCCAGAATGACCATTCTACTTTCTACCTATAGGAATCTGACTACTCTAAGTACTTCATGTAATTGAAGTCATACGATATTTATCATTTTGTCTGATATTTCACTTAGCACAATGTCTTGAAGGTTCATCCATGTTGTGCAGTATGTCAGAATTTCCTTCCTTTTTAAGACTGAATAATATTTCATTATTAAATATTAATATTTATTACTAAAATGTGGTATGTCTATGGCCTCTTTGTATGACTTTATCCATTCATCTGTTGATGGACACATGTGTAAATGAGTTAAATGCCTCAATTAAAAGACACAGGCTGGCAAATTGGATAGAGTCAAGACCCACTGGTGTACTGTATTCAGGAGATCCATCTCACATGCAAAGACACACATAGGCTCAAAATTAAGGGATGGAGGAAGATTTACCAAGCAAATGGAAAGCAAAAGAAAGCAGAGTTTGTAACCCTTGTCTCTGATAAAACAGACTTTAAACCAACAAAGATTAAAAAAGACAGAGAAAGGCATTACATAATGGTAAAGGCAACAAGGAGAGCTAACTGTCCTAAATATATATGTACCAAATACAGAAGCATCCAGATTCCTAAAGCAAGTTCGTAGAGACCTACAAAGGAGCTTAGATTCCCATAATAGTGGGAGTCTTTAACACTCCACTGTCAGTATTAGACAGATCAATGAGACAGAAAATTAACAAAGATATTCAGGACTTGAACTCAGCTTGGACCAAGTGGAGCTAATAGACATCTACAGAACTCTCCACCTCAAATCAACAGAATAAACTCTCTTCTCAGCACCACATACCACTTATTCTAAAATCAACCACATAATTGGAAATAAAACACTCCTCAGCAAATGTGAAAGAACAGAAATCATAACAAACAGTCTCTCAGACCCCACAGTGCAATCAAATTAGAGCTCAGGATTAAGAAACTCACTCAAAACTGCACAACTACATTGAAACTGAACAACCTGCTCCTGAATGACTACTGGCTAAGTAGCAAAATTGAGACAGAAATAAATAAGTTCTTTGAAACCAATGAGAACAAAGACACAGTGTACCAGAATCTCTGGGACACAGCCAAAGCAATGTTTAGGGGGAAATTTATAGCACGAAATGCCCACAGGAGAAAGCGGAAAAGATCTAAAATCAGTACCCTAACATCATGATTAAAAGAACTAGAGAAGCAAGAGCAAACAAATTCAAAAGCTAGCAGAAGACAAGAAACAACCAGGATCAGAGCAGAACTCAAGGAGGTAGAGACACGAAAAACCCTTCAAAAAAATCAGTGAATCCAGGATCCGGTTTTTTGAAAAGATTAACAAAATAGATAGACCACTAGCCAGACTAACAAAGAAGAAAAGAGAGAAGAATCAATTAGACATAATAAAAAATGATAAAGGTGAGATTACTACTGATCCCACAGAAACACAAACTACCATCAGAGAATACTATAAACACCTCTATGGAAATAAACTTGAAAATCTAGAAGACATGGATAAATTCCTGGACACATACACCCTCTCAAGACTAAGCCAGGAAAAAGTCGAATCCCTGAATAGACCAATGACAAGTTCTGAAATTGAGGCAGTAACTAATAACCTACCAATCAAAAAAAAAGCCCAGGACCAGACAAATTCACAGCCAAACTCTACCAGAGGAAAGTACAAAGAGTAGCCGATAGCATTCCTCCTGAAACTATTTTTTTCCCCATTTATTTATTTTATTGCATTTCAGGTTTTGGGGTACATGTGAAGAACATACAAGATTGTTGCATAGGTACACACGTGGCAGTGTGATTTGCTGCCTTCCTCCCCATCACCTACATCTGGCATCTCTCCCCCTGCTATCT
>NW_016107319.1:11138110-11139851 GCF_001604975.1 Cebus imitator | reverse complement strand
TTTCTGTCTGGTTGATCTGTCTAATATTGACAATGGGGTGTTAAAGTCTCCCACTATTATTGTGTGGGAGTCTAAGTCTCTTTGTAAGTCATTAAGAACTTGCCTTATGTATCTGGTTGCTCCTGTATTGGGTGTGTATATATTTAGGATCGTTAGCTCTTCTTGATGCATTGATCCTTTTACCATTATGCAATGTCCTTCTTTGTCTCTTTTGATCTTTGCTCCTGAAACTGTTTTAAACAATAAAAAAAGACAGACTCCTCCCAAATTCATGTTATGAGGCCAGTGTCATCCTGATACCAAAACTGGCAGAGACACAACAGAAAAAAAAAAGAAAAAAGAAAATTTCAGGCCAATATTCATGATGAAAAGTGATGCAAAAATCCTCAGTAAAATATTGGCAAACTGAATCCAGCAGCACATCAAAAAGCATATCCACCATGATCAAGTCAGTTTCATCCCTGGGATGTAAGGCTGGTTCATCATATGCAAATCAATAAATGTAATCCATCACATAAATAGAACCAATGACAAAAACCACATGGTTATCTCAATAGATGCAGAAAAGGCCTTTGATAAAAAATTCAACACCCCTTCATGCTAAAAAACAAACACTCAATAAACTGGGTACTGATGGAACATATCTCAAAATAATAAGAGCTAATAATGACAAACCCACAGCCAATATCATGCTGAATGGGCAAAAGCTGGAAGCATTCCCTTTGAAAACTGACACAAGACAAGGATGCCCTCTTTCACCACTCCTATTCAACATAGTAGTGGAAGTTCTGGCCAGGGCAATTAGGCAAGAGAAAGAAATAAAGGTATTCAAATAGGAAGAGATGAAGTCAAATTATCTCTGTTTGCAGATGACATAATTGTATATTTAGAAAACCCCATCATCTCAGCTCAAAAACTCCTTAAGCTGATAAGCAACTTCAGCAAAGTCTCAGGATTCAAAATAAACGTGCAAAAATTGCAAGCATTTCTTACACCAACAATAGACAAACAGAGAGTCAAATTATGAGCAAACTTCCATTCACAATTGCTACAAAGAGAATGAAATACCTAGGAATGCAACTTACTAGGGATGTGATGGACCTCTTCAAGGATAATTAGAAACCACTGCTCAAAGAAATAAGACAGGACACAAACAAATGAAAAAAAATCCATTAACTTTCTTCACAGAAAAAACAACTACTTTAAATTTCATACGAAACCAAAAAAGAGCCCATATAGCCAAGACAATCCTGAGCAAAAAGAACAAAACCAGAGGCATCACACTTCCTGACTTTAAACTATATTACAAGGCTACAGTAACCAAAACAGTATGATACTGTTTGGTGCTGGTACCAAAACAGATATATAGACCAGTGGAATAGAACAGAGACCTCACGGAGAGATCCAAGATGGCTGATCACTAGCAGCTGGGGATTGCAGCTCCCACTGAAAGAGCAGAGAAGGAGAGGATGCCACACTTTCAGATCAATTTTTATTGCTCACACACTACGAGATTCCCAGCGGAGGAGCCCCACGTGTCGCCAGCGTGACTCTTGAGGCCGGTGAGGCGGTTTTGCCACTGCCTTGGTGTGGCGGTTCTTGGTGCAGAGTCAGAAAAGCACCATCAATCTTAAAGCCGCTGTTTTGGCCGGAGCAGTGGGTTGCTCAGATTCTAGCGCCGGGAATCAACAAGTTGGACGTCCATTCAGAAACCCAACTATAAAGACGGTAATTATAAAGA
>NW_016107319.1:11090821-11135515 GCF_001604975.1 Cebus imitator | reverse complement strand
CCAGTTAGAATGGCAATCATTAAAAAGTCAGGAAACAACAGAAGCTAGAGAGGATGTGGAGAAATAGGAATGCTTTTATACTTTTGGTGGGAGGGTAAATTAGTTCAACCACTATGGAAGACAGTGTGGCAATTCCTCAAGGATTTAGAACTAGAAATATCATTTGACCCAGCAATCCCATTAACCCAAAGGATTATAAATCATTCTACTATAAAGATACATGCACACATATGTTTATTGCAGCATTATTCACAATAGCAAAGACTTGGAACCAACCCAAATGCCCATGAATATTAGACTGAATAAAGAAAATGTGCCACATACACACTGTGAAATACTATGCAGCCATACAAAGAATGAGTTCATATCCTTTGCAGGGACATGGATGAAGCTGGAAACCATCAATCTCAGCAAACTAACACAGGAACAGAAAACCAAATACCACATGTTCTCATTCATAAGTGGGAGTTGAACAATGAGAACGTACAGGAACAGGGAGGGGAACATCACATACCGGGCCTGTTGGGGCATGGGGTAAAAGGGGAGGGAGAGCATTAGGAGAAGTACCTAATGTAGATGATGGGTTGATGGGTGCAGTAAACCACAATGGTGCATGTATACCTATGTAACAAGCCTGCACCTTCTGCACATATGTCCCAGAACTTAAAGTATAATAAAAAAAAAAGAGAAATACCTAGTTGAATGAAGGTATATTTGCATATTAAATAATATCAGATAGTGTCTTATTGACTTGATGATTGATATTGAAAGCCATAGGAAAGAAGACAAAAATGGCATTTAAAAATCTAAAATGAAAAAAAAAGAAAGTCTAAAACCATTCTATACTTTTACAATATACTCTTGCCTCTGTGCAAAGTCAAATTATTGTAGGCTAGTAAGGAGGTAACAACTTAGTTGGGCATGCCATAAATTAACTCCAAACAGCAAAGCCAAATAAGCAAACTCAACTTTAAAAATGATCTCTTGGCTCAGACTTCAATAAACAGAGAAATGGCAACGGGTTAATCCTTCACTTGTTGTAGGCCAAAGATAGAGATGTGACCCTGATTGTTCCCACACAAAAAGCATGCTTGTATGAAGGTATTAATAATAAGTAAGTAGTAAGGACATGGTCAAGAAAATGGGGACAAATTAAATTATAGCATGAAAATCAAAGCAATAATTTAAAGAAATCTATTATTTATGAGAATAATCACAACCACGCAAAACATACTAAGATTTGGGGTGGGTGAACCTAACAGCTGTTAAACTTAAATCTTCCTCTTCATAGTAAAGCACTAGCTATGGAACAGGCTAAAAGGCAGGTGACCTTTGGGAGGGTCTATTATGTGTCCTTGACATTCAGGGAAAGAGGGCCAAAAGGAAGATTTTGCCTCTCCAGAAAGAAAGTTGCACAGGAAACAAAGCTGAAAAAGATAAATTGTAGTAAATGAATATCAAAGAAGAGCTATTAGTGCCACATAATTCCAGCATTACAAGAATAGTCTTAGGGTGGAGAAATTTTTTTTTCCTCTGTAAGAGTCATAAAGGAGCCACTAAAAAAAAAAAAAATCATTATTGGCTACATGGAAATAAAAACACTTTCACTATTAACTTCTTTTTTGAAAGAAAAAAAGACAAAGCATTCAACTCTCAAGCTTTTAAGGTAATACTGAATTCAGTACATACAAGTAATAAGACCAATGTTTTAAAACTGGCTGCGTTATGGCCAGTTATGAGGGGAAAAGGAGAAGAGAAATATGGGGAAGGGAAAGAGAAGAAAAAAGATGAACATATTCCGTCATGACTTCTTCTCCCAGGCCCTTCAACCCTGCTCAGCCTCACACGAGTAGCTTTGGGGTGGCCCTAACTCACTCATCCCACAAACAACCCAAACTCTTCCTCTGCCACCCACCACCACTCTCATGTTAGTAAAAGGAAGTTATTCTAAACCTTCTGCAGAGACCTTCAGCTCCCAGAGTCACACTGACCACCTAAGTTTAACCACTTTCACATCCCTCAGCCGTCCAAAATGGGTAAACTTAAACAGACCCCCATTAACACTCCTCAAGCCACTGCATTTTTATCTCTCCATGGAATCTTTCTTTCCTCCCTTTATCTCAGGAGAGATGGCACCCTCTCACATGTTTAAGCCTAACCCCTCTACCATTGTCATGGAGAGTTTCTCTATGGTTCTATCCCTTCAACCAGCTCCTTTCTCTCTAAGCAGTCAAACTATGTAGCAGAAGCAATATGCTATGGTCTGAACGTTGGTGTCTTCTCAAAATTTTTATGTTGGAACCTAACACCCAACATGATAGTATTAAGAAGTGGGGTATCCGAGAAGTGATTACGTCATGAGGGCTCTGCGCTCATGAATAAGTTTAGTGCGCTTATAAAAGAGATTGAAGGGAACACTGTGTCTCCTTTCCCTTTCATTCACCCTGTGAGGACACAGCAAGAAGGTGCCGTCTACGGAGCAAAGCAAACCCTCACCAGATACTAAATCTGTTGGCAACTTGTTCTTGGACTTCCCAGCCTCCAGAACAGTGACCAACAAATAACTGTTGTTTATCAGTTACTCAAGGTATTTTGTTATAGCTACCTGCACAAACTAAGACGCAATAATGAGGTAAAACATTTGTATGGTATTAATAGTTTCCCACTTTTAATCTTTGAGAGGTAAGGTGACTCACCATTGCTCACACAAGTAGGCCGTGGCAGAGTAAGGACTCAAACGTGAGCCTTCCAGTTCCAGGCGGAGGCCAACAGCTGGACCATCTCCTTAAGATCACTGCAGAAGAGCTTCCCAGCTGCTGAGTGCACATACAGATCCCTGCTGGGTTGGAGGAGAACCGAGTTACTAAATCCCTGCAGGCCTCCTTAGAGTCCTGCAAGGTTGAGATGTTGGGAGCCCCAGGCAGTTCCTCTCCTGCCCCAGCAATCTTACCCATGGACACCAGGATACTTTACAAATACAACCATTTTCCACAAGTGCCATGACTTGAATGAGGCTGGGAGGTGCCGGGGTGATCAGTCATCTCAGTTTTCCCAGTAGTTTCCTGGTTTTAGCACTAAAAGTTCTAAAGTTCAGCAACCTCAGTCCTGAACAAACAGTAATGGTTGGTCACCTTAGGAAAGTGAGGACCTGCAGCTGTCTATGCCTCTCCAAGGGTGCTTCTCATACACGGCCTTTTATTACTGGGCTTCAGATTCACTGAATAAACATTTGTACAGTCCCTACTAAAGAGTGTTGTGCTGGGCATGGGGATGCAAAACGAACAATTCATGTTCCTACTCTCAAGGTGCTTGCAGTCCCGTGGGGAAAATGGTGCATATGTCTAAATGTGCACAACAGAAAGTGAAGTATGACTTTAAACAAACAAACAAAACACCTCCCCTCCTCCCCCTAAAAAATCTCTGTGTATTATAACAGCCAAAGGAAGAGAGAGTTTTTCAGGAAGGAGAGGGTGACAACAGAATCAAATGCTAAGGGACACCTGAAAGGGCAAGGACTAAGATGAGTCCACTAGATTTGAAGCCTAGAAGTGAGGAGAGAGCAATTTAAGTAGAGTATCAAGGGCAGAAATTAGCAGCAGAGGGTGAAAAACACAGCCAGAGCCAACCTCAAACCCTTAAGCCAGAGGATTCCACTTTTGATCATGAATGACTAACTGGTACCAGACTAGCCCTCCCGTCATAAACAACTAGAAAACTGGACAATGTCTATGAATCAACATTAGACATTGCACAACTGGCAACTGTCATCACCGAAATAATTTAAACAAGAAAGGTCAGCTCAGTGTTAGCCCCAGTGTTCCGCCTGGAGGCATTTACCAGACGCTGGCTTAGGGAAAGAAATGCCAGCAAAGCACAGTGATCACACTGAGTAGAGGAGACAAAGATCGGAGGTGAGGGAGGCGGACTCCTTACCTCACTCTCCTTACTCTGCTCTTTCTTCAAAACATGAATTCCCACCTGACACTATACATTTAATTTGCTGTTGTTATTTTGTCTCTGTTTGACTTCCTCCTCAGGATGTAATCTTCATGAGGGCTGGGCAGAGATACTCTTTATGTTATCCCTGCTGTTTCCTTAAATGGTGTATGTAATCAATGCCCAATATGTTTTTGACTGATTGGAACCAAAAGGGAGAGGGTAATGAGGAAATAAAGGCAGGAAACAGACATTTTCAAGAAATGTATAGGTGAGGTCAGGAGTTCAAGACCAGCCTGGTCAACATGATGAAACACCATCTCTACTAAAAAAAAAAAAAGTACAAAAATTAGACAGGCATTGTGGTGGGCACCTGTAATCCCAGCTACTCAGAAGGCTGAGGCAGGAGAATTGCTTGAACCTGGGAGACCAAGGTTGTAGTGAGTTGAGATCTTGCCGCTGTACTCCAGCCTGGGCAACAGAGTGAGACTCTGTCTCAAAAAAAGAGAGAAATGTATAGGTGAAGAGAAAGAAGAGATAAGTTGGAACTAGTAATATTATAGAGTTTAAGGAAGGAGGGAGGGAGGGAGGGAGAGAGGGAAGAAGGAGGAAAGGATTTTCACAATTTAAGATTGAGTTCATTATCTCTATATAACAAATCACCTCACACTAAGTGGCTGAAAATTGTAAAAATTTATTATTTCTGTCCCTTCTGCATTTGGGTTGAGAAATGTCCAAGATGTTTCTTCATTCACATGTCTGAATCCTCAGCTGGTATGGCTGGAACAGCTGGGGGCTGGTCAGGCTTCTGTTTCTCCACATAGCCTCTTACATGGCTAGCTTGGGTTTCCACACAGCATGGAGGCCCCAGGGTAATCAGATTTCACAAATGGCATCTGAATTCCCAAAAGAAGGAAGCAGAAGCTACGAATTCTGTTAAGTCCTGGGCTCAGAAATCCCAGAAGTCACTTCCACCACATGAAGTCACTTCCACCACACTCAGTCACAAGGCCAACCCAGATTTCAGAGGAGGGCAAATAAATTACAGTTCTTTATGTGTGAGGCAGCCAGCATGAGTGTTCCAAGAAGGGAACATTTTTAGAAGCCATGTTTGGTGCTAGTTACCATGAATGCTTAGAAAGAAGCATTACAAAATGACAATAAAGACTTGGTGGGGTGGCTCACGCCTGTAATCTCAGGACTTTGGGAGGCCAAGGCAGGTGGATTGCTTGAGCCCAGGAGTTGGAGACCAGACTGAGAAACTTGGCAAAACCCTGTCTCTACAAAAAAAAAAAAACAAAAATTAGTTGGGTGTGGTGGAGAACGCCTGTAATCCTAGCTACTCAGGAGGCTGAGGTGGGAGGATCGCTTGAGCCTGGAAGGTCAAGGCTGCAGTGAGCCACGATTGCAGCACTGCACTCCAGCCTGGGTGACAGAGTGAGACCCTGTGTCAAAAAAAAAAAAAAAGAGACAATAAAGATGAAGGTTAAGGTGAGGCCACATCAGTAGCCCAGTAAAACAGAGTGATTATTGTCCCTAGAACCTGAAACGTCAAGAAACTGAAGGGTTACAGTGTCATTGATGAGAATACCTGCATACCAATGGATGTTAATGTATGAGACGCAGACACTGAAGTCACAGAGGAAGATGGATGTGTGCTTGGCAAGATGTAGGTGAGGGTGAAAGAGATGGAGAGAGGCTGCCGTGAGAGGACGTTGGGCTTCAGAAGAGAAGTAGTAGAAGGATAGCCTGGAATTAGCAGAGTTTGGGGAGGCAACCCCGCACCTCAACCCATGAGCAGGAAGAGTGACCTCTGGTGGAGAAGTTTGGTAAGGGAATCTCATGACAGAAATGCAGGTTTTAGTCAAACTGATAAAACAAGAGATCAAATGGAAAATGTGAAAAGAGATAGAGAGACTCACCATGGGAAAGGGCAGGTGACGGAAAGATGCAGCTGGGTGAAATGTAGTACTGAAATCCTCCAGACAAATACGGGAATCGAGATTGGCTAGGAGAGCACATTTAAGGTTATGTGAGAGGGACATAGAATGGAGGAAGATGAATATCAGCAAGTAGGATGGAACTTTGCTCATTCTTGCATTTATCCTTTCATGAGGGGAGGAATTGGTAGATATTTGTTTAATTATCCGGGTTGGTATCAAGATTTTCATCTCGTTCTTTGCTTCTGAGTGTGGAATCATCACTTCATTTCCTCAGTTAGCTTCCTTTAGGGTGATCTTGAGAGTAGCACTAAAGTTTGGGGGACACGGAGGAAAGTGAAAGACAAGGAAAGTTTATACCAGAGAAGACTCACAGAGCTAAATGACGAAAGGTTCATGTAATGATATCAGACTACAAATCCATATCTAAAATTCTAAACACCATCTCCTTGCTCCCAAGAAGGAGAAAATCAGAAAATTCATGCTCTCTCTCTCTCTCTCTTGGAAGAAGAAGAAGAAGAAAGAAGAAGAAAGAAGAAGAAAGAAAGCATAAGAAATAAGACATTATGCGATACTTTGATGTATCAAAATAAAACAGAACGAACATAGCGTCATGTCAAAGGTATTTTTTTGTTGTTATACATCTTGAGCCAAAAAGGATTGCAAAATATTTTACACACACATTGCTCTCTTACTCTGCAAGCTAGGTAGCAGAAAGCACAGCTGCCAACATGGCACCCCCCATGCTCTAAGAAGGGCAAGCTTACTGAATTTTAATTTGTGCTGCCTTTACAATATTTTAAGTTTGAAATGAAAAGTACACAGTTTCTTTCATTAGGGAAAAAAGGGGATAGTGATGAAATAGGGTGGTTGTTATCTGAATTAAATTAAATATTTTCTTGTTTATTTTGTTTGGTGCTTTTCTTTTTTCTCTGAAGAGGCAAAATACTCCAATTATGGCTTAATGGAAGTTGTTACTCAATGGGAACAATCCATTCACAGTGTTGAAGAAAAGAACATAGGTACCTTTGTTGGTTTGATTTGGTCTAAGTGGCATTCCGCCTTAGAGCAGGCAGAGAGAGTTGAGCAAGATTCGATGGGTTTTCAGAACACGTCATTGACAGGAACTTTCTCTCTCCTCTCATCCCAACACCATAGGCCTGGAGGAAGACAGTTTCGTTCTCCTGAGCGGGCTATGGTCACCAGGGAGGCTTGGTAGCATGCAGTTTCCTCTTTATCTCTAAATAAAACAAGACCCTTGCAAAGCTCTGCTTCCTAACTAACACCTTAAGCCCAAGCAGAAAGTCACCTGGCGTCTACCCAACTTCTCTGAGTCACTGAAATGACTTGTTTAAGATAACTTGGTCAGAAGCAGCTGCAGAAAAAACGCTTATTCCTCCCATACAGCCACATCCCCTGGACACAGATTCCCTCCTTTCATGAACAAAGGTGATTCACTCCACACCCACACTCATTGCTCAGGCCAAAGTTGGGCTAAAAACAAAATTAATATCTGCATCTTTTTAAAAAAAGCTTCAATAAAATGAAATTCTCCCTCTCATTCCTTAGATCATGGGAACTGCTTGCCTAACAGAACATGAGAATTGTGAGGAAAGGAGTCTCTAATTTTCCTCCACATTTGCTAACCATCTTTTTGCATTGTCCCTAGAGAATCTAACACTTAGCATACTTCCTTGCAACCTCTTAGTTCATGTCCAGGCTTTTTACACCAAACCAATCCATTACACTTTCTTTCTAGAGCCAAGAGGAGTGGACATTTGGTTTTTTGGTCACTTGGTATCCATATATATATACCCTAGTTCCTGTAACTGCAGTCAGGGAAGCACCTGTCACTCATTCCTGGTCCCTGTGGCTCAAAGGCATCACTCCATACAGGCCTAGTATGGTCAGTGCATGATCCCACTGTCCTGGGGACTGCAACTGGGTCCAAGGCAGGTAAATGGCTAAGTCAGAGCCCATAAGGAACAGTGAGTTCGAGCAGATACTTCTGGGAAACAGACTTTCTTTCTTCCTGTGCTAAAATTGAGAGGGCAAAAGGTTAGAGCTGTGCCTTCATTTTGCTGCAGTGTAGAGCCTGTGATGAAAGCTACCCCAGCAGGAGGAGTTGCTAAGAGAGTAACCAAGTCCTGGATATGCTGTTAGCGCTCTGAATACAGGAAGGCCTGAAACAAGCCAATTCCTGGGCTTTTCAGAGTCATTAATCCTCTTTTGATCTTAAGGCAGGATTTTGCAACCAAAAGGGTCATACGTGGCACTCCAAGTATCATCTCAGAGCCCTGTTTTCTAGATGCTGGCTCTATTTATATGCACTCTCCTTTGCTTGTTAAAATGATCTTCCTCTTAGAGTCTCCAACAAATGTCCCCTGGTAAGGGCTCCCCATTTTGTTGAAGCCATCCTCATTCATTCTGTGCAATCCAGTGGTGAAGCATAAGCTCTTCACATGTTGACAGCATCATCTGTATCTTTCTCTTCTTCCCATTCATCCATTTTCAATCCACCAATGATTTACAGAGTGCTCAGTACATACTCTTAGAAGGCATGAGGGATGGGCGGCCTCAGCCTCAGCCTCAGCAAATATGCATAATTACAGAACAGGTGGTGTGCACAAGGACAGGAAAATGTAAAAAGTGATGCGGAGCACAGAGCAGGGGGCCTGGTTGGAAGGACTGGGGCTCCTAGCATATCTCCAGCCCTCTAAAGATCTTCCATTAAGGTTGGACATTTAAGCAAGAGAGTATTTTCCATCTTCCCTCATGATCACTTTTCATTCTCCTTATATAGTAAGAGATAATGATTTTGGAATATAGAAGAAGTATCCCAGGAAGAAATTCATTCCACTTGGAACATATATTTATGAGTATATATACCATATGCCTGGAACTTTCTGGACCCTGAGGACAGAGTTCCTTAGTGTCACAGAACTTATGCTCTAGTAGGAGAGACAGGCCACAAACAAGTAAAACATAAGTAATTAACTGATGTCACATGCTTAGAAGAAATTTGAGCATGGTAGAGGGATGGAAATGTTTGACTGGAGTTGAGGTGTGGGCCTGTCTCAGGTAAGGTGATAAGAGAAAGCCTCTCTAAAAAGATTGCCATTTTTGCAGAAACACAAAATATCTGAGGCTGTATGTCATATGAAGAGCTGGGGAAGGAACATTTCAGGCAGAGAGAAGAGCAACTGCAAAAGTCCTGAAAGATCTAACTTCTCTATCAGGTGCTGTAGACACAGGGCTGACAATAGTTTTGGTGCCCACAGAAATGTTTTAATTCTTTCCAAACCAGAAGAAAAAAATGAACTTTCAGGTCAAAAAAAATGTTTTAATACACGTTTGTATGTTCATCTTTATACCAGTGTGGTGGTAGAATATAATTTTGGTTTTTTTTTTTTTTTGTACTGGAGGAATGGGCCCATGAAAGTCACATGAAGCTCTGGGCTTTAGAAAAGCAAGGCTATGTGACAAGAGGAGTGGAGGTGGAGGGAGGGTGGCAGGAAGTGAGCTCAGAGGTGCAGGCAGGGATACAGGCAGGTAGAACACCAGGTCTGGCAGGCTAGATTTGGAAGGTAGGCAGCTAAAGGTGGAGGAGAGGGGCAAAGAAAAAATCCTGAGTACTCAGAATTTTTGATGCTGCTAAAGTCCACGATTGGAACATTGAACATTTCTGACCACTTCAAGCAAGGGGCTTCTAATGACTTTTGAATTTTTCACCAATTAAATGAATGACTTCTTGTAGGTTACCAACTCCACCTGAATCTCGAGATCAGCTTCTGTTGCATCTAAGCTTGATGTTTTCTTTCTGACCTTCTACCCTGCTCCATTGTGAGATACAATAACAACTTAGAATGATGTTGAGGCATTTTGTGATATTCAAATACCATAAAAATGTGGTTGTTGTCATGATGGTCAATAATAATAAGTAATAATGCTTCTGCCCATGGATGGACTTTGGCTTAGAGACAAATAATCTTTTTTGCCAGCTTGCCTACCTTGTGTCCATACCCAGCATAATCAGGAATCTCTCAGCCACAACCAATATTTCAGGAATTGTCACACTGTGTTGTGAACTCATAACATTTATGACACTGCTTGTAGCTTCTCATTTACTAATACCAGCGATATTTAAAGCTCTTAATAGTGAAGGCCTGAGCCACTTGCTGCATTGTCCCTTTGCTTTCCTACATCCTGTTGAGACAATTGAGGTCATCTCTCATTTTCTACTGTGCATACTCATATTTAACATGACCTAGTGAAACTGGCGCCTGCGCCAGCAAGCTGGGAGCTCCCAGCATCCCCCAGACCTCTCAAGGTCCTTTGCAAAGCTGGCTGTTTGAGCAAGGAAGCCTTTTTCCGCCTCTCTTCTTAGAAGGAAATAAGTTGGGATGCCTTAAAGTCTGTGAGGTCAAAAGGGCTCACGGATTTTGTCAGAGCTTCTTTAGGAAGTCGCTTTTTATTACATCCTCCTGTATGGGCAAATACCAAATTTAAAATAATATAAAAGGGCTTCTGAATTTTAGGGTTAGGGTGGACTTTACAGGAATTAGGACAATCAGTTTCAGTGATACCTAAGGATAAGAAGAGCTCATTAAATGCTTAGCATCCAAAATATAAACTTGTAAAACTACTTTTACTTTTGTAAACATCATCAGAGAAAGCAATAGAAAGATGTAGAGGGAAAAAAAATTGTTTTAGCCTCTCTATTTTTTGAGTCTCATCTGAGGCCTGACAGATGGAAAAGCCTGTGAATAAACCAAGAGGCCCCCTTTAGGACCCTTTTCAACTTCAGGTTAATTTTCAGTGGTAATTCAAATTCACCCATGTAGTAGTTCCAGAATTCAAAAAGAAATTAAAGTGTTGCTGATAGACCTGCTTTGAAGATGTCTGATCAGAAATAACAGTCCTGAGCATCTCTTTTGTTTGAGTCTTTTCTTTGACATTACCTATCATTTGCAAATAAGTGAGCCATACAAATGGTGCTAGAACCCCAATCCCTGAGGGTCCCAATCCCTGAGAAAATGAAATGCAGCCTAAAATGCCTGAGTTGTGCAATCGGAGAGAACCTCCCCACAGTCTGGTGTTCAGAACAAAGGAGGTGATGGTCCTGCGCTCCTTCACCTGTCCACTGCATCTGGCCCGGGTGCAGGGCATGGTTAAAGGGCAGGCCTCCAAGGAGAACAGCAAGGATGCAGGAAGGGAGACTGAGGTGTGCGAGGGCTGCTCTCTGCCAGTATTTGGAGGATCGTCATGTAAAATAGCAAATCTACGCTCTGTGGCTTCAGAGGACAGAAGAAAGCACAGACAGTGGAAATGCTAGATTGCCTTTTTTCATTTTTCTAAACTATGGTAAAATAAATATAACAATTTACCATTTAAAACATTTTAGGTGCACAGTTCAATGGCATTAAGTACATTCACACTGTTGTATACCATCTATCTCCAGAACCTTTTCATCTCCTCAAATGGAAGCTCTGTGCCCACTAAAAAATAAAATAACTCTCAATTTTCCCCCTTTCCCAGCCCCTGGCAATCACCATTCTACTTTCCATCTTTATGAATTTGACCACTCTAAGTATCTCATATTAGAGGAATCATGCAATATTTGTCCTTTCATGTCTGGTTGCTTTCACTCAGCATAATGTTTTCAAAGTCCACCCATGTTGTAGCATGGGACAGGATTTCCCTCCTTTTTAAGGCTGAATAATATTGCATTGTATGTATACACCACATTCTGTTTGCTCGTGTATCTGTTAGTCAATGGGCATCTGGTTTGTTTCCACCTTTTAGATACTGTGAATAATGCTGCTGTCAACATAGATGTACAAATATGTTTGAATCCCTGCTTTCAACTCTTTTGGATATATACTCTGAAGTAGAATTCCTTATTATATGGCCATTCTATATGTAATTTTTTAAGGAATTGCCTTACTACTTTCCACAGTGTCTGTACCATTTTATATTCCCAAAAGCAGCGCACAAGGATTCCGACTTTTCCACGTCTTCAGCAACACTTGTTATTTTATGTTCTTAATTTTTAAAATAATTGCCATCTAATGAGTGTCAAGGGAAATACTAGATTTTGACTGACTCTAAGAAACAATGATCTCACAGTGAGATCTGTCCAATTAGGGTCTGCCTCATTACTAAGTATGATCAAATCAGAAGTTAGTCTATATAAATGTAAGTCTAGTTCCATAATTGAAAGTCTGTGAATATGTGACACAATGGGATCTGAGGACCTTATTATTTTGTCTATTTTCTGGTCTGATGCATATAAGAATAATGCATGAATTGTAATGGTGCGTTGGGAGTTACATGTACGTGACACATGATCATCACAAACTGATGATCCACAGATGTGACCTGTAGATGTACTTTGTTGAGTATATATGTCCCAGAACTTGGAGATTTCTCAATAAAATATAGATATCTTGCTTCTCCTATAAGATGGGAAAACACCGCAGCAATAGGCTCATAATCCCTGGAGTGAGAAAAAGGAGGTACCCTCCTCACTGCCCTGCTCAACAGTGTGTGACCTGCTGCCCCCAGCCTCGTTGTTCATTTAGGCAAGCTGCCCAATTATAATCAAGTGGTAGATGTCAGTGACTTACATACCTAAAGAGCTTTCAATAAGATACAAGCTCTTTGACCAAAGCATCTGAAACAGCAGAATATTACATTTATCATTTTTTCCAATATTCATATATTCAATTACTTTGTTATGTTAATTCTTAAACAAAAAACAACGAGTAAAGTCTAAGCTGTTACGCTTAGAGCCTTTTACAAAAATCGTCATCACTTGGCATTATGATATTGGTTCCGTGAGAGCAGGGGCCACACTGTATACTCAAAGCCAAGGTTGTATGATAACATTAGCCATTACTGTGAGTATAATAATATTATGGTTTCTTGTTGTTATTAAGTCTTGAGTGTATTTTGTGGTGAATTAAAAACAGTCATCCAACTCAGTAACACGATGACACAGGCACTTAAAATAGTGTGTGATTAAAACCATTCATTCAAAGCACATCAAGACAACAAGACTTGTTCTGTGACTTTAGTTCTTTCAAGGGTAAGATTCGAACCCAAGATTGGGTTAAACATTATCAAAATTTGTGTATGTGGGCTTTGTTTTGTTTCGTTTGGTGTAAAAATCATTTTCTGAATTCAGAGAATGTCCTAGTTTATAAAATAAATGTTTTTGATACTATTAGTTCCTGCTTGCTTTTTTCTTCTTTCTCTTTCCTTCTCTCTTTAATTTTTTAGTTTTCCTTGCCTATCTGTTTGTTTTAGACAGTGATAAAGAAGTGTTGAAAGGGAAGAAGTAGTCCTCATTCAGAATTATACTTTTCCAGGGGACTATAATGCAGACTTGAACGTAATCCGATGTGGGTTATAATTTATGTCAGATGAATGCCAAATAATTCTGGGTCATTTATTTTGTTTCAGGCACAACAATAGGGGAAGGAGAAGGAGAACAGGTTGGCTTAAAAACCCAAATCACGAAAACCTCAATAAATGTTTTATAACTGAAATTTATAACTGAATAAATGCCACAATGCCTAAAATTCCTGCTGTGAAAGTTACTGCTGTGGGATAAAGCATGGGGAATCCAGAAAGCAGAGGTAATATATTCAGATTTTTCCTCTAGCAGCCAAAGCAAATGAAAATGTTTCCCCTGGGAATCTGGGGACAGAGCCTGAAGAAGTCTCTGGGCAAAATTTCTTTGAAACCCTGCATTTTGACTTAAAGTTCATGCACAGTTTGGACCTCATGGCATATCCCATGCCATCAGGAGCAGCAGCATATCTCGGCTACTGTGCTTAAGGATTCAGTTAAATCCCATAGCAACCTCATATAGGGGAAGTACAATATTGTCATTATCCTCATCTTTAATAAGAAAAACCAGAGTACATGGTATCTCTATACATATCTTAATAAAAGTATGTTTTATATTATGTCAAAGTTAAGTTGCTTAACTTCCCCTCAACAAATGTATCAACAAAAGGAGCATTCCAGAAAAATGGCGATATTTATTCTATGACATCTCTTACTTTCTGGGTATTTCAAAGGTATCCCTGTTGGTAAAAAAGGATATGAGGTTCATACTGCTGAAGATATTTGCATTGAGTAGCTAATTCACTTACTGTTGCAGTTCAAAAAAAGTTTTAAATTATAGTAATAATACATGTTTCACTCTTAAAAACTTAGACAATAAAAGAGAAAAAAAATGAACTCTCATTATCGTGTTAGGTATCATTTTGGGAGAAAAAAAGCAAGAGGAAGCCTTGGGAAATGGAAAGAAAAAAAAAGAACAGTTATATTTTGGATAAAGAAAGATTATGGGTCCATCTATCAGGAGAGGTTTAAGTGGGACACCACAGTGGTATTTCTAGTTGCTAAAGGACTGCTACTGCTGAGAGAGCAAATCGCATCAAACATTCCAGAAGTGGAGACAGGAGAAAGGATGGAGGAAACATCAAGGAAGGGGTCTTGGAGATCAGTGTTGCCCACTCATCAGTTTTGCTTACGTCACCTTAAATTTGTTCAGAGCATGGAACCGAGATGGTGCTAGATCCTGGGGCACCAAGGCTTTCCTTTGGGAGACTGACTCTGCTTGACATTTCTCCCTCTCTGCACCCCTTCCCCACCCTGCACCCTGCCATAATCATCTACTAATGATGTACTTCAAATTTGTCTGAAGCCTAAATTACCTCTCACATAGCCTCATTATCTTTTCTCAGAATCCCTGGCTTGCTTGGAGAATTTCTGTACTTTAAAAAAAACTCCGGCTGGGTGTGGTGGCTCATGCCTGTAGTCCTAGCACTTTGGGAGGCTAAGACAGGCAGATCACAAGGTCAGGAGTTGGAGACCAGCCTGACCAACATGGTGAAACCCCGCCTTTACTAAAAATACAAAAATAGCTGGGCGAGGTGGTGTGTGCCTGTAATCCCAGCTACTCAGGAGGCTGAGGCAAGAGAATCACTTGAACCTGGAAGGTGGAGGTTGCAGAGGGCCGAGATCGCAGCACTGCACTCCAGCCTGGGAGACAGAGTGAGACTCTGTCTCAAAATAATAATAATAATCATCTAAATGTTATGGGAAATAACAAAGAAGAGTTAAGTAAAATAAGCCACGGAGTTCCGTAAACCCTACGGGATCAGGGATAATATCTCTATTTGCTCACTATGGTATTCTCATTGGTTTTGGCCAATGCCTGGCACACAGTAGGTGTTCATTAAATATTTAGTGAATGAATGAAAATAGCTTGTATCGGTCTGGGTTTGGGCAGAAACAGAATTTACCCCAGGTGATTCAAATGAAAAGGGTTTAATGAGGAACTCCTTACAGTGGTGAGTAAAGGTAAGAGAACTAATGCGGGCTGAGAGGCATCCAGGAGCTACCACCAGGGCTAGAGCTGAAGGGATGAGGAGAGGAAACAGTGTATTCCAACACTAGTGAAGTCTGTGCCATGCTAGAGGCTGTGATCATGGAAGGACAGACTTACAGCCAGACACAAAGCATGGAAGCAAAGACAAAGAAGAGAAGAAATATTCCTACCCTTCTCTCATCCCACTTGTCTCTCTTACAATTACCTCCCATTGCCTGAATCCAGCTGTATATCAAGCCAGCCAGGGAGCGTGGGTGCTGCAGTCACTAGCGGTCAGTTCCTGGGGCAAAGAGAACAGGGGTAGAGAAGGGACAACAAGCGGAGGAGGCAAATGTGGCGAAACCAGCACAATGCTACTTCACTAGCACACGGGAAATTCAATGTCCATTTCTGCATATTTAGGCTCTGGTTACTCTTAGAGATTACTTTGCTCTCTTTAATAATGTAACAATTGATGTCTACATGGGAGCTTATACTTGTTTTCCAGGAAACTGGAACCAACATTTCCTAGGGAGAGCACTGGGGCACCTGGGTCTACTCCTTCCCTGTTAGATAAAAACCAGTCTCCTGACATTTAGGACATGATGTGTGGCCCATCTGCTCCTCAGGCTTCCGACTGATTGTTGCAGGGAGATCACTGGAGCTGTAATTAGGATGTCCATAGCCCTCAAGTGCAAGTGGTCTAATTATGTAGCCTTGAGCAATTCCTTGCCTGGGCCATGCCTTAGTTTCCCCAGCCTTAAAGTGAGGAAAAAATGGTTCACAGAGTTGATGTGAAGATGAATTAGGTAGTCCTTGCTGATATGGTATGTTTCTTTTTTTTTCCCCCGAGATGAAGCTGTGTTCACACTCAAACACAAATACTGGTGAACACACTTATATTATGCAAAAGTCATAACAAAGCTTCCCATGGACACTACACTAAGAAGCAACCTCTCCAAAAAGCTAGAATATATAAAAGATCAGTCAGCAATATAACTTTCCTCTAAAACAACAAAAAATATGGCACAAATGAAGCTTGAATCTCCTGGTGTACAAATTTCTAGAGCCATAATCTTCGGATTAAGTAACTCCTGCAATGCCTGGTGTCTGTTTTTCAGGATGTCATTAACAGGAACTATAAGGAGCTAGTTCTCTGAATTCTGTGGGCCCAAGATGTGTGCCAAAAGAGCCTACGTATGTGAGGCTTTTACGCAAGCATACTTCATACTTCCATGGTGCAGCTCCTCTGTCCCAGCCTAACTCCACATTAACTTGTTAATCCGTACCCCAGACTCTGTTTACTGAAGGGACATTTGCTGGACCAGTTGTGCTTCAGACTCCAGGACAAGGATGTGAACTGTGGTTTATCCATTCTGTTCCTTCCTGCTATTTTAAGCAATTTGTAGAAACCATTCTCTTGCCCCAAACACTTCACAAAAATTCTGTTTCTCTCATTGTTCCCCAGATAGGGACTCCTGAGTGCAGTGTAAAGGAGGATGAGGTTTCAGAAGCTGCCTCTGTAAGAACACCCATCCTTCCAACATGAAAATGGCTCGTGGACCTGCCAGCAGGGAGCTGGGCTGCGTTTAGCGACTCACGGTTTGTGCTTTAAGAGTATGAGAGTTGTAGTGATACATCGACACTGAGTACCTATGAACTCCACTGAAAGGCTTCCTAAGACAATTGGCCAAGAGTAAGTGTACCATTGGCAGACAATGCAATGGGATCTGAACTTAGGCTACCTTTTTTCATGAAGGTATAAACATTTTATTTTGAAATGTCCACAAGGTTTCTTCCTGGAGAAGGTAACATCTTTTTACAGGTTTCCTGTATTTTATCCTAATATCTATATTCTCAAGATAGAGTTCATCTCTATGGTTTGGGTTTTTTTTTGGGGGGGAGTGGTAAATTTTAAAGTTTCTTTCTAATCCCAATAGCTATCCTTCATTCACATTTAAAAAGAACCTTCCAGGAGCTAGCAAAACAATATCAAGCTCACACTAAATTGTCCACACACAATATTTAAAAGCACTCAATTCCTTAAGTTTGTATGTTGCAATTTCAAATTTTCTACATTCTGGCTTGCAAAATGGGTTTGCTTAACTACTTTGGGATGCATAAATATGCCTTTACATTATGCTACATTTGAGCTCTAATTTTCTGGAATAGCAGAGAGCTCACTAGTCAGAGCTCAGCAAGCAGCATCTGATTCTGCTACTCCGACTTAGTTACTCTGACTCTTCATTTGTGTAATACCAGGGCAAAACCAAGTGATCTGCAAGGCACTTTCTGGCTGTAAAGTTCTGTGGTTCTAATTTTAAGCTCTAATTTTGCCTCCTTATTAAAAATATTAAAGTAGGAAATGAAATGACGGCAAAGAGGGAGTGTATAATAGTTAACTCTCACAGCATTGCCATTTGTTGCTTTATATGAAAGGACTTCTAGCCCAATAAAACACATAGCCAAACTCTAGCACCAAAAAGAAACAGATGGCGCTCAGGGTAACTTGGTCCTACCTTCCATGAGATAACCAACTACATAAAAATTGGCATAAAAATGGACAGTGGCAGAAGTGGAATTCCATAAATAGAGGTAGAGAGGAGTGACCACAAATGGCAGAGACAGTAATCATGGAAGAGAAGGTATAAGGGAAATGCATAGGAAGTTTTTTTTATTGGTTTCTGCTCCCATTGTATTTGCTGATCACCAAAAATCATGAGTCTGGGCATGTAATAATTTTGTCTTTTGTTATTCTTATAACAATGTTGTAGTCTAAGGAAGCTGTTGCTTGACATGTACATTGGGTGAACAAGTTTGTCAAGACACCCTGGGTGTGTAAACCATAGTTGGGGAAGAGGCTTGGGGGCAGAATGTACAAAGAGAAGACAGATAGATGTTGCAGAGGAGCTGAATCAGAGCTGCCAGGAAAAGGGACTGTGAAGGAAGCCACATGCAAGAGGGGACTCACAAGGAGGCAGCACTATGACTTGAGGCAGGTCGGAGGATGGCTGGGTCAGGCAGTAAAGAAGTACATTACATAATCAGACAAATCAGTTCAAAAATACATGAAAGTGGGGAGCAGCTGCTTAGGAGAGTTCCCATCCATGCAGATTTAAGAAAAAGACCCAAGAAAGCTAAATGGACAGAGATACTAAGAATCATGGCATGTAAAGGTTTGTAGACAAGAGTTTTATTTCAAGTTGTGGTTTAAGTAAGGAGTAAGCAAGGAAGAACTGAGTGGTTCTGACGTCAGAGCTGCCAGGATGGACTAGGTGAGGGGAACACACCACAGAGATCTGGAATTTGACCAATCTGAATATGACTTTGTACTCTGAAACATTCACATCAGGTGTTGGAGGTAAAGAACTATTGGGAAGATATTTAGGGAAGGGGCCCGAGGCCATGAGTCAGATGAAAGATATCCCATATGCCCAGAAATGCTTCTGTTGCCAGGTACTATATTACGCCATGGGCCTACACATCCACTACTTTTTAAAGCAAGGTTTAACTAAATTGTGACCAAATGTGCCGATTCCATCCAGGCCCATGAAAGTACATATTCGAGTAAAAGTCTACCCTCTGTAAAGAATGGCCGGCCATCGTGACCAGATACTGACTTATAACATGTGAAGTCCAGGCCAGGAGAGACACCAGACCCATGTCTCTGCTTTGGGACAGGCATTCATTATTTAAAATGTCAGACTTGGAGCACATTTGGGGTAAAGAGTGTCTCGTCTTAACTTTTTTTTTTTTTTTTTTTTTTTTTTTTTTTTTTTGCATGTTCATTTTTCTATTTACTTCTTCCAGTCTTGCTATTGCTAAATAGAGACAATGACTAAAGCAACAATGCAGTGATTTACACAGGTAACCAGCAACGTGGGCTTTTCCCCCACGTTACAAAAATTAACCTCTTGTATTTCATCCGGTATATCCAATGTATCCGCAACTCCTATTTCAACATTTTCCCTGGCGGAAATTTTGTTTATAGTGATCTGACTTGGCCGTCATCACCAACGCTCTCCCAAACCTCGGAGTCAGTTCCAAAACCAAACCAAAAAGAAGGAGGGCAGACAAGGCTTGAGCCTGCGACTGAGAACAGGGAGGTGGCACGCCTTGGGGAACGAGGGCCCGAGGCCACACGCGCTAATACAGACCAACCTCTGTGGAAGCTTCCGCCGTTGTCGGACCGGCCGCCGCCGCCATGTTTCCGCCGCTGAAATCCGCGTCGGTACGGATCGCCGCCGGGGTCTCGTCTTATCTCTTGAGGCACATGTTCTTGCCTTGGGAAAAGAGTGGGACCCCCCTGGTTTGACTTTCCTAGAGGGTCTGCGGCTAGGAGAGACTTGGGCCCTCTGTTCAGAGTAACTGGCGTCTCTACGTGGCTGGATAACCTGTTTCAACAAGACTGGATGAGCATCTTCTACTTCCTGTGTCCCACACGGGATCTCATCAGAGGAGCTACGCTTGGGCACACAGACTAACCCTCAGCTCCAGGGGCTTAGTGAGCTTCATTTTATGAAGTGGGTAAGCATGTTCACAATTGGATTCCAACACCTCTGGTAAAACCTCCATACATGTTCATTGTTCTTTTTAACTGCATCTTACTTTCATGGCAGTGGTTCTCAAACTTGTTGGAATCAGAATTCCTTAATACTCTTTACAAGTTTTTGAGCTCCCCAAAGAGCTTTTGTTTATATCAGTTATGTCTATTGATTATGGCTGTGTTGCTCATTGAAACTAGATTTTAAAACAATATTAATTCATTTATACATAACAGTCATACATGTAATATGTTAATACATTTTTATAAAAATAACTATTTTTTTAAAACAAAACATTTCATAAGGAGAGGAGCACTATTTTGCATTTCTGAAAATCTTTGTAATGTCTGGCGTAATAGAACACAGCTGGGTTATCATATCTTCTGCATTTAATCTATCGTGATATGTTTCTTTGGTTAAAGTAGTAAATGAAAAAAATGCAGTTTCATACAGATATGTAGCTGGAGGAGGGTGAAGTAGATTAATAGCCTTTTTAGATAATTGTGGATATTCTTCTTTGATACTACACCAAAGCTTGATGAGTGGTAGTTTCTTTAGAATTACTTACAGTATAAAATCTGAAACTGTATCAATAAACTTTTCATATTTTTTCACATTAAAACCCACTGATCCATCTTGTGCTTTGAATGGATCTTGTACTACAGTATGATTTGGTAACATCAAGCATTGGTCATTTGGAAAATATTGGTTCACTGAGCTTGGCAGATCTTCCAAAATCTTGAGACAATATCAAAAAGTCACATTTATTAACATTACCATCCATCTCATCAAAAAGGCCTGTAAGTATCAGGAAGCTGTTAAATTCATGGTTACGGATACAAGTGATCTAAATTTCTAATTTTTACTTATGAATGCAAATATTGTCACTGCCAAAAAATAGTATGCATTATTTTCCTTGAAATTGTAGGTTCACTTCATTTGTTTTTTTTTTTTTTTGAGAAATACCCCTCTGAGTTTGTCAGTCAGTCATCCTTTCAAGTAAAAATAACATTCCATTAAAAACCGGCTATTTCAAACAATCTTACAAATGATTTTCCTTCAGACAACTGATGTATTTCAGTATGCAGCAGAAGTGCTTTATAAGTACCTACCTTTTTGTCAACAAAGAATATTTAAAAGTCTTGTACTCAAGGATCGAGATTTAATAAAATTAATAAGTTTTACTGCTCTATCAAGGACATTCTTAAACAAACCTCCCTTTTTCCTTCCTCTATGTGCATGATGGTGAAGAATAGGATGACTATTACACATTTTGATGCTCTGCCTTAATTAGTACTAAGGCATTTTTACCCACTATCGCTGTTACATCATCAGTGCAAATGTCAACACAGATAAAAGGACAAATAATATCTTAGTGTTAATGTGAAAGTAGTTTTGACCTCATGGACCCTGGATAGTATGTAAGTAGTTTTGTACCTGCAGACCACACACTATTCTAGGGTAAGTGCTCCCTTTGCCTACCCACCCTTTGCAATACTTGAGTTTGAATAGATATCACTCCTGTGAGAGTGTTTATGAAACTTCTTAGAATGCACACTTTTGGGAAAATCTATTTTAATTTCACATTTGAGAGATAATGGAGATGGGGGTGGAGAGAGTACTGTAATTATTAAGATAAAATATGCTTTTAAAAGCTTGGCCAATGGGTGGGGTGAATCAAATAGAATATTCCAATATGATGAATATGACCAACAATAATCCAACCTCACAGTTCATGGGTATATATATCCCAAAAGCATACATTTCCAAAATTATGCGTTTGATTTTGAAATCCATTATTGTAACCCCCAACTATTTATTTTCCTAATGTTTTATGTTAGTCTAACGTTAAAATTAGTTTGTGTTCCCTGAGCATACAGCAATTGAGGGTGAGATGCAAATGACCTTGAAAAGTGTTTTGTAACATAGAGATACCAACCTGAGATTGATGTGGAAATTGTTCTGTCCTTATTTCCATTTTCTATTGTGTACTACTTCAAATAATTTTCGGAAAGAGGTGGAGTTATGAATAAATTCAATTTAAAAATGCTTTTGGCTGTTGATAGAACACCTATATAATTAAAAGTTGACAGCATTTGCCTGCATGCCTTTAAAAGGTTGTAGGAAATGTACTCTGCTTTGAGGAAAGGCCTAAAGTGTGTTTTCAATTATAGCATACTAAACATTATGAAGAGTCCCAGCAATTCAGAAAAGGTGGTGGTGTGTCTATGCAGAGTAATAATCCTGAACACCTTAGCCAAAGGTTCTGAAAAAGCAGAGTGAAGTGTGATGACCAT
Organism: Cebus imitator; assembly: GCF_001604975.1. Lineage (NCBI taxonomy): Eukaryota > Metazoa > Chordata > Mammalia > Primates > Cebidae > Cebus > Cebus imitator. The sequence goes on along the minus strand of NW_016107319.1, from coordinate 11,113,410 downwards.
TCTGTTTAGGTGTAAAGATCCTACACACTCAGGGCAATGGTCTACTTGGAAAGGATGGGCTCTGATTTATCATTAATATATTAATTTCACGTCTAATGCCACTGACAATAGTCAAAGTTATGGCAAATTGGATTTGACCTGAGTGGAAAGATAGTTATATTTCAAATTATAATGCAGGACAAACTTAACTACCAGTTTTTTAAAGCCAACATTGAGGAAGAACTGGTTTAAGGATGATGCTCCATTTTAAACTTGTCTGCTCTCTGTTTTGGTTTGAGATTGAATTCATACAGGTGTTTCAAACCTTGTTTTCAATAGGATTACTTGTTACTGGTAAGCTAGATCTTTTGTGGGGAGTTGGCAGGGAGGTATTGAACCTAAGATTTCTCTATCAATAAAAGACATCTTTGGGAGATACAGGACTCTTTAAGCTTCACTTATAAAACTGTGCAATATAAAGCTTTATTATTATTGTTAAAGGGGCAGGTCAGAATTTAACCCCCATGAGTCTCTTTAACACCACTGAAGTTGTAAGAATTAATTCAACCTCAAAGAGGCATGATTTATCCATGTAGGCTTATGGAGTGTCATTTTAATATTCTATATCTTTACTGTGCCTCCACCTTCTTTGATGAAAAGGTCTATTTAAAAATTGGTAGGAAAATATTTAACATAATAAGATGATGAGTCAGAGTTTTAAAAAAGCTAAAAAGGGAAGATGTAGTTAAATAATGCACCTTTTTATTTTTTTAGCTACATCTGACTCATGACATATAATGTATTCTGCTAAGTTCAAAGTTTCCTCTTACAAAGAGAGTTTTATGAAACAACTCTTCTTCAGACCATTTTTACTTCAATTATAGTAGCAGGTTTTGGAGTTTAAATCATTAACAACCTCTGAGTGAACTTTTATCCAAATGACTGCAAGTCACAAAGAGAACAGTCCTCTTTCACCAAGTACCTTTTGTGCTAGAGTGAGACCCGTCCTTTTCTATTTTTCTCCTTTATGTCTGTCTTTGAAGAAAGATGTGTGATTTGTAAAGTAATGAAAGTATGTATCAGTTAATGAAAACTGCTATATTGGGCTCATAATGCACACTGGAATTGCTTCAGGGTAAACTTCATATACCTGCAGTGTATAGCAGGGGAAAAAGTAAATTTCCGAAGTAAAGATTGCTATGTGCACTCTAGGAGTACCACGTAGCAGTTAAAGCAACCATCAGGGGTGACCTAATCTTATTTTCCTCTCTTTGTCAAGTAGCTGTAATGTTCATTGAGGAGCATTTTTCAGTTTTAACTTCACTGGACACTCCAAAACTGGGCACTTATTCTGTCAACTGTCAACCGAATTATTGATTTCACCATGTGTTGTCTTTTTATTTTTTTATTTTTGATTAGTTTTATTGGAATGTTTTTGGAGAGTGTGGGAGACGATAACCTCCAGATTTAAGGTGATGGGGCGAGAGAGTAATTCTTTTAGGGACAAAAGCCTGCAGAATTTCATACAGAACAAAATGTAGCTTAATAAACAAACGAAAGTTAAGACAAAAATTTATTTCCTTTTAAAAATCATTAAAATAATGAACTAATCGTTGTTTAAAGAGTGAGAAAAACTTTTTTCCCCCCTAGATTTGGCGACTAGCGGGATAAATTTGAAGAGCTCCATCCCACCCCCGCACGCGCACCCCCCATTCTTTCCAGACAGAGCGGTTGTAAATCCGAGGCTGAGTCCGCCCTGGGAGCCTTGGGGCACCTTCCTCTTTGCTCTGTGTGTGTGTGTGTGTGTGTGTGTGCGCGCGCGTGTGTGTGTGTGCGTGCGTGTGTGTAGCTCTCGCTCTTTCCCTCAGTCTGTGCCTGTGTGTGTGTGTGTGTGTGTGACAGAGAGAGCGAGAGAGAGAGCGCGAGAGGAGAGAGAGCGAGAAAGAGAGAGAGAGAGAGCAAGAGAGCGAGCTGTGAGCTGTGCTGCCGCCGCCGCTGCCCTTTGATCCCGACATTAGTGTTAGGGGCTTGGAGACACAGAGCGCGGCCATAGACACCGCCGCACCGGCACTCATTTATTTATACCTCCCATCACACACGCGAGCATAGGACACACACACACTCACACCTATTAGATCCGTTTCCATTGAAGAATATTACGCTCGGGGACAAGCCAGGTGCACGACCAAAAATTAAAAAAAAAAAAAAAAAGGAAAAAAGAAAGGAAAGAAAAGAAGAAAACCCCTCTTCTGGCTCCAGGAAACAAGCTTCAACCCATTGCACACACCGGAGAGAAGGGGTTTCCCCCTGTCCGCCCGCCCGCCCCCCAACTACCTCCCCGCTCCTGCCAGTGTCTGCCTCTCTGCCCCCACGGGGGTTTATTTGATCTCACATTAACCAAGGAGGAGAATGTGAGAAAAGGGGGAAAATGCCCAGGAGGAAGCAGGAGCAGCCCAAGCGCCTTCCCTCACGTAAGTCATCCCTTCTCCACCTCCTCTCGTGCCATTTTCTCGCCCTCCCTCTCCTCTTTCCCCTCCGCAGCCTCCTCCGTTGTTTTCTGCATTAGTTTAGGGTTACAGAGGTGAAACTGACAAAGACACAGCCCGGGTTACTCCTCGTTTAGGTCTATGCTGAGGCAGCCATGTTGGTGATGATCAGCCCCGTGCCCTTTCTATTCTCTCTCTCTTTTTCTTTCTTTCTCTCACCCCCCCTCTTTTTTTCCTTGAGATCGGGCTTTTTTTTTCCCTTTTCCTCCCCTTCCCCCTCCTCGCCCCGGGTTGCTGGGGGGAGGGGGCAAGAGGCGGGAGGAGGGGAGTAGTGTGGATGCCTGGGGTTTTTATCGGGGGGTTGGTGGGGGGAGGTGGGAGAGGTTGGAATCTTAAAAAAAAAAATTCCTTGTGGATTCCAGCGCCCGAGGGTGCGGGGGTCGGGACGCGCGGAGGGCTAGGGGCCGTGACATGGCGTTTGGGGGTGTCGGGGCGAGGGCGCGCGGCAGCCCGCCGGGTACGGGATCCAGGGAGAGGTCCGTCCCTGGCTAAAGGTTGCGCCGGGGTTGGTCGGCCCCGGAGCCGCCGGCGGCAGCGGCGGCGGCGGCTGGAGCAGGAGGAGGCGGAGGTGGAGGAGGCGGCGGCGGAGGAGGGGAGTCGGGGGCGGGCGAGGCGGGAGCGGCTGGGGAGGGTGTAGGGACACCGCACACAAACACACGGGTACACACGCGCCGCCGGGCGGCTGCTCCCGCGGCGCCGGAGCGAGGGGGCGCGCCGGGGCGCGGGGCGGCCGGGCGGGGGGCGAGGCCGGGCAGCGGCGGGCGGATGTGGGGTGCGGGAGCTGCGCCGAGGCGGAGGCAGGAGGCAGGGCGGCTCGCGGCGCGCGAGGTCCCTGCAGAGCCGAGGGGAGGGAGGAGCAGGGCTCCTGGCCGCAATAAAATGCGAGGTCAGTCGGAGCAGACGGAGCCAGGCGAGACTCGGGCTCTCAGACCCCCTCCCTGGCGAGCCTGAGCAGAGTCCAGGACTAAAGTGCATCACAGCCCTCCCCGGCGGCAGCCACACACGCCAACTGGAGACACACACCCGCCGGCACGGCCCGGTCCCCTTCCCCTCCTCCACCCGCGCCCCCGGTCCCTCTCTGCCCTCCCTCCGGCTTTTCTTTGCGCGACTCTTAACTTTTCCCCCACTCCCTCTCCAGCTCCCCCCAACCCCCCAGTCTTTCTCCGCTTTGAGTGTTCCGAGATGCTGCTAAAGCTAAAAGTGAAGGAGAAAGAAGCAACTAAAAATATCCCCCGGGGCCGCCCGGCTCCTTGAATGCAGGGAAGAGGGGGAAGGGGAGAAGGCGTGGGGCGGGGTGACGGGGAGGAGGGGACGCGGGAGGCGCCGGAGGGAGGGGTCGGGGGAGACGGAGGGTCAATTTCTCTTTTCTCCCCCCACGCTACTCCCCTCTCCCGGCGGTTTGGCGCTGCTCGGAGCCCGATCCTGCAAAACCCGGGCTGGGGGCGGGAGTGGAGCCGGAGCGGCCGCCCGCCCGGGTGTCAGGCCGACGTGGTCGGTCACCTGAAGTTCACGGAGGGTGGGGGAAGGGTTAAGGTTATGGTGTCTCCGGCTCGGGTTGTGTGTGAGCGTGTGCGTTTCCGCTGCAGACAGGCAGCGCGATCGATCTCCCCCTCGCGAAATATCCGCGGCGGTGCCTGCCCAGGGGACAGGGAGGGGGGCGTGGGCTGCTCGGGCCGGGCGCCCCCGCGGCTCCGTGTCACCCGGGCCGCAGCCGAAGTGGCGAGCAAGGGCACTTGCAAGCAGTCCGCTCCGCAAACATTCCTCTTTCTTTCCCCTTCCCGGTACGCAGGAGTCGACGCAAAGGGCTTGGGTTGTGCTTTTTTTCCCCTTCCTTTAAAAAAAAAAATGCCCCTGTGCAGTCCTTTCTTCGCCTGCCCGCTAGAGGTTCTGAGGATAATATCACATATGTAATATATATGCACATAAAATCACTCGCAGGCGGCTGCGTGTGTAGGGAAATTTTGTGCGAGGAAGGAGGAGGCGGTGGAGTCGGGGAAGGCGAGTTGGGAGGCTCCGCGCTGCGATTCACAGAAAACTCGCAGCAGTTGGTGGAAGAGTGTGCGTGCACATGGCCGGCCCGCCGCGCTGCCCCGCTTCGGTCGGGGGCTTGGGGAGGGGAGGGAGAGGAGGCAGGGATCCTCGGGGGGTCAGGGGAGGTCTGCCCTGCTCGGACAAAATGGGTTTCAGTGTTCTCTGCGAACTTGCCCTTAGATGGCAACTTTGGGAGCTGATGAGCTTGTGTGCGAAAACAGGGCGGTGAGGTTATTTGGTCATTTTCCCTTTCTTCTCTTCTCCCCCTGCTTAAAAAAAAAAAAATGTTGGCGGGGTTAGAGGGAGGGTAGGAGAGTAGAAGGGATTTATCTGTTTCGGCTGTGACGGAGATGGAACGCCTTCCCTCCTCGGGTGTGTAGCGCAGTCGGGCAGCTGCAGCCTGCCCTGCTGGTGACCTTGACCCTGACCTCCTGCGACTACCCTCTCCGCCTAAGAGGAAATTCAGGCTCCATTTTAGCTCTGGTGCTTGGTGGGCCTCTCCTGCGCGTCGGTGCCTGGTGATGAAGTTATATTTTGCGAGTGGGCTCTCCTACTTTGCGGTCTGATTGAATCCTGTTATCACTCACTTAAAAAAAAAATTACCTCCCTCTTTCAGTCACATAAAGTCACTTTTACTGAAGTAAGAAGCAATTACCTTTGGAAATGCCGTAAGAATCCCTGCAGTTTTGAGAGGGAAGGCTTAATTTTCTAAGCTTTTCCACTTACCTTTGCATTGAATGGATTTTTGTGGATGTGTGTTGCCTGTGCTAAGTGTGGCTTACACAGGTTTTTTTTTTTTTTTTTTTTTTTTTTTTTTAAGCAGTTTGAGTTTGGACTTTGCAATTTCTGGGCAAATGGTGTATTTTGCAGTTCAGTCACAGTCACCAAGGCTTGCTAAGTGCTGAGTGAGGCTTGAAACTTGCAAGTGGTGTGAAGTAGTAATTATTTGACTTTGGGAAAAATCAGTGTTAATTTGTATTTAATGTAGAATATAATGGCTGTTCTGAGTCCCAGTTTTAATGCTAAACACTGTTTATCTGTGAGAGGAGGATTTCTCTTTCGCTCAGTACTGTTTTGTATCAAACTTAAAATATAGTAAGTCTGGGGGTTAAATTTCCCCTCCTATAAGGGTTTTAAGAAGTTAGGGGCAGATTTAAAAGTTGACTCTAAAAGAAAGAAGTGATGTGTGTAACGGAGGAGGAGAAGGGAGATCTTGAATGAGAGAGGAAAACTGTTTTTGAAGCCAAAGAGTCCTTTTGAGTAAATATAAAAGTGGTTGATAACCACTGTTAATACATTGTTTTAAGAATCTGTAGAACCTGTAAACACACATTCAAGAAGGGCAAATTCGAATATAAAAATAAAGGAACTTGTGAAAACTGTATCTATAGAAAATTTGGAGTGCTTTCCGCTTCCTCTTAGGTCTCTCCCTGTGCCTGCAACCCCCTAAGGATTCTACAGCATAAAGCATTGCTACTTATAGACTCTTTCTGTATTGCATCTATTTTTCTGATATTGAGTACAATACTAGCCAAACAGTCTGGATCTACAAAGCTCACAGTCCTCCCACTACACAGCACAGACACCGGGGAACTTGGAAGTTCCACCCTGGAGTGGATTAGTCCTGGAAATCCAGACTAGCCCTTGGTATTATCTGATACCAAGTCTGGGGTGAGCCTCAACCTCTGGCACGGAGTCCCAGCAATTCCCCAGTCTGGGCTCCGGCCTGCTAAGGTTTCCTAGCTCCTTCTGTTCAGCTAGACACCCATGGGACTGTTCAGAACCGAATTAGCTTTGGAGATGGGTTAGCCTTTAACCTGACACTACTAACCTAAGCCTTAGGTTTCTGATTTAAAATTCTACAGAGCCATTTCCTCCTGGGCCTCTGAAGTAAGTGTGTGTGTTAGTATCTGTGTTTGTTTTGTTATACGGGCCTCATACATTTGCAGAAAAAGACGGCCTATATTGTGGGGTTGAATGGCGATCTTACTTTCTACAAATCAAAAGAAGTCCTGTATTAACTTTTGCAGGTGACCCTAAGCAAAGGGTATTAAACCTACACTACTTTTGAGGTGTGGTTTTAAAAATTCTTACACAAGATGCAGACTTTATTTTTTGGACTAGAGCAGTAATTATCATTTTGGGATTTAAATATGATTCTGCTGTTGTTCATGGCTCTTTTACAAAAGTTCTTTCCATTAACAAGGTCCAATACTACATTAAAAAAAAAAAAAGTCCGAGAGGCGCTTTGAGCTGTAGCACCTGGTTGTCTTTAGCAGAATCCTGAACTGGATAACTTTAAAAACTTTGTCAGCCTAAGAAAGAGGAAGAGTGAGTAACTGTGTGGGTAACTGATGCTGTGACTGTTATCTTGCATGGGACTAGCACTTTATGAGCATTATTACATTTGGAATCACAAACTGAAGAGGGAAAGGATAAGGAAGGGTGTTCTCTTCTGTTTGTTGCATCTGTAAATCTTTTTTACCATTGGTGATCAGCACTATTTCCTCATTAGCTTCAACTTACACATAAACGTGTATGAGTTTGGATCCTATTATATTTAACATTGGAAATTTGCCTGGTGCCTATTCCCGAGTGGGAACACAAAGGAAAAGTTAATAAAGCAGTTGTTTTATGATTCCAGTATTTTCATTGTTTACTCAGTTGTGGATCAAGACCAGATCAGGTTATTGTGTTTTAAAACTTTTTAAAATTCTCTCTTGCTTTCTAGTAAAATTGGGAAGCAAAGTGACTGAAAAGCAACAGGATTCCTTATTTTTATCATTTTACAAGTCTTTTTATGTCTAATGAAAGAGAAAGGGTGAAAGATTTAATTCTTTTTCCCTATTTATCCTTATTAATTTTTGCAGTGACCGGGCAGTACCTCCTGACTAACTGTGGCAGGGACCACGTGGGAAAAAATTTGAGTTTGAAGCAGCAAAATATTTCACTGATGCTGTCAGCCAGAGCTAATGATTCCAAAGTACCCAGAAGCAGTCTAGGTGGATGCTGGATAATCATGCCTATCTGTTCTCTGAAAAGAACATCTCTGTATTCCTAATACAGTAAGTAGGGTATCACTGAGCTTTCCTGCTAAAATAGGAAAGAGAGCTCAAAGTCACATTTCTTCTTATGCTTCAAAATAGTTTCTAATAAAAAAATTGATTTTTAATCTACCTGCATGCTGCCGTCTCACTCTGGGGATGACACAGCTTGTGTGAGTTGACAAGTCTCACTGCACAAAGTGTTAATAAATCATGCTGGAGAAGTATAAATTGGACAGCTTTCGGCCAGTGTTAGAGCTTGCTGTGCATTAGAGATTTTAGAGTCGTTGAATGGCATCTATTAGGAGAGTTCCAAGGGAGATGTAGAAAATCTCTGTCTTGTGAGGCTTGTAAAATCAGATGGACAAAGACCATGAGGACACCCAAGGGAGAGTGTGTGTTCGTGGAGTGATGACACAGGCTTCTCCTGAGGTCAGAAGTTGCTTTAAAATACAAGGAGTTCTATTCATGTCAACATGTTCTTGTAGAAAAGGCCGGATTGGAAATGTATGGTGCCTGGCTGTGTTGGTAAACTAGTTTACTTAAGTAATCTCAGTAGATTGGGTTCGGATCCTGTCTGGACAAGTTAGTTTCAGAAAAGAGGAAAAACTCTCATCCACTATCATTAACCCTGGTCACTTATCTGCAAATTGTTATCTTTGACTTAAAGATGACAAGGTGTCTTAGACTGTTTGGGCTGCTATAACAAAATATCTTAAACTGGATATTTTATAAACAATAGAAATGTACTGCCTACAGTTCTGGAAGTTGGGAAGTCCAAGATCAAGGCACCAGCAGATTGAGTGTTTGATTAGGGCTCTGTCTCTGCTTCAATGATGGTACCTTTTTGCTGTGTCTTTATATAGTGGAAGGGGCACACAAGCTCCCTGGGGCCACTTTCATAAACACGCTAATCCTATTCTTGAGGGCGCCACCCTCACGATCAAGTTACCTCCCAAAGGCCCCATCTCTAATACTGCCACATTGGGGATTAACTTTCAACATGAATCTGGGGGGGCACCAACATTCAGACCACAGCACAAGGTGTGAGGGAGGGAAATATGGTGGAGCCCACATTGCTACGCTCGTTTCTGTGACTGGTCAGCAGTGTCATCTGTGAAAACTGAAGGCGGCGTATTTCCAAGATTAGGTTAATATATTTGTCCCCATTTGAGGTTGCTGTGTCGTCCTCCATTCTTCATTTTTAAATATCCACTGGAGTATTAGGACAGGAGAAGGAAAAACAGAATAGGCTGGAGCTAATCTCTCCATTCTGAGTGATGTATTTGTAATTTTGTATAATTTAATCAGACTGATCGCAGAACAAGATAATGAGTGTATGACCTACAGAATAGGACTTTTGGGGGCATTAAGGATTTCCAGCATAAGGTTTTACAAGACCGTGAGCTTTGTGGTGAAGGCATAGATGTTGAGCTTTCTCTTATTGGAAAAAAAATCCAGACCAGGCCTAGTTATGGTAGGATGTGAGCTTTTCTTCAGCAGATTTCATTACTATATTGGCTTAGTTAATGTACTCTTAGAACCACATTTTAGACGTATAGATTGTAAATGATGGTGCCTGTTTCTGATGTACTCTTTTCTGTCTCCTGCTTTGCTAGGTATAGCTCAGTAATTCATTCCATCTAGGGCTAAGTGTACAAAACACTTTACAGTTCACGGTAGCTGAAATGTCTTCTGTCATATTTTATAAGAGAATAATGTGTGAAGCAGAGACCTTAGAAATAGCCAAGAGTACTTGATGGGCTGAAGTTTCTGGCTGCTTTCTCCTATTTGGTAGCAAATTTTGTATTTCTGTCCTCTCTCTGTAAGTTATGTTTTATGATATTGGAGAATAGTGTATGACTAGGTGCTGAGGCAGGGCCTCTCAGATGACTCCTGTCATTCCCTAGGGACCCACCTTGGGATATAATCCTTGTAGTTACAAAGTAGTTTCATAAATTAAAATCAGACTTTGGCTTGATACTAATCTTAAATGGTATGGGTACATGTTGCTGTTTATTTTATTAAAGTTAGCTTCCCTGTACACACACACACACACACACACACACACACACACACACACACACAGGCTACACTGTAGCTAATTTTATAAAATGCACAGTGATACTCGCCCACGATCTGAAGTCAGAATGTGGCCTTTAGCAACTCTGCTTTCACAGTCTGACCTGGGGTTATATTAAATGCAGCAGATTCAGTGTGCCTAAAAAGGATATTGTTTCCAACTGTCCATTCCCTTACTAAAAAACAGCCTTTACCTCTGAAGTTCTGTCTCTGGAGCTCTTAAGCGACCAGGGTTTAGATACACTTGGCTTCTGCTTTTAAGAAAATCCTAATTCAACCAAGTTTTCTCCACCAACAAGGAAGAAATGAATGGACCTTCTTCGAGACTGGGGACCGAAAAAGCAAACCCTAAAATAACCTTTCTCTCTATCTCTTTCTCTTTGGTCATTTCTACATGGGTCGATCCCATTAGAATTGTGATGTGAAGGATAAAAGAAAAGAGGTGAGAGAGAGAGAGATGTGGATCTCAGGATGAATTGTTTTGAGTGTGCTGAAGAAGCTGGCCTTCAAAGGAGACTGAAGAAGGCCAGGAGAAAATGGTCTTTTACATGATTGATCAGTAGCACTCTGCTTATCTGAGCTTTTGAAACAAGCTACTGTGCTTGTGGAGGGTGATAGATATTTCTAAGGTTACATAGTGCTAGTATCTTAGGTGGTCTGGCACTGTATTTTAAAAAGCTTTTGTTGTTGTTTTGTAATGAGAGGGAGAAAGTATCATCTGTGACTGTGCCCTCTTTTAACTTTGTCTGCTGTGTATGGTACAACTAAAGTAGAAACAGGACTCATATGCTTTCGAAGTTCGTAGGGCAGCAGTCAAATGTACTAACTCCGGGGCCAGGCTGTTCAGATCCCAGCTTTGCCATGGACTGGCTGTGTGACCTTGGGCAAATTACTTATCTTCCCTGCTCTCCACTTTCCTCATCATTGAATAGTGATAATAGTTTCTGTATCACAGAGCTATTAGAAGGATTAATTGAATACATATACAAATGTAAATATTATACATATACACAAAATCATGCCTAATTAGTGCCTGCTGCATAGAAAGAACTCAGTAAATATTACTTAAGTATGTGAAATGTGTTTTAGTTTGTTTAAATTGTGAAAAGATTACAGGTATTTCTGACCTGGAACTTTTTGGTGGTTTCTATGGGTTTTTTTCTCAATATATCTCATTAGAGTGGTGAGTAATAATAATATGATATGGTAAAATTCATTTACAAGGCTATTATTGTAGGGCTTGACTAATACTTGTTTCATAGGCCAACAATATTATACAGGGCTTTTACTATAGGAATGAGTTTCTTTATTTATATGATTTGACCTGAATTATATCTAAGCGGTGTAATAATCATATGCATTATACCCAGGTTTTACGTAAAGTGAGGATACTAAATCCTCCTTTGGACACTTAGAGTGAGACCCAAATTAGACAATATGTATTCCATAAATATTTATTTATTCTTCTGTTCAACAGGGAGCCCACCGATTAGAATAACACAGAGGAGATTTGTATTAGGTGTTCCATGTGTTACATAGGTAATAGTTCATTTACACAGAAAAAAGGAAAGGCAGGGTCTGCTGTTTCTAATCACAGAGAACCAATTCAAGAGAATACACTAAATGAATCTGAAATGAAGGATGGGGGTGTGTGCGTAGCGGGAGAGAGAGAGATCATATCGTAGGTTACAAGCTGGTGCCATAGTAATGTGTTTTGCCCCACACAGATACTGTTTAAAAACTTGAGACAACATTTTGGAAATCGGAGGTTTCATATAAAAATCCAAATTTCCAGCTTCCTTTGAAAACTTGGAAGAGCCACTCGCACTGGGCCCACCTCCCCACATGGCAGCAATCTGCTGTAGTCGGTGGCGGCTGTCTCCATTCCCTAGGCATGTGCTCGTCAGTCTGCCACAGTTCCTGCCACTCGGCCGCCATGTCCCCATATGCATATACACCTGCCTGCCTCCCTCAGGTGTCGTACCTCCTGGTCCCTGTAGGCATTTGGATTAGAAACTGTTCTGCATGCCCCAGCATTCTTTGATCTTTCCATTCATCACTGTGTTTCAGGTGTTGTATAGCACATTTGACTGCAGTATCAAGAAGCCATATAGGGATTAAGATCCTGGCAGCACCACATTGTAGCCGTGACACTAGCAAGTTACTGCCGTTATCTGCCTGTTTTTCTCATTTGTTAAGTGGGAGGCCATTGTAGGTTCTCTGAGACTAGGTCGGCTTGTACATGTAGAGACTTTTGATTGGTGTCTGGCATAGAGTATGTGCACAGTAAATGCTGGCCATATTAACACAGCTGAGGTGTGAATTCACTTCAACTGAGGATTCTTTGAACTGAATTATGTAATCAGTCAAGGACAACTCTTGCTGCCCATCAGTTTCTGATCACCATCAGCCAACCCAGTGGCTCTTAACCCTGGCTACATAGTTGAATCATCTGGGAGATTTTTTAAAAATCCGAACTCCTGGAGATTTAAATTGAATTGACCCAGAGTGGAGCTTGAGCATGAACATTTTTTATAAACTCTCTGGGTGATGTGATTAATTTGCTTAATCCTGAGTTGAGGACCCCTGAACTAACCGGAACTCCCACTCTGGGATGTTACCATTTCAGCCAAAAATAAAGACATGCAATGCTGAGCCTGGTCAGCTTATTGACAGTAATTTGTTACACTCTTAAAACCCTACACCAGCTTGTGGACTTCAGTAATTGACTGCAACTCTTTGAGGTTGGATACCAGAGAGACTCACGGAAGGAACCTACAGTGGACAGGAGACACAGACTCCTGTCTTCTCCTTCAAACTCTCCCAGCACCAAGGTTTCCCACTGGCTGTGTGACCTTGGGCAAGTCACTTACCATCTCTGTGCTTAAGTAGCTCCATCATGTAAAATGGAAAACCCAGTACATTACCCAAACCTTCTATTTATATTATGCTTTATTCTTCATGAAGTACTTTCACTGATATCATCTGTCTGTGAGGCAGGCAGAGAAGGGCTGCTTCTCCCACGGATTGGACAGAAGTGGACACAGACCCAGAGATAGGAAGAAGCTAGCATGTAGTCACCAGTGTCAGCACTACCAAGGGCTGGACCATTTGATGGTCTCTTGAGACTCAGTGCAGCCGTAGGTCTGTGAAATCTACATGGGATCTCACAACCTGAAGGAGATGGTTTTGGCCACTATAAACTGCTCAGAGACCCTCCACTACAGGAGGACAACCCCTTAGGTGCTGATGGAACGTGATGGCCTAGTGATTCATGAAAACTTCTGCTGTCAATGGTACTTCCCTCCTCAAAGACTCAAGATCTGAGTTTTTGATATTAGACTAAGCAGAGGGTAGTAGAATGGAGTCACATGCAGTGACACTATCTGAGTCCTGAATTATGTACTCCATATGGAGAGTACTGCCTTGCGTAATGGCCTAGAATTAGGCGGTGTTTTCTAATCTGCACTTGTTTGGCCCTACTTGTTAACCCAACAGTCCTCTCTAGAGCATGAAACACAGCTGTATTTGGGAGGAAACAAAGTGTGGGAGACCCTACGCTCCAGCAAACGTTACTGAAATGTGCGCTATGATTTCTCCCTTCTAGGGGAAAGCAAACTTCAAATAATAACTTGTTGGGTTTTAATCTGACCTTAAAAAGTTAGAAATCAAATTACAGTGAGCTGCTTTGTGACATTTATAGAAAGAGGGAAATTTCACAATCTAGAAGTAGGGTTTGGGTTGGCTACTAGATCGTAGTTAGAGAGAAGTGTTGTGCACAAATGGCTACTCAAATACTTGTTAATAGGTGAAAACATACATGTAGAAGAAGAGAAAAAGTACGAGAAGCTTAAATATGACTTGGACATACTCCATCAGGCTGGAACCATAGAAATCACAAATATTAACTCTTTACTAATTTATTTTTAAAAATCGATGTTGGCTTTTAATGACAAAAGTAGTACATGCTTAGTATAAATAATTAAACCCATGCAATAATGTTTAAGTATGAAAGTTCCCTCATCCCAACTTCCGCCCCCAGAGATAACCACTGTTAATCAACAATTAATATTTAAAACTCAGCCTTTCTTTGAAAAATGGATACATTTCAGCAGAGCTGGCTGAAAGAATTTAAGTGTGGAATTCAGAACAAGGGTGGCAACATCGCTCTTGGAAACTAATTCGACCCATCTATAGTATTGAATCCCAGATTGATTAAACAGATTTAAAGAGGAAAATTGATAAAGTACTTACAAGAAGGGAGACAACTGGAATGTTGTATATTCTTGAAATCAGCATATGAAAAATTAGTTGTTGAGGCAACTGGGAATACTTCATTTAAGAGTGGGGGTGTAAAAATTATGCATGGTGGCTACATTCAAATATGTGAAGTTCTGTCAAGTGAGAAAGGGAGTAAATTGTTATTCATCCTAAATTCTCAGCTGGTGTGTGATAACTGATACTTCCTTTGCTCATTCATTCATTTATTTCACTAGCACCAACTGAGCACATGTGTGCCAGGGATTGGGAATTTGTGGAGCTGAGTAGAGCATGGTTCCTGCTCTCAAGGAGCTCAGAGACAAATGAGCAGAGAAAGAGATGGAGACAAATAATTAAAATTCAGCTTGAAAAGTATTTTCATTAACTTATGAAAGTGCTGGTCAGAAAACAGAGAGTAAGACCAATAGTGTAGAAGTTAGAAGGAAGATACATTTGATTCAACAAGATTTGTTGAATAAGTAAAACTATCCTGCTGGGTGCAGTGGCTCAAGCCTGTAATCCCAGCACTTTGGGAGGCCAAGGCCGAGGCGGGTGAATCACCTGATGCCAGGAGTTCAAGACCAGCCTGGCCAACATGGTGAAATCCCGTCTCTATTTTAAAAATACGAAAATTAACTGGATGTGGTGGCGTGCACCTGTAGTCCTAGCTACGCGGGAGGCTGAGGCAGGCTGCTTGAACCTGGGAGGTGGAGGTTGCAGTGAGCTGAGATTGCGTCATTGCACTCCAGCTTGGGTGACAGAGCGAGACTTAGTCTCGAAAAGACGTAATAAAAATAAAACTATCCAAAAGTGAAACAGCAGATATTGTGTTTATGAAGAAGCTGGTTCAACCACCCGTTGGGGGTGATTTTCTAAGGACTTCAAGTAATGCGGGGTGGGATGAGAAGTGTTGAACTCTAAAATTATTTAATATTTCAGGAAACGATTCTATAAAGTGCTGCTTTGCTTAGTTTCTATTTAAAGTTTGAAATCTGTTCCCACAGCAGGGGAACACATCTTTCACTATACTGAATTGAGGGCCTTTTGGGAGTAAAGGTGTGTGGTGACACGCATGGTATCATGTTGGAGCAGTGATGATTTGACTGGCTGAGAATTATAACTCCCACGTGGTGCTCATTCATTAAGGAAAACTTTTGAGCATTTCCCTTGTTCACAGAAGTTCTGTAGGATGCAACTTCTGCTGACAGTTCTTACAAATGTTGACACAAAATAATCACAGAGGATAAGTACAAATCAATATGCTAACAAGTGAAAGATGATACACTATCTGTTAGATGTGTAAATGTTTGAGGAAACACAGAGCAAGTGTGATGGGTAAAAGATTCTCACAAAGGAATGACATATAAAGTGTCCTGAAGGAAGCAATGGAAGGAAGCAGTGGACTTAGATCCTGAGCAGAGAGGAGAGAACACTCCAAGAAGAAATGTCATTAGCTGATATGGTTTTGCTATGTCCCCACCCAACTCTCATCTTGAATTGTAGCTCGCATAATTCCCACATGTCATGAGAGTGACTTGGTGGGAGGTAATTGAATCATGGGGGCAGGTCTTTCCCATGCTGTTCTCATGATAGTGAATAAATCTCATGAGATCTGATGGTTTTATAAAGGAGAGTTCCCCTGCACACACTGTCTTACCTGCTGCTGTGTAAGATGTGACTTTGCTCCTCCTTTGCCTTCCACTGTGATTGTGAGGCCTCCCTAGCCATGTGGAACTGTGAGTCAATTAAACCTCTTTCCTTTATAAGTTATCCAGTCTCATCTTTATTAGCAATGTGATAACAGACTAATACATTAACCAAAAGAGGGCAAAATAAACCAAAAGTTCATTTATGTGAGAGACCCTAAGATAAGGGAGTTCATTGAAACAGAGGGGCCATATTGGTGATATAAAGATAAGAAGCAGGAAATATATGGAAGGAGCTGGCCCAGATAAGAGATTATGATTGCTAAATTCAGTGGTTTGATTACATCTCAAAAATCAACTGTGAAGTGTGGTAGTTTCTGCCACGGTGATAAAAATGGAGATGGAGGGCGATGGCCTAAATGACGAAGTGGCTTTTTCAAGTAGGGAGGGTTGTTGAAAACCCAAACTCAGGCGGATGGCACTGGATGCGACCCCTGAAGGGGCTGTGGGGTGAGCTCCGCCTCAAACCGGCTTCTCAGGGCCAGTGCTGCAGACACTCTGCCAGCATTTGCCATCCCCTCTTACTTTTCCCTTACCTCTTTGGTTCCTCAACAATCAGCAAGGAGAGTTTTAATGCTGTGTCTCCCTTAGAGGATCATAGAGTATGTGCTCTTAACAAAAAATTGTATATCTAACATCCAGACATGTGTAATGAAAAACATAATGACAAAACAAACATCTGTAAACCTACCACCCAGCTTAACTAGTTTTAATGCTATCAAACCTGTTCGTGTATTCTTCTCCTGCTCCCTGTCTCCTAAGAGTTCCCATTACCCTAAATGCTCTGTTTATTGTTTTCTTTGTTTTTTCTGTGGACTTTGCTGTATTGCTTAGTTTCGCTTGTCTTTGAGATGTGTAACAGTGTTAGTGTACAGTGTGTTTGTGTGTTCTGCACCTTGGTGTTTACTTTTCCAGGATTTCTCCATGTTGATGCATGTAGCTCTGGCACATTCATTTTCACGTCTCTCCAGTATTTTACTGCAGAAACATACCACAATGGGTGTTTGCTTTTGCTTCCACTTCTTTTTGCTGTTCTGAGCAGTGCTGCTGTGAACACGCATGTACATATCAGCTTAGCCTGAATGTGAATTTCTCTAAGACACTGGTTATCAAACATTTTGGTTTTAGGTCCCTTTTACCAGGACTCCTAAACTCCAAAAACCTTTTGTGTACATGCATCATATCTGTTTATCTACATCATAGTAGAAATTAAAAATGAGAAATTAAATGTTATTAAAAATACTGATTCTAACCCATTACATGTTAATTATAAATAAGCATATTTTAATAAAAATATATTTTCTAAAATAGATTTAGTGAGAAGAGTACTATTGTTTTATATTTTTGCAAATTTCTAATGCCTGAGTTAACAGAAGATAGCGAGAGTCTCCTATCTGCTACTGCATTCAATCTTTTTTTTTTTTTGTGAGACAGATTCTTCCTCTGTTGCCCAGGCTGGAGTGCAGTGGCGCCATCTCAGCTCACTGCAACTTGTGCCTCCTGGGTTCAAGCGATTCTCCTGCCTCAGCCTCCCAGGTAGCAGCTGATATTACAGGTGCCTACCACTGAGCCTGGCTAATTTTTTTTTTTTTCACATTTTTATTGGAGACGGGTTCTCATCATGTTGGCCAGGCTGGTCTTGATCTCCTGGCCTCAGGTGATCTGTCTGCCTTGGCCTCCCAAAGTGCTGGAATTACAGGCATGAGCCACTGAGCCTGGCCTGCATTCAATCTTTTGACATGTTTTGGATGGCATATCTGAAGAAAATCTGACTTCACATCAATACGTAATAGTCTTTTCAGATAATTGTGAATATTCATTGATAATACACCAAGACTCAAAAAGAGGTAGCTTCTTAAAAAGGTTAGTTGCAATGATGAATCAAAACATTTCAATAAACTTTTCATATTTTGTTGCATTAAAATCTACCGGTCTTTCTTGTGCTTTGAATGGATCAATGTGCGTAGAACATCTTGCGTTGGACATTTGGAAAATATTGGTTCACTGAGTTACGTAGATCTACCAAATGTTGACACATTTTGTTATACAATATAAAAAAATTTATTAATGTCAACACTGATGTTATCTGAAAAGTCTTTAAGGGCTGTATTGAGAAGCTGTCAAATTCACAGTGTAATATACATGTTTTCCAAAATTTTAATTCTTACTTGAAAGCTTGAATTTTATCATTGGCAACAAATACTGTCAGTTTTTCCTTCAATTATCAGTCTTACTTTTATTCATTTCCAATGAAGAGTCTGCCAAATACCCACACTTGAATGACCATAGTCAGTTATTCTTTCAACTAAAAGTAATGTTCAGGCCAGGTGCGGTGGCTCACACCTGTAATCCTAGCACTTTGAGAGGCTAAGGTGGGCAGATCACGAGGTCAAGAGATCGAGACCATCCTGGCCAACATGGTGAAACCCCGTCTCTACTAAAAATACAAAAATTAGCTGGGTGTGGTGGCACGTGCCTATGGTCCCAGCTACTCGGGAGGCTGAGGCGGAAGAATCGCTACAACCCAGGAGGCAGAGGTTGCAGTGAGCTGAGATTGCGTCACTGCACTCCAGCCTGGCGACAGAGTAAGACTCTGTCTCAAAAATAATAATAATAATAATAATAATGTTCATTGAAAAAAGTGTCTAGTTCAGCTCCTAACTCAGTCACACGTGTCCTTTTTCTTGAGACAGCCACCATGCTTCAGTGATGGCAGAAGTGTTTTATACATGTATTTTGTTACATGTATTATTAAAAAGATGTTTACTCAAGGGTCAGTCTTCAATGAAAATAATGTTCACTGCTTCATCAAAGACATTGCTAAATGAAACTGGCAGGGCTTTTCTCCTTGTTTTGCTTTTATGTTTGTGTATTAGTTTTTAAAATATGTGCAGCAGTGAAGAATGCAATGATTAGTAGTATGATTTATTGCTATTGCCGTGATTCGAACTAAGGTCTCAATAGTTTTACCCGTCGTTACTTTCGTATCATCATTATAGATGTCAATGGAGTGGCAAGGGCAAATGATAGCTTAGTATTATTATAAAAACAGTTTTGATCTTGAGGATCCCTGGAAGGGTCTCAGAGACACATAGGGGTCCATGCACCACACTTTGAGAACCACTACTCTAAGGTATCTACACAGTAATGGAAATGCCGTGTCTTGGTTCATGTGCTTCTTCTGCTTTACTATGTAATGCTATAATGTAGCCTTGGAATATTTTCACCCAAGACCCCCAAAAGGCAAAGAATCCTGAAGATGGGGAAATCCTAAACTCACAAGGGTTCTCAGAGCTTCTATGAGATTTCTTTGATGTACCTTTGAATTATCTTAAAATATGCATTATACGGTATATGTCTGTTGATTTAGACTAAAAGTAATGTTTTCAGTAACTCATCAAATTACAAGAAACTAATATTGTTTCTTGTAAATATGTATGCAGCAGTGCTGGTCTGTGGAGATGCTCCATGTTTATCCTGGTACCCCTATGATTTCCTGGAACCCCGTTGGAGGAGAACTCCAGTGAGTGCCTCGGTCTAGCATGATTTATCTTGGAGACTGCATGGTAGCAAAGAAGAGATGACTAACATTTACAGTCCTGAGGAACTAGGAGTATTTCTGGTCTTCATGTCTCCTTTTTCTGGGTTGCTGTCCTCATCATCCATGAACCCACTCATCTGAGACAGAAACCTGAGTGGAATTCAAATGCCACCCTCTCCTTTTCCTCCCTCTATTGAGTTTCTTCCCCACCCAGCCTTTGTTGATTCTACCTTCCAAATATCTGTAGAATAAAGCATGCCCACTCCCTGCCACTGTTTTGGTTTACACTCTTATTTTTTCTCAGATATAATTGAAATGGTTGCCAACCTGCCAACCGACCTCTTTTTTTTTTTTTTTTTTGCCTGAGACTCACCTCTCCCTTCCCCCATCCCTGCCTCTATAATCCAGTCTTCACACTGCCACCATGGCAGACTTTCTAAAACACTCATGTAATCCAGATAATCCTATTTAAGATCCTTTAGGCATTTTCTAAAAGGATAAAGTTTGGACTTCTAGACTTTGCCAAAAAGCAAAGTCTAGAAGATGCTTCGTCATCTGAGCCCCTTTCCTCTGCCATCTTGTGTACTTGTTTTATTCATACCGAACTATCTGTTCTGCAAACCATACTAATAACTCCTTTCCTTAGCATATTCTTTTCCCTGTTTCTGAAATAACTTCAACTCATCTACGTGCCTGATAACCTCCTACTTAGCCTCCAACACTCAGTTCTCTGAGAAGCCTTTGCTGCTTCCCCTCCTCCATCATCTCACCTCCTGGGCAGAATCAGGCATCCCCTTCCCTGATTCCTGTAGCTCTGTCATCATAACCTCCTAGGCATGTTATACTTGCTTACTTGTTGATGTTCTTATTGACTGTGAGCTTTTAAAGAGCATGGACTATTTCTTACTCATTTTTATACATTCTTGCATATAACAGTAACTGATTATAGTAGGTGATCAATAAATATTGCTGAATAAATGAATGAAGGGAGAAGTAAAGAACTGGTCACAGAAGCCACGAAATAGGAGATGTTCTATTAATATTGTTGAATGAACAAATGAATGAAGTTAAGAAGGGGGATCCCATAGGAGGTGTTTCATAAACACTGCTGAAGGAATAAACAAAGAAGTTAAACCTGGGTCACAGAATCAAAGGGTTTTAGAGGTGGAAAAGACTTTGGAGTCTGTCTTCTGCTGTCTTCCTCCTTCAAAAATGAGAAAACGATTTACCTAAATTGTACATCCAGGCTGGGTAGGAGGCGATGAATAGTGCCCTGGACATTCACGTGAATGTAGCCTGGAGATGCCTGGAGGGAGTCACGTGCTTCTCCTCCCTTCCCGAGGAGACCTGCCCAGAAGAGCAGAGGGCGTGGCCTATGCTGCAGGGGATACCACCGTCTAAGTGCAAGAGAGAACTTTTGTGGTTGGAAGTCTGTGGCACATTCCAGACTGTAGAGTCTCCCCTCAGCTATTGGCTGTTGCTCTCTTTCTGTCCTCAAACTGTGCCAAGACTGTCAGATTTTCCTGATGACTGGGCATATTCTGCATCTGGATTCCATGGTCATAACAACCAGAAGTTTCCTGTCTTTGGTTGGGGTGATTATGATATAGAGCTGGGTTACAGTATCAACAGTTCTGAGGTAAGCCCTACTCTTTAAAACAGGTTTTCTCATCTGAGATTTCTAGGTGCCTGGGAGAAAGGGAAAGGGAAAGCTATTATTCACTAAATGCCAACTCTTTGCCAGGTGCTTTACTTATGTAATGCTAATTTACCTTTACAACAACCCTGTACAATTGCAGATATTAGTATCTTATACTCTAAACAGGAGAAGGTATTTGTAGACTTCAGGTGGGCCTAGTGCATAGCAGGGTAGGATTCGAGTGGGAGTGTCTGGTTTCAAAGCGTATGCCCTTTCTGTTTTGCCATGCTGTTTCATGCTATATAAATAGATTTTTTGTTTTACAAAACTTACTGTGGCCTTATTTCATCAATATTAGTGAATGCTTGAAGTTGAATATATTTTATTTACTGAAAAGTAGGAGACTCTACAAGTTTCTGGTTTAATGTTATCCATGCTTTGGAGTTTACGTGTACTTGGCCATCTCTGCAGGACTGCCATGTATGGGAGAGAGAGCAGTATTGTTACCCTTCTTTATGGATGATGGATTTGAGTGATGGGAGATAGAGCATTCCTCATCGTTCTGGTTCATCACTGTATTCCTAATACCATGTCTAAGTGTTGGTATATAGTAGGCTCTTCAATTTTTGTTAGATAAATATCAGAAGTTACATAGCTGGTAAATTCCAAATTCAAAGTGGAACCAGGTCTCTGAGTCTCAGCTCACTGGTCCTTCCTTTGCTAAAGCATTCTGCTCTTCCCAGTGCTCTAAGCAGAGAGATGCAGGAATGAGTTCTCCCTTTCATGGGTATGTGTGGACTTGGGAATGCTCTTGATTTGGCTATCCAGTGAACTTCCACAAATCTGTACAAGTACAGGTGGTCCCTTAGAATAAGATCTTTCTTGTTTTTGCTTCTCCTCTTTTAAATACCCAATATGGGAATATACTTTTATTTTTATTTTTGTTTTTGATACAGGGTCTTACTTCTTGTCATCCAGGCTGGAGTGCAGTGGTGCGGTCACAGCTAACTGCAGCCTCCACTTATTGGTCTCAAGTGATCCTCTCATTTTAGTCTCCCAAGTAGCTGGGACTAGAGACACACTCCACTAGGCCTGGGTAATTTTTAAGCTTTTTGTAGAGATGGGAGTCTTGGTATGTTGCCCAGGGTGACCTCAAGTGATACTCCACTTCAGCCTCCCAGAGTGCTGGGATTATAGGTGTGAGCCACTGTGCCTGGCTCAAGATAGGATTTTCAATCATTTTTATTTACCTGACGTTTAGTCCCCAATAAGATGATTGGATAATGATTGTGATCTAAAGTGGATTCATAGAGGATTTGCAGGGGGAGGATCCCTGAGGTCTTCTAAAACAGTGGCTTTCAAAACAAAACAAAACAAAACAAAATTGATGGAACCCTTCCTTGTCTTTATGGAGAGCTCCACTATGTAGAAGAGATCAAAGCCAAAACAGGGGCTGTGCTGGCTGGCATGTGCTGGGGCGAGAGCTGGGGGTGTGTCCATAGCGCCCAGCCCTGTCTGACAGCCCCATGCTTCCTCGGTGCATGGTTTGGAAACCACTGATCCATCCTAACCCCCCATTTTATAGATGAAGATACTGAGGCACAGAGGTGCTCGATGACTCACACAAGTGGCCAGATTTAAAAGATGATGATGGGCCGGGCGCGGTGGCTCAAGCCTGTAATCCCAGCACTTTGGGAGGCTGAGGCGGGTGGATCACGAAGTCAAGAGATCGAGACCATCCTGGTCAACATGGTGAAACCC
>NW_016107319.1:10967214-11090746 GCF_001604975.1 Cebus imitator | reverse complement strand
GAGATCGCGCCATTGCACTCCAGCCTGGGTAACAAGAGCGAAACTCCGTCTCAAAAAAAAAAATAAATAAATAAATAAAATAAAATTAAAATAAATAAATAAATAAATAAAAGATGATGATGAAACTTGTTGCCATGTGTCAGAATTTTTTTTTTTTTTTTGGTCTTTTTGAGGCTGGGTCTTACTTTTTTGCCCAGGCTGGAGGGCAGTGGTGCAATCTTAGCTTGCTGCTGTTTTAGAGCAGAAGTCTGCAAACTGTATCCTGTTTTTTTGCCTTGAGCTAAGAATAGATTTTACGTTCTTAAAGGGTTGATTAAAACAACAGCAACAACAACAAAATATAAGGACAGAGACCCTATGTGGCCCACAAACATAAAGTCAGATTTACTGCTGCTGATATTAATGTGGAACTTTTTTTTAAAATTAGGTTTTCTCTAAGTAACTTCAAAACAGAGATTTAAAACAAACCCTGATTAGTTGAGCAAATTTATTAGGTTGGTGCAAAAGCAATGGAGGTTTTTGGTATTAAAAATAATGGCAAAACCGTGATTACTTTTTGCACCAACCTAATATATCAAAAGCTTTTCAAACTTCTGTTTCTCAAATAACTTCTTTAAATTGCCCAGTACATTTTTACTCTCCTTTTCAAATGCCAGTTTTCGGTGGAGGATAAGCTGGTTAACGAAATTCTTACAATATGAAGGAATGTTGCAGCTACAGAACTAGAGACAGTTCTTAGCTAAAAAAGAAGTGGTGTGTTTATTCAAATACAAAATCATGGCACTTTATAGACACCCAAAAGGTCAAGAACCAGAGGAACTGATGTAGGAATAATATAAGTGGTCACTCCCAGAAAATGGCATATGAATGCCATTTTTTGTTTTTTGAACCAGCTACTTTGGAGTTGAGCCTTATCCAAAGTAGCAGCAGAGCATGTTTCTGAACTTCATTCTTACCACTTGATGCATTTCCCAAAGTGCTGTGATCTGAGTGTGTTCCCCAAAGTTCTCGTGTTTGAATCAATTGCAAGTACAGCAGTGTGGAGAGGTGGGGCCTTTACGAGGTCATCAGGAGGGACCCTAAGAGGCTCTGCCTTCATATCTGGATTAATCTTGTTATCATGGGAGTGAGTTTGTTACAAAAACCAGTTTGGCTCTCTCTGACTCACTCTGTCTCCAAGTGATGCCTTCCACTATGTTATGATGCAGCGAGAAGGCCCTCACAAGATGTAGCCCCTTCATCTTGGATTTCCCAGCCTCCAGACCTGCGCACCCAGTACATTTCTGTTCTTTATACATTACCCTGGCTTGGGCGTTTTGTTATAGCAGCACAAAACGGCCTGAGACAGAAAATTGGTACTAAGAAGTGGAGCTATTGCTATAACAAATACCTGAAAATATTGGGAGCGGCTCTGGAACTGGATAATGGATAGAGGCTAGAAGAATTTGGAGGAGCAGGTCAGAAAAAGCCTAGATTGCTATAAACAGAGCATTAAGGGCAGTTCTGGTGAGGGCTTAGAAGAAGAGAGCTAGAGATAAACTAAGAAACTTCTTAGAGATTAAGTGGTTGTGACTGGAATGTTGGTAGAAATATGGACAGTAAAGGCCATTCTGATGAGATCTCAGATAGAAAAGAGGAATTATTGGAAGCTGGAGTAAAGGCCATCCTTGTTATGATGTGGCAAAGAACTTGGCTGAATTGTGTCCATACCCTTGGGCTTTTAGGAAGGCAGAATTTAAGAGCCATCAACTAGGGTATCTCTTGAGAGAAATTTCTAAGCACAATGTTGAAGGAGCTATGTGGCTTCTATTAACTTCATACAGTAAAATGAGAGAAGAGAGAAATGATTTAAAGATGGAATTTGTAATTAAAAGGGAAACAGAACTGAGAAATTTGAAGGATTCTCAGCCTGGCCTTGTAGTAGAGAATGAAAGAACATTTTCAGGAGAGGAAACGTTAGGTGTGGCTAAGCAACTGATTGATAAGGAGGTTAACGTGGATAGAAGGAAACCAGAGGACAATGAGAGAATGACCCCAAAGTTACTTTGGAGATGATCAGTGCCCCTCTTCCATCACAGGCCAGAGTGCTAAGGCCTGGGGAAAGGAAATGTCAAAAGAGAGGCCTCAGGTGCTGTTGGGACACTGGGCTTGCTGTAAGTCTTTGCTCCCCAGATTCCAGTGCAGATAATGCTCCCAGGTCACCCCAGGTGTCACAGCTTTGGAAGGTATAAGCAGCAAATCTTGGCTATTTCCATGTGGTAGAAGTATACAGGTGCTCAGAATTCAAGAGCGGTGGGGACATGACTTCCCTCGATCTAGATTTTACAACAGTCTCTGGCTGGGCCAGAGACTTTCTGGAGGCCAGAGACTTTCTGCAGGAGCAAAGCTAAGGCAGGGAGCCCTAATGAGGGTGATGCCTAGTGGAACTGTAGGAATGGGGCAGCATGCAGCTCCAGCCTGGGGAACCTGCAGGCCTAAGACCAACCCTTGAGAGCTACTGCATGAACTGAACCCAGCAAAGCCATTGGGGTGGGGCTCCCTGAGGCCTTGGCGGGCCAATCCCCACCCCAGTGTACAGGGGATTGGGGACATGGAGTCAAACGAGATTATTCTGGCATCTTAAGGTTTAATATTATTTACCCTGTCAGGTTTTGGACCTACTCTGGACCATTTACCCCATTCTGTTGCTTATTTCTCCCTTTGGAATGAGAATGTCTGTTCTGTGCCTGTCCCACCACTGTATTTTAGAAGTAGATAACTTGTTTAATTTTACAGGAATTTTACAGTCTTACAGCTGGAGGGAAATTTGCCTCAGGATGAATTGCACCTTGAGTCTCACCCAAATCTAATTTAGATTAGACCTGGACTTTTGGATTTTTGAGTTGGTGATGAAAGAAGTTAAGCCTTTTGAGGTGTTTGGGATGGAATGAATATATTTTACGTGTGAGAAGTACATGAATTTTTAGAGCCAAGGTTGGAATGCTGTGGTTTGAATGGGTCCCCCAGAATTCATATGTTGGAAACTTAATCCTCAATGCAACAATATTGAGAAGTGGAAACTTTAAGAGGTGATTAGGTCAGGAGAGCTCTGTCCTTTGAAGGGACTAATATCCTTATCTCGGGAGTATGTCGGTTATTGGGAGAGTGAGTTTTTATAAAAGTGAATTTGGCCATCTGTTGCTCTTGCTCTCTCTTGGCACAGGATGCCTCTGTTGTGATTCAGCAAGAAGGCCCTCACTGCATGTGGCCCCCAGGACTTCAGAATCATGAGCTAGTAAATTTCTGTTCCTTATAAATTACCCAGTCTTAAGTATTCTGTTTTAGCAACGTGAAATCAACTAAGACAATAAGCATCCAAGTTTTGTTGGGGACAGAACGAATGGCTCTTCGGAACATCACTGCTAGGAACAAAGTCCTAGAAAACAGTGCTGAGTTTCTTTTAGGTGAAATATCTAGAATAGCCCTCTTAGTGAAAACCCCAAGTGGCGTGCCTGAAGAGTGCCCAAGAAGAAAGGAAGGTATCTTTAGGATTCTTCAAAGATAATTAAATGGATAAAACCACTGGACTTGAATTGTTAAGGGAATCTTAATTTAGCTGTGGGGTACCCTGGCCCTTCAAATTACCTTAGCTTTTTGGTTGACTACAGCTTTTGTTATTATTATTATTATTTTTTTTTGATTTATTTATTTTGCTCTCTATTGTTGACTTCTGTGTGTGCCAGAAGGTGGACAGGGAAAATAAAAGGAGACAAGGAATAAGAATACATTTGACCACTTGATAGCAGCCCTGGCACAAAGCCTAGTAGGAATAAAGGTTAAAACCGTTGGCCTAAATCAGTGTTTAAAGTTAACTTTGAGTTAGAGCTGTCCTTGAAATCGGTTGTCCTTTGCTGTCATGGATACTTGTGCATAAGGGGTAAAAAATATTCTCATACAATCAACTGCACCAATATCATTTTGTGAATGTGTTGGTGAGTTGGAGGGGGGGGGCGCACTGGGGAAAGCTGCCTCCTTACAGCTTTTGTTTTATATGTATTTAAGCACTAAATAAAAAGCTATTTTGTCTCTTTTCTCTTGCTAAGTCTCTTGTCTCCCACGGCCCTTTTCTTTCTGGATATATGTATATTTTTAGTAAATAAAAGACTTACTGTATGAGGTTTTTTTTTTGGCAGACAGAATGATTATGACTATAAAATGTTTCATTACAAGGTACATGATGCCAGTGCTCTTGGTGTATGTATGTGTATGTGTGTCTGTGTGTATCTACAAAGAAATGTATCATTTTATGTATAAGCTAAGATTTTGATAAGTAACCATTTATCCTTAGAATGCTATTTCTTAGACTGCTGAGTACATTGTTATATGATTAGGGCTTTTGAGGAGGTTTGTTTTTTGGTTAGATTCTTTGCCCTAGTAAGGATTTTCTGGTGATTTCAGTAGTTTGGTAATTTATTACTCATCTTCTAACAAGTATTAGTAATGTTAAAATGAAAACATTTATACAAAAAGAAATAAAAGTCAAGGAAGCAGATAATCAACCGATTTATCAGCCTTAGCAGACAATTTTTCTGATAACGATGTGGTAGCCATGGTAAATTTACTTCTGATTGCTTGAGGGGACAGATTCTATGTGCCTTTTGTAATATGGAGGGGCATGAAACAGTGAGAGAGCAAGTAATCAATCCGTGGACTAACTAGTTCCATTTTGGTCTTACTGGCCTTTTGGCGAGTGAATTCAAGCTGTCTTTTCAAATATCCGTTTCTTATTAATTTGCTGAAACATAAGTAAGGATGTAAGGATGAGTATGTCTTTTTGTTTGGAGATTTCTAAGCAGTCACAGTAATAGAAGGCCTTTCTTGCTAATTTTTTTTTTTTTTTTTTTTTTTAAGACAGGATCTAACTCTGCTGCCCAGGCTGGAATGCAGTGGTACAATCATGACTCACTGCAACCTCCGCTTCCCGGGCTCAAGTGATCCTCCTACCTCAGCCTCCCGAGTAGCTGGGACCACAGACATGCACCACCACACCTGGCTAATTTTTGTATTTTTGGTAGAGATGTGGTTTCGCCATATTACCCAGGCTGGTCTTGAACTCCTGAGCTCAAGCAATCTGCCAGCCTCGGCCTCCAAAAGTGCTGGGATTATAGGTGTGAGCCACTGTGCTTGGCCTATTTTTTTTTTAATCTTTCATTTGAAAGAAATTTGACTAAAATTGACAGATAGGCAAAAATAATATTAGTCCACTGATAGTTCTTCCAGCCTCACAAGACTTAACACTGATCAGCAGTGTGGTCAGTGTTACGTAATAATACCTAGCTTATTACAAAAACTACATTACAAACTGAGGCTATGGTTGAGAATCCAGAAGGGAAAAAATCCAGGAAAAAACCTCAGGCCTCCATCCAAATATACTTATATTAGTTTTCTTGGGTTGCTGTAACAAAGTATCACAAACCAGTGCTAAAACAACAGAAGTATATTGTCTCACTATTCTGGAGGCTAAAAGTCTGAGCTCAAGGTGTCCACAAGGCCATACTCCCTCTGAAGGCGGTAGGGAAGGGTCTGTTCCAGGC
Organism: Cebus imitator; assembly: GCF_001604975.1. NCBI lineage: Eukaryota > Metazoa > Chordata > Mammalia > Primates > Cebidae > Cebus > Cebus imitator. Next base: position 11,085,173 of record NW_016107319.1, on the reverse strand, counting down.
CTCTCGCCCAGCTTCTGGTAGTTTCTAGGCTTATGACAACATAACTCATCTCATGGTGTTCTTCCTGTGTGCATGTGGGTCTTTGCATCCAAATTCCCCCCTTTTATAAGGACACCAGTCCTACTAGATTCAAGTCCACCTTAATGACCTCATCTCAACTTGATTATCTGTAGATGCCTATTTCCAAATAAGGTCACAGTCACATGTACTGGAGGTCAGAACTTCAATATCTTTTGAGGAAATACAATTCAACCCATGATACTAGGTATTCATTCCAAGTTTGCACACAATTTTAATAAGCCTGGTGATTTTCATCTCAATTTATGCAGACAGAGTTATAAATGTAGGAGAAAGGGTCTCTGCTGAGGGTATCATGGAGAGCAAAAGTATTCAAAAAGACTATTAAAGTAGGAATAAGAACTTAAAATACACAGTTGCTTGGGGCCGTTTAATGTAGGGACAAACTGCTGAAAGTCCCAGCAGCTCCTGAAACACATTTATGTATAACAGACGTAACAGCACCAACATGCTATGTTTGAGTGTGTTTGCACTTTTAAATCCCACCAAAATAAAATTTTAAAAATCTTGAGTACTTGATGCTACTTTGGTAATTTTTGGTTACCTGAAAAATTACTTTTTGTCAAGCTGTTCACATATTGTCAGACGTTCTGAATACTTGAGTTTTGACTTGGCTTTGTCCCTCAATAAGCATGCATATTGTGTAAACCATTAACTTTTTGGAACTTTGGTTTTCTGGTCTGTAAAATGAAGAGTTTGGTTTCCCATATAAAATTACTGTGAGGATGAAATTTGCTGATGAATATGAAAACATCTATCATAGCTCCAGATGTATTTTCATGATTGTACATTCATTCAACAAATGTTTATTGGGAGCCTGCTGTATGTCAGGGCTTGTTCTAGAATTCATTCATTAATTCACTTAATGTTGATTGAAAGGTACCATGGTTTAGTAGTATTGGGACATCTGAGCTCTAGCACTGCCTATGTTTGGAAATCATCTATGGGACCTTGGGCAAATCTCTGGCCCTCTCTAGGCCTCTAACTAGAAACTAGCCATATAGACTAGATTTCCAGGGCTTTTTCATCTCTAAAATAATTCATATAACAAAATTGAAATATAACGAATAGTTTTTGATATCTTACAGATTAATTGTATCATATTGGCAAGCTACTTTATCCTCTGCACCTTCCCTTTTGTTTTTGAAAGTGAGGGTAATAGGTCTAGTACTGTTTTCTGGTTAGTAATAGCAGTAATAATGATAGTCACCCATTATTGAGCTCTTGGCATTGTGCTGGGTATTTTTATACATTCTTGCTTCTACAAATAAGGTATATGTTTCTCCAAAGCAGGTGGGTACCTGGAGAAGCAGGCTGTGTCTTTCTAGAGAGTAAAGTTTCCTTGATGGCACAGCTATGTATAGAGTAGAATGCAGAATTCACTTGAAATGTTAAGCTAAAACTCGAAGAAAGTGGGGGCTTCTTAGAGGGGGCCACAACTTTAGTCCCAAGTCCCCTGCAGTGCTGTTCTTTCTTGGCCATTGGGGAAACTGGTGGAAGTTTGCAAAACAGGCTTTTTCCCTGTTCCATATTTGACTCACATGAGAAAAATAGCAATATAATTTATAATTTTGAAAATAGTTCTCATCTCCACTACTGACAGTTGTTACCTTTATGATTGTTCAGCCTATTCTTCCATTTCATTTATGCACTGGACTTGAGTTCTTCCTCTGTGTTCAGTACCATCCTAAATGCTGAGGATGCAGCAGCAACCAAAACAAAGCCCTCTCTCAGAGCTTGTATTCTAAAAAACAGTGAGGCTTGAGGGAAGACCTAAGGAATTAGGGGACTCAGGCATGTGGCTGTTGTGTGGGAAAAGGGATTTCAGGCAAAGGAAGAGCAATTGCAAAGGCCCTGAGGCAGGAGCTTATTTTCCTAGTAAGGGAGAGTGTTAGGAAAGGAGGTCACCAGGAGACGGATTAGGGATGCTTTGAGGTCCAGGTAAGAGTTTTGTGTTTTATTCTGAGAACCGTGGGAAACATTGTGGAGGCTTTGGGGGTGGGAGTAACGGAATTTGACATACTATTTTTGAGAACGTACTCTGGCTGCTGGTTGAGAATGATGGAGCAAGACTGGTAAGTAAGGAGACCAGTTGGAAGGCTACAGCCTTAGTACAGGTGGGGATGGTAGCACTGGGCACCAAATTGGCAGTGGTGGAAATGGTACCAAGTGGCCAGATTTGGTATCTCTATTGAAGGTAGAACCAACAGTATCTGAGAACGAACTGGATGTGGGGTTTGAGAGAAAGAGGAGAGTCCAGGGAGGTGGCATGGATTTGGGTCTAAGCAATTGGAAGAATGGGGGAGTTGCCATTCCTGCTGAGTTGGGCAGCTTGAGGGAGGAGTTCGGGCAGCTCCTCGGCCATGTTAGATCTAAGTACTTTATATGAGAATACTGAAACTGACTTAGCTACTATTTGGAACTCACTCTGCAGAGGAATGATGTGTTCATTTGTGTTACCTTTATTTTACTCACGGTCATTTAGGAGCATGATTTGACAATTTTGCTGTGTGCCAAATGCTCGTCTTGACCCAAGAGCCCCCCGGCTCTCTGCCTGTGGACTCTTCTGCTCTCCAGACTTCCTCTCATTTCCTCATGCCTTTGCGGCACCTTTTCCCTAGCTGGACTGGTGACAGGAATCTGGTTGTCTTCTCCACCCTGGCAGTTTTAAATAACTAGCAGTTCTTACATTTTCTTCCTGGCCACGCTGACAGCGGTTGGGCGTCCTGGGCATCCATCCTTTGATAACTGCAATCTCTAAGTCTCTGTCCTGTGGAGCCGATTGCCGGCCGTGCGTTCACCTCAGACTGTGGACTTGGAGCCCTGAAGACGCGAGAGGTCTCTTAGTTTTAGGCAGACCTGGTGTGGGGGATGTGCTAAGGCTTTCAGGCTACAAAGGGACAATTTAAAACTTGGCAAGTAAAACTGGCCTAAATGCGGATGTGTTTTATGCTTAGCATCATAAAATTGGTTCAGAACAGGCTGATATGCGGCAGAAGAAGCCTTTATTAAACGTTATAGAGGTCATTGCCTTTGTCTTCCTGATACCTCTTCCCTCTCCTTTCTTCTGTGACCCACATTGAGCCCATTGTAGAACCCGCCCCCTGGCTTCAGTGATAGGCCCAGGAAGGCGAACATGACCTCCAACAGGCCAATCAGAGGCAGAAAGACCTTTCTCTAGTGGGAAGTCATTGAGAGTGAAAACCCAGAACCGGTTGCAGCCAGGTTTTCAGCCTCCTGGGAAAAGTGGCCAGAGAGGAAGAGACTTGATGGTGCTTTCGACATCCTATCTGATGCTGGCTCCATTGTGCCCCTTTTATTGTTTGGTACAGGAACTGAGAAAATTCCCTTACTGCTTCATGCAGTCCTGCTGGTTTTCTGTCATTTACAACCACAGGAGCCCAGATACCCCTACTATGAGCAGGGCATCGAGAAGGAACACAAAAATGACTAACTCATAGCCCTTCCTCCAGGTATTTATAATGTATAGTTTGATTTCAAAACTAGTGAGTATGATAAAATAGTTGGTAAGGTCTACCTTTGACAAATCAATACATAGTATATTTTTAAGATGTGAAGATAGTGTATTTTATAAGAATATAAAATTTTTTCATTGGGTTAATTTATCCAACATGTATCACTTGAATATTAGCTAGCTCCATGATTGGCATATTTGCTTTTTGATAGTTTGCGGAGGAACAAGGCTACCTGTAAATTAATTTCTGTCTACCATTAAAATAGCTTTCATTGTTTAAGATTCATTTTCAAAGCCACCTGCATTGCTGGAGTTAATTATTCCCTCTTTTGTGCACACACAACGCTTGCTCTTTTTGTATGGTGGCACCAGTCATTATGCTTTGAATGCCTGTGAAACCCCCATTCATCTGTTGATTGTAAACTTTTATGCCAGAGACTGTTGTGTCTCTGAGTTTCCCTTTGTGGGGAACAGTTCCCTGAACATAGTAGGTGATCAGTAAATGCTTGTTGAAATAAGTCAATTATTAGCACTGGTTTTGCTAATAACTTTTGTATTAAACTTTACAAACTACTTTTATGGTAAACTGCACATAAAGGTTGGTTGTATGATTTGTAGTACCTAACTGATAATGCTAATTTACCATCTTAAAAGGCATAGATATTTAGGTTTAGAGGTGTATACGTACGAAAGGGAAAACTTAAAAGATTTTTACATGAAAATAAACCAGAAGGTTGGTTGGTAGGTACCAGGTGAACATACCTGTGGTCACAAGAAGAGAGTGCTGGAGACACTGATTGTTAGAGAATTGACCAGGTGAGTCCTAAGAATTTGAGTCCTGTTTTTATTAACACCTGTTGGCTAGATTCATGTGGACTGACTATTCATGTGGGTGACTGGTGGGAATAGTTTGTGAATAGATTTAGAAATGGGACATTTAGGCTTCCTTCCCCACTTACTTCAACCAAAAAGCATGAAAATTAATAGGCATCTCTCTCTTATATATTTTTTCACTCTGCATTCCCAATCTTTCTGAACGAGGATGCTCTGAGTTGTATATTGGTCCAATTAAATGCATTTGATTAAAACTGTCAAGCCAAAAAAGAATTGAGTTGAAAAGACATTCTCTACCAAGAATGCAAGAGTTGTAGATATCAAGTTACCGAGTTGCTGCTTGAGAACTGAATTATAAATAAATGTGTTAGGTAGTGGAATTTTGTTTTGTTTTCCCCAAAGGAGAAATATTCGCCACATGGAAACAAAATTTATTCAGCATATTTTCATTCTGTAATTGCACCATTGCTATTCTTAATTCTTTGTGTTTCTGATTTTAAGGGAAAACACACACAAAAACAGACTGTTGTGTAAAATTGACAAGAATGAGTGTGAGCCTGACAGTCAGAGACAGAGGTTGTTGTAAAATTAGCAATGAAAATAGCTTTCTTCTCTGGAGGTTAAAAATAATGTATTTACAAAGAAGTTATTTACTTTGGCCATTCAGAGTCTTCCCTGGGAAGCCTTAGTTAAGAAAACTGTGAAATCCACGGTCACTGTACTGCAGGAGGCATTTCCAGGACCCCGGCTTATATGGTGCTGCTCTGTGATTCCATGTGAGGAGTCTGAGCTGGTTGGCAGACTGGAAAATGGAGGTGTCTTGCTGCCTGAGACTTCTCAGATTGTGAAAGAGAGATACAAAATTCAAGGCTTGCATATTCTCAAGTTTGTTGTGTCCAGCAAATTCATCCTCTAGATTTCAGGCATGCTTTGTTTTGAGCTTCCCAATGAGAGAACCTTTTCTTACAATGTAGTGTGAAAGGAAATTGCAGGCTAGAAAAGGTGCAGGTTGTCCTATAGACTCTGTAGAAGGCGAGCTCACCATAGCTGGACCACTGCAGCCTTCAAGAACTCCCTCTTGATGAGACTGAACAGGAAAATAGAGGAGCCCAGCAGGCAAAAAAGAAAAAAAAAAAGTGGGAGAAAATCCTTGCTGTTTTGTGAACACAGACATATTTGTTTGAGCTTCTTAAGATTTTTCCCCAACCTCTGTACATCCTAATTTATCTTGCATTCATTTCTCCAAAAGCTACCCCCACCATTTATTTGACCTCAGTTATTGCCAGAATAATTTCAGATGTTTCTCTTCAAGTTCCTGCTCTTTCTAGGCTGCACATTAAAATTATATGGTAACTTATTTATTGAATAACCTCAATTTCAGTAGTGGCATCTTCGGAAAGTGATTAATAGAATATTATGAATTTAAGAGATATTCTTTTTATTTTATTTTTTTTGAGACAGAATCTCGCTGTGTCGCCCAGGCTGGAGTGCAGTGGCATGATCTCTGCTTACTGCAACCTCTGCCTCCCAGGTTCCAGGGATTCTTTTGCCTCAGCCTCCTTGGGACTACAGGTGTGTGCCACCATGCCTGGCTAACTTTTTGTATTTTTAGTAGAGACAGGGTTTCTCCATGTTGGTCAGGCTGGTCTCAAACTCTTGACTTCATGGTCCATCCTCCTCAGTTTACTAAAGTGCTGGGATTACAGATGTGAGCCACCACGCTCAGCCAAGAGATAGTCCTTAGGCGTCCAAGTTTTCTTGCAGTCCAGAGGTGTGTGTATATCAGTGATCGAATCTGCAAACAACAGAGGGATGGATGGCTGAGAAATTATCCAGGCATTTTAGGATCTATAAACAGTTCTGTTTAAGAAATACTTTGTTTACTCAGTTGTTTGTTTTGAATTTGCGTTTTGGCAAGGATAGGAAAGTTGCCTTAAATGTAGATATTAGCTGTTGTATCTTTCAAGAATGTTCAGACATCTTTATCACTGTTTGGTAGGATTAGAGCCTGAATTGACTCTTTCTTTAGCCTTTGGCACACTTACCTGTTTGCACACTCACCTGTTTCAGCATGTTTGGAGGGGGAATATTCTTGCTCACTGAAGGTGTGGAGGGGGTTAGGAAATTAAGCTTTGCTTTTGGCACTTCGCAAGTAGAAGTGCTAAATTCTTTAGGCATTTGAATCTCCTTTTGGACTGCAACAAAGAACCAGAATAGGAATAAAGAGATTAGAGTACAGCAATAATGAGTACTCACCTCTTAATGATTTAGCTCAAGATAAAGAGTGAATACTGTCCTTATCTAAGAGAATCTCTTGCTGATTTCTGATTCAAGAGGCTGGCAGGAAGGATGGGGGAATGGAAAGGGGGTGAGCAGCTGCTCAGAGCTCTCTAGAAGTTGCCATTCAGAGGTTCTGTCTGCAGATTGTGCAGTGGAGCCTTGCAGAGAAGCCCGAGTCACTGAGAGATTTGGGGTTCTTGGTTTCTGCATTAGCTCTACATGGTTGTGTGTCTTTGATTCAGCCAGTAACCTTGAATTAAACATATTTGATAGTCTGAGTAAAGTGACAAGATTGGATGTGTGGTTGTAACTTTTTGCGGATCTCAAAACCTAGATTTTATGTATGTTGTTAGGTGACCCTACTGCTTTAGTTTGTGACATTCTTGACACCTGGAGCTACTCTGGTATGACACACATATGACCTAAAAGTATTTAAATTTGAATAATATGTTTTCCCTTTACTTCACTTAGTGAGTGTACTTCATTTAATAATAAAGATTAAAGAAAAGATTCTTTAAGTAGATACTCAACAAATTCTTACTGTAGGGATTTTTAAACTTTTGACTTACTATTTGTAGGATACTTCTTATGTGATTCTATTGAAGGAAGAGATGTTTACTCTGCAATCAAGAAAGGTGGTCTGCCAAAGAAACAAAAAATTAGCCCTATTGTTGAAATTGGTGTTGACTGCTTGGTGTTTGGTAAAAAGCACCTCTCCAAGAAGCCATTGGGGAAATGATGAGTTTAGGGTCTCTGCCTATTTTAGGAAAGATGAAAAATGTTGAAATCAAGTGGGAAGAAGGAAATGTGGCAGATCACAAAGAACTAGACTGTTTTTCACAGAGAAAATTCAATTTTATCTGCTTTTTTCCCAGCAAATTCCATTTGATATTTTACATTTTCTTGATAACTTAATAAAGAATCTCAGGAAGGTGTTGCAGAATTTTAGCCTTGTGAAAGAAAATTTGTCATTTGTGACATTTCTTCTCTAAATAGCATGGGAAGATCAATGTATTCGTGTGTAGTTCATGCATTACTAGTTCTAGTTATTCCTATGTCAAAAAGAAACAGCATGTTATATGACCAAACTTGGCACAAGGAGGGATTTGGGCTCAGTTCCTACAGATACATGGAGCTCTGCTAGGGACCAGACATTGTGCTAGGCACAGGTGTGGAATATGTAGATAATAAAATACAATTCCTGCCCTCTAGGAGCACCACTTTAGAAGGGAAGCCAACAGCAGACAGATAATTTAGAGTAATATAAAGTCAACATAAACAAAATATGAGAACGTTGGCTCTGCAATCAAAATATGCATCTAATTGGGTCACTTCTCAACCCTTGCAGTCCTGAGCTGAGCCTTCATAATCCCCACCTGGATTCTGGCCTCCTAGCGGGCCTCCTTGTGCTCCTCCTTGTACCTGGAGTCGTGTTTCCCACACAGCAGCCAGAACAAAGGTTTGACAACATAAGTCATGTCATAACACTCCCTTGCTACAAACCCGCCAGTGGTCCCCAATTTTGCCAAATGCGGAAGACTCTTCTGCAGTTCACAATGTCCTGTGGATCTGCGTGACCTCATTCCTGCACCACAGTGCATGCACACACACACACACACACACACACACACNAGGCAGAAAGACCTTTCTCTAGTGGGAAGTCATTGAGAGTGAAAACCCAGAACCGGTTGCAGCCAGGTTTTCAGCCTCCTGGGAAAAGTGGCCAGTGAGAGAGAGCCCTGATGGTGCTTTCGACATCCTATCTGATGCTGGCTCCATTGTGCCCCTTTTATTGTTTGGTACAGGAACTGAGAAAATTCCCTTACTGCTTCATGCAGTCCTGCTGGTTTTCTGTCATTTACAACCACAGGAGCCCAGATACCCCTACTATGAGCAGGGCATCGAGAAGGAACACAAAAATGACTAACTCATAGCCCTTCCTCCAGGTATTTATAATGTATAGTTTGATTTCAAAACTAGTGAGTATGATAAAATAGTTGGTAAGGTCTACCTTTGACAAATCAATACATAGTATATTTTTAAGATGTGAAGATAGTGTATTTTATAAGAATATAAAATTTTTTCATTGGGTTAATTTATCCAACATGTATCACTTGAATATTAGCTAGCTCCATGATTGGCATATTTGCTTTTTGATAGTTTGCGGAGGAACAAGGCTACCTGTAAATTAATTTCTGTCTACCATTAAAATAGCTTTCATTGTTTAAGATTCATTTTCAAAGCCACCTGCATTGCTGGAGTTAATTATTCCCTCTTTTGTGCACACACAACGCTTGCTCTTTTTGTATGGTGGCACCAGTCATTATGCTTTGAATGCCTGTGAAACCCCCATTCATCTGTTGATTGTAAACTTTTATGCCAGAGACTGTTGTGTCTCTGAGTTTCCCTTTGTGGGGAACAGTTCCCTGAACATAGTAGGTGATCAGTAAATGCTTGTTGAAATAAGTCAATTATTAGCACTGGTTTTGCTAATAACTTTTGTATTAAACTTTACAAACTACTTTTATGGTAAACTGCACATAAAGGTTGGTTGTATGATTTGTAGTACCTAACTGATAATGCTAATTTACCATCTTAAAAGGCATAGATATTTAGGTTTAGAGGTGTATACGTACGAAAGGGAAAACTTAAAAGATTTTTACATGAAAATAAACCAGAAGGTTGGTTGGTAGGTACCAGGTGAACATACCTGTGGTCACAAGAAGAGAGTGCTGGAGACACTGATTGTTAGAGAATTGACCAGGTGAGTCCTAAGAATTTGAGTCCTGTTTTTATTAACACCTGTTGGCTAGATTCATGTGGACTGACTATTCATGTGGGTGACTGGTGGGAATAGTTTGTGAATAGATTTAGAAATGGGACATTTAGGCTTCCTTCCCCACTTACTTCAACCAAAAAGCATGAAAATTAATAGGCATCTCTCTCTTATATATTTTTTCACTCTGCATTCCCAATCTTTCTGAACGAGGATGCTCTGAGTTGTATATTGGTCCAATTAAATGCATTTGATTAAAACTGTCAAGCCAAAAAAGAATTGAGTTGAAAAGACATTCTCTACCAAGAATGCAAGAGTTGTAGATATCAAGTTACCGAGTTGCTGCTTGAGAACTGAATTATAAATAAATGTGTTAGGTAGTGGAATTTTGTTTTGTTTTCCCCAAAGGAGAAATATTCGCCACATGGAAACAAAATTTATTCAGCATATTTTCATTCTGTAATTGCACCATTGCTATTCTTAATTCTTTGTGTTTCTGATTTTAAGGGAAAACACACACAAAAACAGACTGTTGTGTAAAATTGACAAGAATGAGTGTGAGCCTGACAGTCAGAGACAGAGGTTGTTGTAAAATTAGCAATGAAAATAGCTTTCTTCTCTGGAGGTTAAAAATAATGTATTTACAAAGAAGTTATTTACTTTGGCCATTCAGAGTCTTCCCTGGGAAGCCTTAGTTAAGAAAACTGTGAAATCCACGGTCACTGTACTGCAGGAGGCATTTCCAGGACCCCGGCTTATATGGTGCTGCTCTGTGATTCCATGTGAGGAGTCTGAGCTGGTTGGCAGACTGGAAAATGGAGGTGTCTTGCTGCCTGAGACTTCTCAGATTGTGAAAGAGAGATACAAAATTCAAGGCTTGCATATTCTCAAGTTTGTTGTGTCCAGCAAATTCATCCTCTAGATTTCAGGCATGCTTTGTTTTGAGCTTCCCAATGAGAGAACCTTTTCTTACAATGTAGTGTGAAAGGAAATTGCAGGCTAGAAAAGGTGCAGGTTGTCCTATAGACTCTGTAGAAGGCGAGCTCACCATAGCTGGACCACTGCAGCCTTCAAGAACTCCCTCTTGATGAGACTGAACAGGAAAATAGAGGAGCCCAGCAGGCAAAAAAGAAAAAAAAAAAGTGGGAGAAAATCCTTGCTGTTTTGTGAACACAGACATATTTGTTTGAGCTTCTTAAGATTTTTCCCCAACCTCTGTACATCCTAATTTATCTTGCATTCATTTCTCCAAAAGCTACCCCCACCATTTATTTGACCTCAGTTATTGCCAGAATAATTTCAGATGTTTCTCTTCAAGTTCCTGCTCTTTCTAGGCTGCACATTAAAATTATATGGTAACTTATTTATTGAATAACCTCAATTTCAGTAGTGGCATCTTCGGAAAGTGATTAATAGAATATTATGAATTTAAGAGATATTCTTTTTATTTTATTTTTTTTGAGACAGAATCTCGCTGTGTCGCCCAGGCTGGAGTGCAGTGGCATGATCTCTGCTTACTGCAACCTCTGCCTCCCAGGTTCCAGGGATTCTTTTGCCTCAGCCTCCTTGGGACTACAGGTGTGTGCCACCATGCCTGGCTAACTTTTTGTATTTTTAGTAGAGACAGGGTTTCTCCATGTTGGTCAGGCTGGTCTCAAACTCTTGACTTCATGGTCCATCCTCCTCAGTTTACTAAAGTGCTGGGATTACAGATGTGAGCCACCACGCTCAGCCAAGAGATAGTCCTTAGGCGTCCAAGTTTTCTTGCAGTCCAGAGGTGTGTGTATATCAGTGATCGAATCTGCAAACAACAGAGGGATGGATGGCTGAGAAATTATCCAGGCATTTTAGGATCTATAAACAGTTCTGTTTAAGAAATACTTTGTTTACTCAGTTGTTTGTTTTGAATTTGCGTTTTGGCAAGGATAGGAAAGTTGCCTTAAATGTAGATATTAGCTGTTGTATCTTTCAAGAATGTTCAGACATCTTTATCACTGTTTGGTAGGATTAGAGCCTGAATTGACTCTTTCTTTAGCCTTTGGCACACTTACCTGTTTGCACACTCACCTGTTTCAGCATGTTTGGAGGGGGAATATTCTTGCTCACTGAAGGTGTGGAGGGGGTTAGGAAATTAAGCTTTGCTTTTGGCACTTCGCAAGTAGAAGTGCTAAATTCTTTAGGCATTTGAATCTCCTTTTGGACTGCAACAAAGAACCAGAATAGGAATAAAGAGATTAGAGTACAGCAATAATGAGTACTCACCTCTTAATGATTTAGCTCAAGATAAAGAGTGAATACTGTCCTTATCTAAGAGAATCTCTTGCTGATTTCTGATTCAAGAGGCTGGCAGGAAGGATGGGGGAATGGAAAGGGGGTGAGCAGCTGCTCAGAGCTCTCTAGAAGTTGCCATTCAGAGGTTCTGTCTGCAGATTGTGCAGTGGAGCCTTGCAGAGAAGCCCGAGTCACTGAGAGATTTGGGGTTCTTGGTTTCTGCATTAGCTCTACATGGTTGTGTGTCTTTGATTCAGCCAGTAACCTTGAATTAAACATATTTGATAGTCTGAGTAAAGTGACAAGATTGGATGTGTGGTTGTAACTTTTTGCGGATCTCAAAACCTAGATTTTATGTATGTTGTTAGGTGACCCTACTGCTTTAGTTTGTGACATTCTTGACACCTGGAGCTACTCTGGTATGACACACATATGACCTAAAAGTATTTAAATTTGAATAATATGTTTTCCCTTTACTTCACTTAGTGAGTGTACTTCATTTAATAATAAAGATTAAAGAAAAGATTCTTTAAGTAGATACTCAACAAATTCTTACTGTAGGGATTTTTAAACTTTTGACTTACTATTTGTAGGATACTTCTTATGTGATTCTATTGAAGGAAGAGATGTTTACTCTGCAATCAAGAAAGGTGGTCTGCCAAAGAAACAAAAAATTAGCCCTATTGTTGAAATTGGTGTTGACTGCTTGGTGTTTGGTAAAAAGCACCTCTCCAAGAAGCCATTGGGGAAATGATGAGTTTAGGGTCTCTGCCTATTTTAGGAAAGATGAAAAATGTTGAAATCAAGTGGGAAGAAGGAAATGTGGCAGATCACAAAGAACTAGACTGTTTTTCACAGAGAAAATTCAATTTTATCTGCTTTTTTCCCAGCAAATTCCATTTGATATTTTACATTTTCTTGATAACTTAATAAAGAATCTCAGGAAGGTGTTGCAGAATTTTAGCCTTGTGAAAGAAAATTTGTCATTTGTGACATTTCTTCTCTAAATAGCATGGGAAGATCAATGTATTCGTGTGTAGTTCATGCATTACTAGTTCTAGTTATTCCTATGTCAAAAAGAAACAGCATGTTATATGACCAAACTTGGCACAAGGAGGGATTTGGGCTCAGTTCCTACAGATACATGGAGCTCTGCTAGGGACCAGACATTGTGCTAGGCACAGGTGTGGAATATGTAGATAATAAAATACAATTCCTGCCCTCTAGGAGCACCACTTTAGAAGGGAAGCCAACAGCAGACAGATAATTTAGAGTAATATAAAGTCAACATAAACAAAATATGAGAACGTTGGCTCTGCAATCAAAATATGCATCTAATTGGGTCACTTCTCAACCCTTGCAGTCCTGAGCTGAGCCTTCATAATCCCCACCTGGATTCTGGCCTCCTAGCGGGCCTCCTTGTGCTCCTCCTTGTACCTGGAGTCGTGTTTCCCACACAGCAGCCAGAACAAAGGTTTGACAACATAAGTCATGTCATAACACTCCCTTGCTACAAACCCGCCAGTGGTCCCCAATTTTGCCAAATGCGGAAGACTCTTCTGCAGTTCACAATGTCCTGTGGATCTGCGTGACCTCATTCCTGCACCACAGTGCATGCACACACACACACACACACACACACACACACACACTGACATACACATGCTCACACACAGTCATGGTATTCCCTGACCTCGTATGTCACTGCTCTGACCTCACTCACTGCACTCCACGCACAATAGCTTCAGTGCTGTTCCATGGATGTGCCAGGCATGTTCCCACAGCAGGGCCTTCACAGTGACTCTCCCTTGGCATGGTCAGTTTCTCACTTCCTTCTAATCTTTGCTCAAATGTCACCACATCTGTGAAGCTCCACCTTGACCATCGTTTAAAATTGCAGCTGTCTTTCCACCCATTACTCCCCATTCTCCATGTCCCGCCCTATGTGGTTTTCCATAGGACTTATCACCCTCTGGGATACTATGTGATTTACCATTTATTAATTTTGTTGGACACATGTCTTCCCTCACTAGAATGTAAGATCCAAGAAGGCAGCATCTTAGTTTTGTTCAATGTTACTCAATCTAGAACAACCTAGGCGATCTAGAACCATGCTTGGCATGTAGTATACAGTTGTATTTATCTGTTAAATGAGGGAATAAGAAGGAGAAATTCATTCTGACTGAGAGTTCCAGGGAGAATCAAAAGGAAGAAACCTTTGAGCCAGATATTGAAGGGTAAGTAGAATTGGACAGTCTGCTTTTCTGGGGAAAGACATTTCAGATAGAAGGAATATTGTGAGCAAAGGCAGAAAAGTGGCAGGGCTTATGAATGCAAGGAGCCTGCCTAACTGGCACATGGGAGTGGTAGTGGTGGATCGATAAATAGAAAGTAACGAAAAGGGACTCTTAGTGGAGGGAGGGAACAGATTCCTAATCGCTGGCTGTGATAAGATGGCAAGCATGTTGGTGACTGAAGTTGAGGTCCCTCAAATAGGTAGCATGCATAACATGGGAGTATTGTCACAGCCAGAAGTCAGAAATGTGAGTAGTGTTTGCCAATGCAATCCGATTTTATACAGTACTTGACTGTTTTCAAAACATGATCAGATGGTTATCATGATTTAAGCTCCATAACAACTGGTGAAGTGAGTTAAACAGATATTATTTACATTTTTGATAAGCTTTTTTTTTTAAAAAAAATTGCAACTTATATTGGAGGAAGTGGATTCTCAGACCAGCTAAATGACTTGCCTAGAGTCACCCAGGTAGAAAGTTCGGAAGCGCTTCCCACTGTCTGTGTCTCACGGTCTGTGTCCCACTATGCCAGCCTGCCTCCCTCATTCTGTCACAGTGCTAAACATACAGTGCTGGTTTTTCGCAAGGATATGGGCTTTCCATTTCCCCCCATTCACTGAAAATAGCAGTTTCTTCTTCCAGTTACCTCTTTACCAGATCCATTTTTTCTTTTTCCTTCTTTTCCATTTCAACTTACCTGGACTACCTGGGTGTGTTTTTACCTTTGCCTGTTTAGCATTTTTTTACTTTTTTCAAGGCTTCTGCCAAGTCTGTCTGATTCGGCATCTGACATTCTGTTAAGGCTGTTGCCACCTTTCATTTGGTTCTTGGGTGGAAGGGAAGAGAAAGCATGTCATCAACTCCATTTGAATGTCTTGAGACTGACTTATTGCTCACTTTGGGAGTAAACCTCATCTTCTTAATTCTCCCCAGATGTTAGTAGGCAGGAAGAGGCGGAGGGAGAGCTCAGTGAAGGAGAACACTGGTATGGAAACTCTTCAGAGACTCCCTCAGAAGCATCCTATGGGGAAGTCCAGGAGAACTATAAGCTGTCGCTGGAGGACCGGATCCAGGAGCAGTCCACGTCCCCCGACACCTCCTTGGGAAGCGCGACTCCCAGCAGCCACACGTTGGAGCTGGTGGCACTGGACGGTGAGGTCCTGCGAGACTCACTGCAGTGTCAAGATCACCTCTCCCCGGGAGTGTCTTCTTTGTGTGAAGATGACCCAGGCTCCAACAAGCCCCTGAGCAGCAACTTGAGGCGGCTGCTGGAGGCTGGTTCCCTCAAACTCGATGCCGCAGCCACGGCCAATGGCAGAGTGGAGTCCCCGGTAAACGTAGGCTCGAACCTCTCCTTTTCCCCGCCTTCCCACCACGCCCAGCAGCTCAGTGTTCTGGCCAGGAAGTTGGCCGAGAAGCAGGAACAGAATGACCAATACACTCCAAGTAACCGTTTTATATGGAATCAAGGTAAGTGGTTGCCAAACTCAACCACCGCCTGCGGCTTGTCTCCGGATTCGGCCATCCTAAAACTGAAAGCTGCAGCCAATGCCGTTCTGCAGGACAAATCTCTCACCAGGACTGAGGAGACCATGCGGTTTGAGTCCTTTTCCTCCCCTTTTAGCTCCCAGTCTGCCAGTTCTACCTTGGCCGCTTTGTCCAAGAAGGTCAGTGAGAGAAGTTTGACTCCGGGTCAGGAGCACCCTCCTCCCGCCAGCTCCTTCCTTTCCCTGGCTTCTATGACCTCCTCAGCGGCCCTTCTGAAGGAGGTGGCCGCAAGGGCTGCTGGCAGTCTTCTGGCTGAGAAATCATCGCTGCTGCCTGAGGACCCTCTACCGCCCCCGCCTTCAGAGAAGAAACCAGAAAAAGTCACTCCGCCTCCTCCACCGCCACCTCCACCACCTCCACCACCTCCACCACCACCACCACAATCTCTGGAATTATTATTACTCCCAGTTCCTAAGGGAAGAGTTTCTAAACCCTCCAATTCAGGTATGGCATCTTTTCTTTCAATCATCCTGTAAGTCCTTTTGACTATCAGCCGCCATGCTTATTCATTGCCTTTTTCAGTTGGGTTTCCCATCTGATCTGAGGCAAGAATAAAAAAGCAAGAGCACAACAAAAATACTTTAAGTAAGCAGCATAGTAGCCTTTCATCTACGTATTACACAAAGACTTCACAAATAGCTTCACTTTTGAAAGGTAATGAATAATCTTAGAGACATACCGCATCTCCTCCCTTTCATACAAATGATTTTTTTTTCTTACTAAGTTCAGGCTAGGTCTATACAAGATATATTTAATGGGGGAAGATCAAAGCATCTTTGTCATGGAGTGCATGGCATCACTGAACATGGGGGGGAGAAAGCCCACTGCTTTTGAAATAGTGGACAACGGAGAGCCCACACTCCTGCTGCCTCCATCACAAATGGACTTTTGTACAATCAGGAACTACTCTGCCCTAATTTATCACAGCATATACTTTTATGTTAGCATTTTTATTACTTTTTTTGTGGAATTTAAGCCCTTTTCACGTATCCTATTCTTCTACAATTTCTTGTCCTGTAAGAACTCTAAAAAAGATTGTCAATCAAACGTAATCAACACATTTCCTGTGAATGCTTTATTTAAGTCAAATCCAATCCAATTCTGAAGGAATATGCATGTGGAAAATTTGAATCCTAAGGTTTTTCTAGTGGAGACAGTCTTTCCGAAGGAGAAATCACTGTCATATAGGACATTGGTATTCACAATTATTCATCTGAGGGAGAAATTTAGTCACTTGAATTCTCACAGAGAAAACATCATTTCTTGTTCTGGTTTGCTTTTAAATCGTGTGCATGATAAATACATGTTCCTGGGGATGCATGTTGGGATTTCAGATGTCTCTTAAGGATATCCTGCCAGACTGGAGCAGGAAGTAGGTTATGTGTGTCCTCATCGGTACAAACACTGCCATTGTGTGTGTCTAGCCAACTTTTGATTATTTGCAGTGACAATGATGAAGAGGGTTTGGAATGGCAAATAAGTGACTGAACGATCACAGTTAACGTCAATTTGATGCATTTATGACAAATTTCCATTTAAATTGCTGAGTGAGCTATATGCGCTAATTATAATTACTTCAAAACTTGAGTCAACAGCAGAAGACAACGAGGAAAATGTGTATCTGGGACTTTTATGGCTCTAAGTGATCCAAACTGTTCACTCCAGAGTTTCTGAAATGTCAATAAAATCCTAGAAGGTTTATCCATTTCATTTCTCCTCTCTTCTCACCTGCCATCTGGTGAAATAAGAAGAGAAATGGGTCAAATTAGGAAACAAGGAGAAAAGCAGAGGAGGCTGGGGTAATTTTACATGGAAAAAAAATCACCCCTGATTTATAGAAATTTCATTTAGGGTTAGTGGTAGAAAGAAAGGTATGGCTATATACGAAATATAATTTTAGGTTGGGCACAGTGGCTCACGCCTGTAATCCCAGCACTTTGAGAGACCAAGGCAGGTGGGTCACCTGAGATCAGGGAGTCAAGACTAGCTTGGCCAATACGGTGAAACCATGTCTCTACTAAAAATACAAAAATTAGCCAGGCATGGTGGTGTATGCCTGTAATCCCAGCTACTCGGGAGGCTGAGGCAGGAGAATTGCCTGAACCCGGGAGGCGGAGGTTGCAGTGAGCTGAGATCGTGCCACTGCACTCCAGCCTGGGTGAGACTCTGTCTCAAAAAAATAAAAAATGAAAAAACAAAAATAATTATATATATATATTCTGCACATCTAGTTATTGAATAAATGTGTGAATGGCGTTTCTAGTATAAATTCATCTGGACATTAGTTACTTGGAATAGCTTATACAAAATTAATATTAAACTTTAGTTGACTGAAGACTTGGAAAGAAGTGACTGATAAAACCATGTCTCCTGAAGGCCAAACTGTAGCGGCTTTGTCATATTAAAGTAGTCTTGGGTATAACCAACAATGATTGTGATTATAATTTTTTTCCCTGAAATGACTAGATGCATATAAAGATGAGAAAGAGGTCATGAGCTTCCAGTGAATGGTAGACTTTTGGTTTGTTTTGTTGTAGGAAATACACCCGAGGGAAAAGCTGTGTTCCTTTTTAGGTTTAAATGCATTTAATCTATGCCAGCAACTCAGTGGGCTTCTCACAAGAATTTAATATAGGAGATCTATAAGAAATAGCTTCTTACTTTGCTTTTTACTAAATTTATTCTATTGCTGAAACACTTAATATTTTAATCAATGGATGTTCAGAATATTCAGACTGAAAGAGGAGGAAAAGGAACGCCTCAGCTTTGGGTTGTAGAACCCCCTGCTGATTGACTTGGACCTAAGGCCTCCCCACCCCCACTCCCCCGTTTCAACGTACCTCTGTTCACAGTCCAAGGCTTGGAGAAGCAGCTTCATCAGCAGAGTATTTTATTTAAAAAATCTTTCATTTTGTAAAACTCATGCATGAGGAAAGATCACTGCCAAGAAAATGAGGACCCTTGAAATTGTTACTCAAAAAATATTCTATACGTCCACGTAGACACATCCTACATTCAAGTTCTGTTTGTTATTGCATGGATTGGAAAACAGAAAAGGGGATGCCCACTGATATTCTTTTCAGTTAAAGTGAATATCATTACTTCTCAGCAGCCTAGCTAGATTATGGGCTCATAAGGAGCTCATAGAGTATCTGATTTTGTTATTTGTCTTTGTATCATGGGTACACGATTTGGTGTTACTGGGGATCACTGATACTGGCATCTGAGGAGTGGAAGGAAAGGTGGGTCATTCCATCTGTCTCCTCCACCCTCCCTGACTCCTTTTCCTTTTTTCCCCCCTCCATCCCCCACCTTCCACACATTATACTGTTGGTTTGGGGGCCACCTGGGGCTGGACTGGGATATACCTTTAATTTACATAAGAAGCGTTATGGAAATGTGAGAGCCATCACCCCTGTTTCGGAACATTTGTCTTGATTGTTTTTTCCTCTCCCTTAGAAGGAAATCTTAGTTTGATTCAAAATACGTAGGTGGACTGGCCTCTCACAGCAGGGAAAAGAGTTTCTGTTGCCTAATAACTTAAGTAAACAAATAATAACCACCTCAACAACAACAACAAAAAGCCACAAAAATAAACTACACCCCATCCTGATGCAGGGATTGCATTTTTAAAAAGCGATTTCTCAAAATGTTGCCAAAAAAAGGGCATATGAAGTTGATTCTTGAGTTACAAAGAGATATATGCTAGAAAAGCTGATCCTGCCTTGAGTAATTTAGACACCAACATTTCTTTGACCTTCTTTAGGTCAAGGGAAGTCCAAACCATGAAAAAAAATTGTCTTTTAGGTTTGGCCTTATTCTTCTTTTTTGAACAGGATTCAGTGGTTGCCAGGTCATGGTGTATTTAATTCCTTAAAGAGTCCACCACTCGATAGCCTTTTCGCCCTGCAAGAGAGATGTGACACTTGAGGGGGAGGTTTCTTTCATGTGACCCTGTGCCCTCAGCACATGCTACACGGCTCCTCTGAAAGGGGACACGATAGAGGGAAGATTATGTCTGTTTGCTATAAAGATAAATGTCACACATTGACTGAATTCTCTTTGAAGCTACTGTTCTGTTGCAGCTAAGAATAAAACAAATAGTTTTTATTTTAAAGACAAAGTTTCTTGTAGAAGGCCAACAAGATTCCCAGGATGCCAGACTCTGAGTTAAAAGAAATAACAGGGAGAGTTTCAGAGAGAGGGTCTCCAAAACATCTTATTGTACTGAATAAAATGTAAATATTCTTAGAAGCAACCTGGTCTCGTACAGCTGAGAACTAAGAATATTTCCTGTGGATCAATACATAGGGGGTTTCTGGCTGCTGTTTTCTTTCGCATTTATGTGATATTATTAAAATTATTGCAAAGCATACAAAGTCCAGGGAGGAGATCACCTCTCCTGATAGTCCCATTAGGCCCATGGTTATTATAATAAGTCTTTTGTTGGTTTGTTTGTGACAGAGTCTCGCTCTGTAGCCCAGGCTAGAGTGCAGTGGCACGATCTCGGCTCACTGCAGCCTCCGCCTCTCAGGTTCAAGCAATTCTTGTGCCTCAGCCTCCTGAGAAGCTGGGACTAGGCAGGCACCACCAGGCCCATCTAATTTTTGTATATTTGGTAGAGATGGGGTTTCATCATGTTGGTCAAGCTGGTCTTGAATTTCTGGCCTCAGGTGATCTCCCTGCCTCGGTCCCCCAAAGTGCTGGGATAACAGGCATGAACCACTGGGCCCAGCCAGAAGTCTTAATAAGCCTTAATCTGAGAATGATCTCATACATAAACTTGTTTAGAAAATTTGCTTTTTAACCAAGATTTTTGGAACTGTCTGTCATTAATCTCAATTATATTTTCCCAGTGATTTAAACATAGTATGGCTATAGGTATCAGACTTCTCTGAATACTTACTAGTTAAATTAGGCATTAATAAAGTCAGCATCCATAATAATAGATAAACTCAGGGACATCCATTGCTAACCTAGGTTGTTTTTGTTGCCATGAAATAGCATTTGAGACACATGACAAAGAAATTCTGTGAAAAGATTTAAAATCCATGTGTATTGTTACGAAGGAATATGGGTCGACATCCTACACAGATGTGCACCGGTAGTGTTGGTAGGTCCAGAATGGAGACTGTGATGAAGCACAGATGATGCAGGCCCGGGGTCACCAGGCATCCTGAACTCCTGTGTGTAGAGTAGGTAAGGTCTGTATGCAGAAACTACCCAGTTACAAGTTACCTTGACCTGCTGCAAATCACCACACAGGACTGAACAACAGGATGCTTGATTTCAAAGGCTACAAAACAGTTAATTTGTTTTTAAAATACCTTTGCGTTAAAGCAGTTAAGCTATTACAACCCTCTGTGACTTAAAAAAAAAAAAATCTAACCCAATGAAGTTTTGTTGTTGTTTGTGGATTTATGCATAGACAATAGGGTAGAGCACCAAACAAGAAATGAAGAGATTAGCTGAAATCCCAGTCCTGCCACTAACTAGTAGAGAGATTTGCAGCATACCACCTCAGTTGAGTGTCCTCATCTGTAAACAGAGGTGGTTTGGAATGATCTCCAAGATCCTTTCCTGTTTTAGAATTCCTTGCTTATACTTACGGCTCAGTGTTTTAAAACTCTATTAACTCAAAACAAATTTTTTTTTTCCCAATTTTTGAGTTTAATATGTGTCTTCTTAAAATTCACTATCAAACCTCCCACAAGATCATCTCTGTTTTGGGCAGCTCTTGTTTGTTATAAATAGTTCAACATATATCACTGTACTTTATTAATGATGTAGTCATACCATATGCGTTTTTAATGTAAGCTGCTCCAGGTTCATTTTTGGAAATAGCTGAGGTCTAAGTACATGAACATTTATCTGTTTATCCATCCATTCATTTAAGATGTGCATTGGCACACTATGTGGAAAGCATACATACACTCTTGGGCTAACACAAGTTCCATTGGGACTTACTAGCAGCCTCCTGCGTCTCTCTAGCCCTGATTTCACTTTTCTCTATTCCCTTAACCCAGCCTTTGTCACTTTATCCCCTTACTGTCTAACGCACACTGACTGAATTAAATGTTGTACCTGGCATTGTTTGGGGGCTGGAGACACAAAGGTAAGGACTTCCAGGCCCTATTGCAGCCAATTCCTCCCTCCACTCTCCTCTTCTGTCTTTTCCATGTCTCTTTTTTTCTCTGCTGAGCTGGAATTGCCCATCAGTATTTTGTCTGGGCTGAACCAGACCGCACCTGAGCCACACTATGTACTCCTGCTTCTTTGTTTCATATTGGCTCCAGTGACAAACTACCATGTTGGGCCAAGCCCTGAGCCGTGTATTTATTATGTGATGTTAGTTGTTTAAATTTACATCTGCTGTGATGGTGAGTTTTCAGCTTTGCAGAGCATGTCTAGAGTTTGTTTATTGTCACTACTCCTACCACAACAACAACTACTACAAGTAGCTTCTATTTTCTATGTGACAGGTGTCTTATGTACATTCAGTATTTCGTTTATTCCAATAATATTATCGCCTATAAAGAGAATATGTTTTCTCCAAAGGAGCAGGTTAGCAGCTATTCATCCCACTGGTTCTCTCAGCATTTGATGGAGTTTAGTTTTGTTTGCAGTGATACTAACTAGCCAGTGATACGCTTGGGGAAAGTTATTTATTAGGCAATTGTAAACTAGGTAAAATTATGAACATTTCAATCCCATTGCCTCAAGAGTGTATGGTTCATTCTGAGGAAGTGGTCATATTTCCTTAGGTTCTAAATTTGGGTGAAATTTACAGCTGTCAGTTCCCTGAAAATAGTTTGGCATACGAAATAGAATACAACCTTACTTCCTCCCTTCTTTAAAGTAGTTAACAACATCATAGAAACTTGGAGAGTATCCTGCTAAAATATGAAATTTCTTTCTTGCATAAATAAAAATGCAGATGTTACCAGGGGAGATTACTGGCCAAAGGTGAAAATCAATCATGGTGCTCAGGTTACTTTTATCATTTGGTTTCTGTCATCTCCGTATCCTGCTGTGATCAGTTAAAAATTTCAAAAGTTATAGTAGTATACCTATTTGACCACATTTCTTGTATTCAGTTTCTCTTCATTGTGTGTTCTAATTTTTTTCCGTCAGTCCAAGTGCACCCTAATTTGTGCCCAACTCGTGTATTTTGGTGTTAATTAAAATAAGGAAGCATAGCTAAATGGATTTATATGAAATAATAATATGCAGGGTTAAATGTAATGTACTCTGTGATACATTTGAAATTAAGAATCGTTGGTTAGGGTGAAGGTTGGGGGGGTCTCAGAAAGAACAGGACACACATTGGTCACATTAGGCAAGGCAAGAAACTAGGAGAAGCTGGCAGTGTTCATTTTTTCAGCAAATGCCCTTTTTATTGCCTTCCTATGGTATGCCATGAAATCTCAGGTCAGTAGAAAACATCTCAGTTTTTCTCTCCTCTTCCAGACAGCTCGGTAAAATTAGGCAGTTTAGGGATTTGATAGTGGGACATACTTCTTGAAGATGGGGATCAATGACAGCCTGTTTGTTTATCTCTTTCCTATTATTTTGATGTTCTTACAACCCCAGATAGACGTTGTTATGATTTTTTCCCTGTAGTGTATGACAATAATTTCACCTAGAGGCCTGATTCAGTCCTTTCTCTCCAGTCTGTTTTTCATCATGTAGTCTTCGTGATCAGAATATCAGGGTGGAGGAAATGACAAGGAAGGGTAGAAGACGAGAGACATAATTGCAGATAGGGTCCAGATCAGCAGAGGCAATCTACAAAAACAGACAGCAGAAAAGCTACAGAGGGTTAATAAAAATGCTTGTTTATATGTATCTACAAGGTGTGCTCTTCCTAGAGTAAAAGGAAACCCTCACTTCCTCTTACCCCCCCCAATTAAAAAAGGAAATACATGTGGTAGAACACATCAGAAGTAGAATTTCCAGACATGATTCTTTTTCAAGTTGCATGGTTGAGCTAACCAATATTGCTTAGACCTGTATTAGTAAAACTGCATTTTTGGAACGCCCTGACTTTATTCCAGAACCCTTCTGCTACCATCCATTTCAAGTGCTCCTTTGTATGTAGAGACTCAATTGATTCGATAAATACATAATGAGATTATTTTAAAGTATTCTCTTGGGAATATTTTCTTTTAAAATTAGAGGAGTAACATGTATATTTAAAAATTCAAATAGTACAGAAGGATGTGAAATGAAAACACAAGTTTCCCTCCCTGATTCCTTCCTTTTAATTCACAGTCTTTCAGTGGTAACTGCTTAGTGGTTTCCTGAGTATGCTTCCAGAAAGTTTACATGCAAATAAAAAGATAACATTTTTTGTTTGTTTCATTTATTCATGACATTCTTCCCATTCCCTCTCTTTATTTTTTCTCAAGTATTTTAAAGCAAATCCCAGACACCATATCCGCTTGCTTGTAAATACTTCCATTTATATATCTTCAACAGATAAGGACTTTAAAAAAATGACCAAATTCCACTATCACGTCTAACAGGAGCAACAATTGTTAAATGATATTATGGAATACCCAAGCTGTAATCAGTATTTCCTCAATTATCTGAGAAATGTTCTTTTACAGTTGTTTTATTTAAACAGAATCTAAACAAGCTTCACACCTTGCGGTTTTTGGTATATATCTCTTAAGTCTTATTTTTCCATAACCGCTTGTCTTTTAAAAATGCCATTTACATGTTGAAGAAACTGGGTCGTTTGTCCTGAGGAATTCATTCATTATGGATTTGGCTGATTTCATCCTGTTGGTGTGTTTAACACTTAAAAAAAAAATCAATTGTATTTCCAATAAAGGGCTAGTTATATAGAGGATTGTTTAATTTTTTACAAGGACATTTCACAGATGGCATATCAGAAGTATCTGTTATGACACACAGTATCTGTCCCATTTTTAGTAATGTTAAGATTAATTAGTGGTTTTACGTGTTGTCAACTTGATCCATTCTTTATAAAGCTCCCTGCTAATATTTCACTCAATGGTTTTAGCTGAGATTGATCCTCATTTTTTCGAAAACAAAAATAGAATCATCCTGGATATATGGCTTTGTATATTGCTTTATCCACCAATGCTAATATCCTGGACATGTTTTTATATCATCGTCTCTAGCTCTAGCTCATTTTTAAAAGTGCTTTCTATATTTTATTGTGTAAGCATATGCCAAGTTACTTAGCCAGTTTGGAAATATTTCTGATTCCTTATGATTAAGTAAGAAATGTCCAAGTTCTTGACTCTGCTTCTTTATACTCCCTGTATCCTCAAATTGCTGAGGCTAGTGTGGCACTGAGCAACGTAAAGTTGGTAGACCAGAAGTTTTAGCAGTAGTGTCACAACAGAGACGCTTCACTTTGAGAGCAATCTTAGCTTTATTTGGAGGAGGTAGTTGGTTTGCTTAATTTGTTGAAAAATCGGAGCATTTGTGGTGGCCTCATTGCAGCTCTTCCCAAAGTGGGCAGCGAGGCCCAGTCACCGTGCAGACGAAGGCAGCACATATTGTTAGTGACTACCAGAGGGGCAGAAATAAAAAGGTCAAAAACCCTGACCTTAAGACCCCCTGATGGCTAAATTGGCAGCAGCATCTGCTCAAACCACAGCTAAACAAGTCAGCAATAGGGATCCGAAAATTTGTCTCCATTGGAGTTCAGAGACTGAGGTTTATGATAGCTGTTTGGTTTTCAGCGTGGAGCAGTGCATTATTCTCTGTCCCATGTGATTTGTTTTTATTTCTCACTGTTTTCCAAGTTCAGGAATTCAGACACGGACTCGAGTCTGACAGTTTCCTTCAGGAACAAAGCCCCTGCATTCAGGCTTCTGTGACTGTGCACAGTGCCCTTGGGCCCTGAGTTAGGACAGGCCGGGCGAAGCCCCTTTGCAGATGTCTTCCTTAGTGTTTGATGGCCTTTGGAAGTAAGAATTTCACAAGGCGGGATGATCAGATTTCAGAAAATGGAGCCCAGTTGGAAGTAGCTAGATGAATATGGGTTCCTACCTGAAGAAAAGCAGTACTAAAACTTTCTTATGGATAAGATCTTGGAACTGTAAAGAAAAAACCCCAAATCATTTTTAGTGCTTTTTATATGGCAATGTATGTGAATTGGTGCCAGATGCAATGTGCCTTGTTGTTTTCCTTAATGTTCCTTTCTTTCTCCTTCTTCCAAGCCTCAGAAGAGGAAAGTGGAAAGCCTTTCCAGTGTCCAATATGTGGTTTGGTTATAAAAAGGAAGAGTTATTGGAAGCGGCACATGGTGATTCACACAGGTTTAAAAAGTCATCAGTGTCCGCTCTGTCCATTCCGGTGTGCTCGCAAGGACAATCTCAAATCCCACATGAAGGTAAGCCACCTACGGACCTCTTGGAGAGGCAGGCACAGCCGGGGCTCCCGTACATGGTCTGGTGCAGGAGGCTTCTTGGCCGAGGGAGGGCACCGCTGATGGAGCATGTAGATGACGGTACTCCTTGTAGCAAGGTAGAATTCAACATAAATGTGCTAATGTCCACTTTGCAGCCAAGAGCTTAAAGGCGGAGAGAACCTTCAATATCCAAATAATGTATTTACTGGAGGGTGGTCCTCTCCTATAGGGGAGCAACAGCCTGCCTGGCCTGTGTGCTGACGCATTTCTTGGGGCACTCAGAGGCAGCGTTGGGGAATGGCAAGAAGCAAGGAAAGTCAAGTTCAGGAAGAGCTGCTGGACTGAGCACCAAAGAGAGGGCTCCTGGACCTGCTCCCCTTCCTGGAGAGGCTGCTGTCTGCTGTTACGACTTTACCCTGAGCTTGCAAACCCAGAGAAATATACAGAGACACCATGCTTCATGTAGGAAGCATGAAGACATTGGAAGGCAGCTGGCCTTTAACTTTACTTAGCCCTTTGGGAGGCTTGGGGTCCCTTTCTAACAAGACTAAAGTCCTTGAGGCTGTCAGTGTTTGACTTGTCATAATTCCCAGCATTACATTTACCAAACATCCAGGGACATCATTTTCAATGTCCTATTAAAAACAACAGGGAGCTCAAACCTAAGCTAAGCATGTACAGAATTGACTAGAATCCATGGGTCCCACAAATTCCTGAACTTGTGGGCTGAGGAAAACTTAGTTAGATGGAAATCTTTTTAGCTGACCCTATTAATGTGAAGGGTTTTGTCTCAAAATCAAGGAGGAAACTCATGGGATCCAAAGAGCATGGGCTTTTGAATTTGATAGACCTGAATTGAAATCTTTTTATGCAACTTTTTAGCTAAGTGGCCTTGAGCAAGTTAACCTTTAGACTCTGAATTTTCTCATCTGTTAAATGGGAATGATAATGCTTGTCTGGAAGAGATGACATTAGTACTTAAGGAGAGAATATTAGCAAAATGTTTGACACAGGAATTTTCAATGGAAGTTATTTAATTCTAGTAACTATCATTGAGCATCTTAATAGCAATCATATCTTCACTGATATTTCAATATGATTTGGCTGTGGATGTTATTTATAAAGTGTTTACTTTCCTACCATAAGAAGTATAATGTATAGACATAATTAAGGTATTTGCTTATTTGGAAATCTAATCCTTCTGAATAGATCAGTAATCACTCTTCAGAATTGCAGCTCTAAAAAAGTGTGACCAGATAGAACCTCTACTGACTTTAGGAAATAGCTTGGAAGATTAAAAAAATTTAAATCCGTGATGTAATTTGTTTTCTATCATTTGCCTTTGTCTCCTGGGAGTAGCATGCCCTTCATCTTCAGAATCCATTTAGCCAGGAGTTCTGGTTGGCTGAATTTTACTCAGCCGACTTAATTTTTACTTTAACCCTCCTCATCCTCTGTCACGTCTTCCCAAAGTAAAAACTTACATTTTAAACCTGCAGAGTTGAATTTCATTAGCAGGATGAGACTTCAAAAGAAATGCCTTTAAAATGAAAATTTGTTTTAGTTACTATTTCCTAAGCTGTGTTTAGAAATCAGCTCTGGCAAATTTAAAGCTTCAGTGAACAGAAAACTTGCATCTAGCCTGACACCTTGGAAGCTTGGTTTCATCTCAGGGTCACTTAAAACAACCTATTTATAAACCCATGGAAAAAAAGCAGGGTTTTCAATAGCAGGAACTACTGACCCTGAAACTACAGGGAGATGAGTTGGGTGCCTTGATGACACAGACGGCTGGCCATGGCAGTGTCATAGATGAGAGCTGCAAGGGCTTGGCGGGTCGTGGGGTCCTAGAATGCTTTCAGAACAAATCAATAACCAGTACGATAAAGCAGTTGTGTGAAATTACTACTTTATTCAAACTCATGGTGTCCTAACCTGTTGAGCTATGACTTGAGCTTTTGATACGGGAAGTGTGAGAAGAGCTCATGCAAGTTTAATTTTATCAAATGGGATATTCTTTCTTGTTCCTGCTTTCCACCTCACTTATTGGCTGCTCTTTTTTTAATTAAAGCATTCATGATTTTATTTGGTTAAACACTTTAATTTTGCTACATTTTGCAAACCCAGTCTACCTGGAAATATAATGGTTGTAGTCTTATGCATAGACATCCTCTGCTACATCCACCAGAGACTACAAATGTGGACAATTTTTTTTTTTTTGAGACCAGGTCTTGCTCTGTGGCCCGGGCTGGAGTGCAATGGCATGATCTCAGCTCACTGCAACCTCCATCTCATGGATTTAAGCAATTCTTCTCCCTCAGCTTCCCAAGTAGCTGTGACTACAGGTATGCGCTATCACGCCTGGCTAATTTTTGCATTTTTAGTAGAGATAGGATTTCACCATGTTAGCCACGCTGGTCTCGAACTCCTGACCTCAGGCAATCTGCCCGCCTCAGCCTCCCAAAGTGTTGGGATTACAGGCATGAGCCACTTCGCCCAGCCATGGACAGATTTTCTAAAATGAATTCTGCCTAAGAAGTGGGGGCAGTAAACTGGGCGAGGTGGCTCATGCCTATAATACCAGCACGTTGGGAGGCCAAGGTGGGCAGATTGCCTGAGGTCAGGTGTTTGAGATCAGCATGGCTAACATGGTGAAATCCCGTCTCTACTAAAAAAAAATACAAAAAAATTAGCTGGGCATGGTGGTACATGCCTGTAATTCCAGCTACTCCGGAGGCTAAGGCAGGAGACTCCCTTGAACCCAGGAGGCGGAGGTGACAGACTTTGTCTCAAAAAAAAGAAAAAGTGGGGGGAGTATAGCCAGAGATTAAGATCTCAAACTCTATGGTCAGGAAAACCTTAGTTAGAATCTGAGTTTCACCTTAGGAGCTGTGAGACTTTGGAAGAATCATGTAACTGTCCAAACCTCTGTTTCCACTAATGCAGATAATAATCACACAGGCTCTCTCATGGGGTTGTTATAAGGGTTAAATGAGATAACACACATAAAGCACTTAATACAATGCCAAGCCTGGAGAAACAACATTCAGTAATCATTATCTGAAAGCCATCTGAATATACATTCGTGTTTATTTACATTAGAAATAATCAATGAAATGGTATAAAAAATTACTCTAAAATAAATTTTATTGCCTTTCTCTTTTTGTAATCTGCCTTAATGCTGAAAACTTAGAAAAATTGGTAAAAAATATATATATATAAAATTGATCCTTAATCCCATCACCCAGAATGATAAATAACCATTATCATTTTGATGTATATTATTGATTGTATCAATATTTTTAAGAAAAATGCGATTCTACTTTCTTTGTTCAACAAATATAGTACTTAGTGTGTTTGTATTATAGTACTTACTCTGTCCTATTGTGTTCTAGGCACTGTACATTTTTTAGTCCACCTTTCCTTCATAATATGTTGTGCAAATGTTTTTATGAAGTTAAATAGTGTGGAAGGAGCTTATAAAGGCCTCCAGCTTCCTCAGGGTTATCTCAGATTTCCATTAAGTCCTTTAAAATTTTTCCTGGATGAATGAACATACAGGAATTAAACATGAATTCATAAGCTAAAATTGAACGGAAAAGGTGAGAAGGACTGCAAAGATAAAGAACACTGGTGAAATATTAGCAAGAAACTGACCAAGAGTCAGGGTACTGAGCTCTAGTAGTCTCAGGTCTGCCGTTTAAGGAGCTGTAACTTCTTATTAAAGCCCTCACCTGTCCCCCTAATGGGGGATGGAGTAGAGGTTTCCCAAAATTTCCCGAAGCTCTGAAGTACCACGACCCAAGCATCCAACTGCTACCAAGAAATGGCCCTAATGGTGAAGAGATAGCCCTAATGATGTCACAGCACCTGATATGGGTTGTTTGTGTGAAATGACCAGGGGGTAAGTGAGCCCCTAAACATGGCCTGGAGAGAGTGACATGCTTTAGACAAGCATTTCTTCATTTTAGTAGACTAAAATGCCAAGCTAAACAGAACAAAAATTATGATCAGAAAAATGCTCCAATGTCAGGAGAGAAGGGGATAAAACTGCATTCAGAGGCTAGAGCTAATACTTCTCTCAAAGGCCAAATATGATATATAGTCCCTTTGGGAAGGTATAGCTCAAATAAAATTGTTAAGTGCAAAAGTCAACAAAATATCTACTGTTTTTCCTTTAAAGCTTCACTAATTTGTCCATAACTAAACATAACAAGACCAGGATCTGGTGGAAAAGAAGCCACATAAAATACTTGCACACAGACTGTTTTTAATCCAGGGCTCCCTTTTGATTTTAGAACTTGGGCTCGCGCTCTGTCCTTTTCCTTCTTCCAGAAGCTGCTTCCGGAGCTTCTGTTCTGGATTAGCTCCTGTCCTCTCTTGGGTCGGTAGATGTAAGGACACTTCTGAAATGGCATCTGCCCCACTACACTGCTCTCAGGGATGATGGAAGCTCTCTGCCTCATGACCTTTACCACTTGGTTCTGGGGCATGCTTTTGGCAGCTCCGGTCAGGGTCCCATGGGACTGTGAACCCAGGTCCCCAAGGTGCCTGCTTCTGCGTAGATTGGTTGGAGGAGATGGTGGGGATTCTGTGAGAAAGCAAATGAAATGATCAGCATCCAGTGAAATCCCTTTGTTGTGAAAGAACAGAAAGGTAATGTTAACAGCCAGAGACAGTCGGTGTGTTTCCCCACCCCCAGCACTCCGCCCGGGCAGAGGGAAAGCCTTTTCATAAGCAGGACTTTGCCTAACCGGGTTTAAGTGTGTATGGCTATTTCTGTTGAGAAACTCATGCTTTGGGGGACCCAGAATCTCTTTGGTTGTTTTTTTCAAAAAGCCACAGTGGGGTGCTGTAGCGACAGGATCTCACCATTAACTTTTAATTTCTTTGCTTTTGTTGGTCACTTAACATTATTTAAAAGTATGTTTTGGCTGGTGAATAATGCTTTTGGATTGCATTCAGAATGCATAAACAGCTGTTGTAAAACTCACTCTCTTGGAAAGAAAACCTATCCAGAGGGGCCAGGTGGTGCAGTGGATTAACTCATGTGCCTTTAACCTTGGTGAGACCTGGGTTCGAGTCCTGCTAGGTCACCCCTAAAAGAGCAAGTGTCAGTTTTGTTTTGCTTTTGGATCCAATCGCTTATGTGTTTGTTCAGATCACACAGCTCCCCAAATCATTTGGCCCACATCTACACCATTGGCAGTTTCTACTTAAGGGAGGGCCAGTCCTGAAATAGCAGAGTGTCGCAGGTCAGCACTAAAGTACATTGGCAGAGATGAATGGGGAAGTTACAAGCTTATGAACACCTGCAGCTCAATGCCTGGCTCCAGCCAATGCAATGATTTCTTCACTTTTTTAAGCACTAAATTTGGTAGTGACAGGAAGAAAAAAGTTTCTCCCAATTTTTACACGTATCGTGTGCATGCAAGACTGGAACTGGATTTAAAAGTCTGCATTCTTTCATTGCAGACGTCAGAATCCGGAGCATGATATTATAGCCACGTTTGGAAAAATTGGTTTCCTCTTGCTCAGAATACTTGGTGAGGGTCAGACCTTGGTTTTTCTCCTACTTTGCTTTTTTTGTCTGTAATTTCGCTCAATCCATTTATTCTGGGGCCTCAATTTCTCTGTCTTTGAAACGGGAATACCCTGGAGACATTATTTTCTACGTTCTTAATTACCTAAGAGCAGCATTTTGAAAATTGAAATTATGTTTGCAAAACATAGCTAATTCTCTGGGTGACAATAATTGGGTACATGCAAACTATCATTACTGTGAGAGGAATTACTTGACAGGTTACTTCTTTGACCCCCAATTAGTAATTATGTAAGTTTGAATTGTGCTGGGTTTATAATATTTTCTCCGAAGATATCAGCTGAGATCAGATGACCAGAATATTGGGATGCTACCCAAAATAGCATCCATTGGCTGACTGCATCCTCAGTGGTGAACGTGGCCCCAATAATGGACTCTTAACCTGTGTGGACCCACTTTGTGTTTAGGGATTGGCCTCATTACCTGGAGCCCAGTAATGAAATGCTCTGCAGTACAAAGGCCAGCCCTTTGCACGGTGAGGAAATGATTGATGAATAGTTTGGATCTACAGCAAGGCATTTTCCATAAATGCACGGTGGCTAGCTCATTCTTCTTGCTTCTCCGTCAGGTTCATCAGCACCAGGATCGGGGAGAGACCTTTCAGTGCCAGCTGTGCCCTTTTACTTCCTCACGCCACTTCAGCCTGAAACTCCACATGCGTTGCCATCAGCACTTCCTGAGGACAGAAGCCAAGGTGAAGGAGGAGATCCCAGACCCAGATGTCAAGGGATCTCCCCACCTCAGTGACAGTGCCTGCCTGGGGCAGCAAAGGGAAGGAGGAGGGACAGAGCTAGTGGGGACCATGATGACGTCTAACACTCCAGAGAGGACTAGCCAGGGAGGGGCTGGCGTCTCGCCTTTGCTGGTGAAGGAGGAACCCAAGGAAGATAACGGCCTGCCCACCTCCTTTACTTTGAATGCTGCCGACAGGCCCGCCAACCACACAAAGCTGAAAGACCCCTCCGAGTATGTGGCCAACAGTGCGTCAGCATTGTTCAGCCAGGACATCTCTGTTAAGATGGCGTCTGATTTTCTCATGAAGCTGTCAGGTACTTGAATAGGGTTGTATTCTCCCTCTCTCCCTCTTTCTTTCTCTCTCTATCAGTATTCTCATCTGCAAAATAAGCTGGTAGAGCTAGATGATTTCAAGTTCCCTTTAAATTTGGATAGTCTGCACTTCCGTACATTTTCTCCTTGACTTTGTGTATGTGTGATCCTTTGGAAGTCGTATTGCTTTGGCTTGGGTCTCAAAACAGTAGGGATTGTTGATTTCCTTCTGTTTTTTTTCCCCTTGGTGAGTTCTTATTGTAGGGGGGAAAGGTCGCATGGTAAACCAGGTTTGTGTCAGTTGCTTGTGTGACCTTGGGCCCTGTTTAACATGTCTCTTCTGCACTGGACTCGCATGGAATACCTCATTTTGGCATTATTCAAGTTCTTTACTGTCTTAATTTATAAGATTTTTAAAGGACAGACATACAAAGGCTACAATTAGGAATTACAAACTTCTAAAATTTGAGCAAATGATGACTATCTTTAATAAGCTTTTCAGGTTTTTTTAATGGGAAATTTTTTTTTTGTGGCAAAATATATTTAACATAAAATTTACCATTTTAACTATTTTAGGTGTACAATTCAGTGGCATTAAGTACATTCACATTGTTGTGCAAACCATTACCACCATCCATCTCAAGAACCTTTTCATTCTCTCCAACTAAAACTCATTAAACAGCTGTCAATTCACCTCTCCCCCCAGGCCCTGGGGACCACTGCTTTATGCCTCTGAATTTGACTACTCTAGGGACCTCATGTAAAGTGGAATTTAAAAACACATTAAAAAAAAATTCTTTTTAAAAAAAAAAAACTGCCCTGATCCATTTGGGAAAAAAAGATGGAGTATAAATTATAAAGATGTGTTCTTATTAGTTGACATTACTTTCCATCACCATCAAATTGTACATGATGTTTCTCGGTTTTTTGTCCTTTTTTTCCCCACGTATTTGATTTAGGTTGTGGTGTTGAACAGGAGCATCAAGGTGTTAGGGCACTCTGTTTTTTCTATCATTCTCTTTTGGAATAAGGTGTGTTGCAGGCTTGTGCGGCTACTCATTACGTTTTTAAAAGTATGATTTTAAATTTTAAAAGAGATGTAGGGGGTGGGGAAAGGTCGGTGGAGAATTGGTTCTGTCTTTCAGTGAAGATGGCAGTCCCCATGATGATTTCCAAATGCCATTTCAGCTCTTTGGAGATTGACAATACCCTTTTAAATGGAGAATAATTGGTCACCGCCTTCCTTTAAATGGACTGTGAGTCGCATTTCACTAAATGTCATTGCCAGGTGAATTAGAGGTTCAGCTCCACTCTGAAGTCCCTTTGCTCAGCGACACTTCAGTTGGGTCTTTTGGAATGTCGCCCTCATCCCAGATCTTTGCTCCTTAGGAGTGGGAGACACTAGTTGGAAGAAATGAGGAAAGGTAGGATGGAAAGTCAGGTGTCCCAGAAATGAACCAAGTAGGCAAAGAGCAGGGAATGTGACAGTGAAGCACACTGACCTGCAGTGAGAGTGTGGGGATCCTATGCTGAAATTGGCCAAGTCATGGATTAAAATGCTTCTGACTGTGGTCCTGAAGAACGCCGGCTTCTCTGCTCCTCATCACCCCTCTCCCCCGACTTCTCCCTCTTCTATTCCAATGTAGGGGAAAGTGTGATTTTTAGCGACTTTGAGTTTCATATTTAAAAATTTTTGAAGCTGTGAGGAAAATGCATGTTTTCATGCATTCCATGTTCGCTGTCCTGATCGTTCAGGATTTCACCTCCGGGGGAACTCTAGTTTTTCCCTAATTGTCTTGCCTGTCAACATGATAGCAAAAGGGACTTCTTTTATGGGCCCTTATAGTGCAATCCCCAGAGAAGGAATGCAAATGACATATTCACATAGCATAGCTTAGAAACGGGACATTTCTTTACCTAATAGACAGGGGCAATCTGAGTGGAGGTGAATGACCCTGAGTAAGGTGTTACTCCCTTCACTCCATGATCCAGGGATATTTTAAAATCTGGAGGAAGGTGAGCGGGAGCAGGGAAGGTTTGGACTTTGGATAAAGCACTGTGTATCATGTGTGGTTCCTGCTGGGCTCAGCTCTGAGTGCCCACATTAGGCTCTAATTAGCTCCAGACCCAATCTCAGGGAGCATAAGATAAGGCTGCTTAGCGCCGGCACTGCAAACAGCAGAAACACGAGGGGAGAAGCCAGTTGATAGGTTGGGGTGAAGAACTGCACATCAAAGCCTTACATTGTGGTCTGTGTTTTCAGTTAGCTATTGATGGGGAGTTGTTTATGGTTTGGCAGTCAGAATATTTACTGACTGGTCAATTGGTGTAAGAAAACAGATAACAAATGCACACACTATTTATGCAAAAGGCCCATGCAGCTATTTTATGGTGGCTTACTAGAGGTCCTGAAACCTGACTTGTATGCACTGTTACCTAGCAACCTGTTATAAAGTCACCGGGGAGAGAGTTGCATCCTTAATTTTTGTGTGTGTGCATATTTGGATGTAAATGTAAACTTGGTGACTGTGGCGGTGCAGCTCAGGAGAGAAGATGTGTTAAAAGGAAAGGAATACATTTTCTGGAGCAATTTTTTTTTTAATTTTTCTTACTCTCTGGTTGGTCTCGCCATACATTCGATAGCTGCTTTCGCTGTGGTGCCCTACCTGGCTGTGTCTGTGGATATGATTTAGGGACAGAACGGCTAAATCCCAGGGAGCTGCGGCTGAGTTTCTAGCTCTTCCCATAATCAAATGTAGTGAAGTAGTGGCTAGTCTCGGGCCTTGTCCCTCGGCATTATAACGGCGCCATTGTTCTTGCACTGAATTTTTTCCCTGGGCTCTGTCCGTGCACCTGCTGGTACTGTAGGGTGCAGCTGTTTGTGGGCACTGAGTCTGTGAATCTTTGTGCCAGCCAGATCACTGTCTGCAAAACTGGAGCACAGTGACAAATTCAAGCGTGTAGACACCTACTTGTTTCCAAAAGAGAGAAAACACTTGATGCTTTCTTGCCTGGTTATTAAGAGGAGTCTTTCTTGCTCCTTCGACTAAAACTAAGCATAAAGATGACTGAATGGAACCCAATGGGATTAAAAGTCAGTGGATAGAATGCTGTTTTAAATGGACTCTCAAAGCCTCCCACCCCCACTCCTGTTAGAGGTTTCTTAATGTGCATGATTGTGAAATAAAACCCCGTCTCCCAACCATCAGCTATTCTTCTGACTGACCCCACACTGAACATTGCTTGGTCCTTCAAGAATAATGCTGCTTCCAAAACTGAGGCTTCCAGGCCCGGCATTGCAGTGGATTCAGGGAAGAAGAGTATGGGTAGCTTTCTGGGCTGACAGAGAAATGAATTTTATAAATTTCGCCCATGGTTTAGACCGAGGCAGGCCTGAGAGGGCTCCAAGCCTGTATGTTCCAGTCGCTCTTTCCTGGAAGCTGGAAGGCATATGCAAATCATTGCATGTCAGGGCAGGTGAGCCAGTGGTCATGTGGCTAGGGGTGTTCAGGGAATAGGTACTCACCCGACTGTGGAGAGCTGAGTTCCTGCTGATTCTGTGCCTTGTCGCCCATAACCCGCAGCAGTTCTTAACCTCGGCTGCACATTAGCCTTGCCTGGGGAGTTTTTCACAAAATGCCAGGGTCCAGAAATTATGATTCACTGGGATAGGCCCTAGACATTGGTATTTTCTTTAATATCCTCAAACGATTTTAATGTGCAGAATGATTTTAATGTGCAGCCAGGGCTGAGGACCACTGATGTGGATATAAATTTGGTACCTGGTACTGTATTTTTTGGGACAGCTGTGGTTTTCATCGGTGCAGTTTTGTTCCTGTGGTCTCCGCCCTGGACCACGAAACAGGGCATGGTGGTATGAGATGGGTGTGTGGCTTTCACCATAGGTTAAGATTGACATGAAGGAGAGGCCTGAGTGAGCCATGCTCAGGGATCTCCAGGTAGTTCCTTGTGGGGCCTCCTGACAGGGGATTTTCTCCAGTCAAAAAGTCTCAAGACTCCACGCAGAGCATCAAGGAACTGGGAGGGTCATCGTTATTAGAAGCCTGATTAAAAGTTGCCTGCAACAGTGGCCTTACATCATTTCTTTTTCTGAAAACTACACTTTTAAAGATATAAAATTTAATTCTAACTCTCCAGATTATAACCAAGCAGTTGACAGAAACTTGGCACTTCACTTGTTGGCTGGGAATATCTTTTTGTCCCTGGTTTTCCAAAATAAAAGATATGTCATTTCAACTATTTTTAATTTGGAAGACAGCAAAAATTGTTGTGCTGTCTCCCACATTATATTAATTTCGTAAAATTCAGACCAAAATAATTTTAACTAGGAGACATGGACTTCTTTAAAGCAGCAACTTACTTTTAGCCTCACAGAGACAGTTTGTGAACAAATGGCTAGAAGCTAACCATTTCTGACTTATTAGTAGCTCAGCCATTAAAAAGCAAAGGTGTTCACGTATAAATGTAGGGTATAGGTTAATGTGTTTGTGTCATATACTGTAGTTTTCCATCAGCCTTTGTTCTACAACTTCCATCTATTTCACATGATTTTAAGCCTCTCGTAGGTACAATACAGGTTTTGTGTAAATGGCGGCTCCCAATCTTGCTTTACCTTCGTTTGTGCTGCTGGAGAAGGAGGGATGGGAGATGCCCATTGAACCAAGTCATCTTCATTGCCCAGGGGCTCTGATTGCCTTTCTCGAAAGGCAATCATCTCAACAAATGAGCCTTCTTCCAAGTAAATGCCATCCTTGTGTTATTCACACCCTGTGACTGCAGTGCCAGCAGCCAGGGGGCTCTTCCACTGCCCACGCCTGGGCATGCCTGTCCCAGTCAGGTGGTTTTTGACAACTTCCCTTTGCATTTCCAGTTTGGCCCTTCCTTTTAACCCTGCCTTGTTTTCCTCGTGATGGGCACTCACTGATCATGTGACTAAAATTCCTCATGTGAGGAGCTGCGTTTAGGGGCCTTATATGTGAAAGCAGCTTGAATGCCCTTTTGAAATCTTTGACTTTATTGAGCTTGGTGATTCATATGAGAGGGAGAGTGTGACTCTTTCCTATTTTTCAGTGACTTGCCACTCATGAGACAAGCACTGACTTGAGTTAAGAAAGGGACAGGTGGGATTATAGGTAAGTGGGACCTGGAGGATTATGAGTGGGGCCTGGATTGCTTACACACACAGGTTGAGTTCTTATGCCAGTTGCTCATTGCTTATTATTTTTACTCATTTAATGCGTACTCTGTGCCCTTTAACTTTTTTGAACCTCGTAGCAATACCGTAAGTAGGTGGTATTAGTATTCCCATTTTACAGATGAGGAAACTGACAAGTGGAGAGGTTAGGAGTCTTGCCCAGGTTAGCACAATGAATAGGTGTTGGAAGTGGGATTCTAATCCAGGCAGCTTGGTTCCAGGTTTCCCTTCTCCAGGCTGTCTATACCCCCAAATTACAGAAAGAAGCAGCAAAAACAGAGAACGGCACAAAGGGCTCTGTTCTCTGCCCTTCTTGTGTGTTGTGGAATTAGCCAGAATTTCAGCATGTTCTGAATGCTGTTGTGTCAGACAACTTCAGAATTTGTGTTAATAGCTTTAGGCATCTCAGGAATTATTTAGTGCAAATAGAGCATAAGAGTAGGGCCAACTGGTATTTCTGTAGAGCTTCATAGTGTATAGTGTATTTCTAAATATATCATTTCATAACGAGTAGGTAGATGAGAAAACTAAGATTTGGGGTAAATGGCTGTAGAAGAGTCATGACTGGAATCCAGAACTTTCTTTCCTCACTGTGCTGGATAGAGTGTACCTAGTTCTAGAATTGCCATGAGAGTGATTTTTTATCTTGATAGACCCCTGGGAAATTTTACCAAAGTCTATTGTATCTGTAAAAACAAAGCAAAGTGTCATTCTCCTTGAAGTTTGCTCTTTTTACTACTGTTGTTATTATTGTTACCTCTTCTACTATTATTATTATTTTAAGAGCTATAATTAATCAAAGGTGCTTACAGTGAGCTGGGCACTGTGCCAGCCACATCATGTAATTTCTCATTTAACCTTCACCACAGCCCTGTAGGGTCTGTAATAGTAAACCTAGGTTATAGATGAGGAGGCTGAGACTGAAAGGTTTTGGCTGCAAGGGACAGAGCAAGGATACAGCTCTGGGTAACAGCAAAAGCTTGGCTCTTGACCACTTAATTAGCTATTACCTATTTTTTTTTCTCAGTTGAGCAAACTGTCTTTTGACCTCCGTCTGCTTCACTGTTTATTTTCCTTGGCTTCAAACCATGGCATCATTTCTAATGCATGCACTTTCAGTCACTAATCTGGTTAAATTTTTTATGTCTTCAAAATTGTACTGAAATTTTTATCTACACTCCATCCCTTCACGTGCAGCCTCCTCCTCACGCCTTGAAGTTGCCCCTCCAGCTCCCCCCGGTGCCTTTTCCACCTTAGCACCGTCCCCACCCATCCACCCAGCATTTCTGATGGACTCTTCCAGTACCTCTTGCATCAAATCATACTCCTGTCTATCTAGCTCTTTTCTTTCCTTCCCATCTTCTCTCCTTCCCTCCCTCCCTGCCTCCATCCCTCTATTCCCTCCTTCCTCCCTTCCTCCATTCCTTTCTTCCTTTCTCTGTCTTTCCTTTCCTTGTCTTGTCTTATCCTTTTTTTCTTTCGAGATGAAGTCTTACTCTGTCACTCAAGCTGATCTTGAACTGCTGACCTCCGGCAATCCTCCCACCTCAGCCTCCCAAGTAGCTGTGCCTTACAGGCGCAGGCCAAGGCCACCATGCTCAGCCCCGGCTCTTTTCTCCTGAGTAACCATCTCCCCACTCCTCTCAGGAAAACTGTTAACAGTCTTTGCCAGCTCATGAACATACCCCTCTCATTTCCATTTCTACCTTTATTCATGTTGTTCTTGGGGTTTGATCACTGCAACCATGGAATTGCATGTGTACCTTCCTCCTCTTGAGGGGAGCTACAAAGTCGCAGTGTAAAGAGGTGGGCCTTTGGAGAGGGGAATCGTAGCCATTTCGTGGTCTGCCATAGTCCAGAGTTCTTCAGATTCTCTGAGTGATCCGCAGTGACAACAATCATTTACAAACTGATCTGTAAACCGGAATGTCAGCATATTAATTTAAAATGACAGGTATAGCAGTCAAGAGGAGATGTCATTTGGGGCAGGTGGATACTGACTTTCCTAAAAAAGGTTGGGAATCTATTATCCAATCTTCAGGTTTTCTTTCTTCTAGTCTCCAGGCAAACCACTCCCTTGCTGTTCATACATTTCATTCTTTGGCCATGTTAATAGTTGGAATTTACTCAGGGCTTGATTGGTTTTCCAGGACTTGTTCTTCCTGCTTTTGACAAGGGAGATATCCTGTCTGTTAAGTGGATTACTGCAAATGGCTACCTTTGTCCTTTGTGGGTTGGTTTTAGTAGTTTAGTTTTTACAGAAAAACTTTATTTATTTTAAAGTTCTTGAGGCACTGCTTACTGGCTACCTTTGACCCTTCTCCAGAGGCTGTTTTGCCCCTTTGGCTGTTATAGGGACCTCTACAGTCTTGGTTTGGGTACATAGACCCTGAAGTGTGGCCAAGGATTAGCTCAGGTGGGGATTAATGAGAAATATGAGATGGCTAAATTTCACTAAACACTAATTATAAAATGATTTAAGGGAAATTAAAGAGCAAGATTTAAAAATATTTAGCAAATGTTCTAAACATTCCATTTGAATATAATACGCTTAACATATAACAGTCATATTTAACCGTTATTAATTATTATTTAATTAAATCTTGGCTTTTCTTATGATTTCAGAAGGCAATTTCTCACCCAAAGCACATCATAGTGCTGAAAAATCTCAGATCCCCAGCCTGTTCATTCATACATACATACATACATGCATACACACTGCTAACAAGGGAAGTTGGTTAGACAGAACAGTACCAGCTTGTTGTCTTGAGAGTTAAGCTCTGATTCTGGTTCTATCATTAATGAGCTGTGTGATTTTCAAAAGATCGTATCATCCTCTGAGCCTGTGTTTTCTTATTGTAAAATAAGGGAGTAGAAAACAGTAATGGCTTTCATTTTGTTTCAAAAGTTCACATTTATTACATTTACCTGTTTAAAAAGCCAAACAATTAGGGGGAAAAAAGTTGCTATTTGGTGAGCAGAAAATGTGACACTGCAGTGCTATGAGGGAGCAGAGTCTGAAGCAATGTGATCATCTCGTATATTTCTAAATTTATTTTGCTGATCTCAGTTTGAAAAAATACAAGTACAGTTTCACATAGTGGCAAATGGGAACAGATTTTTAACAACTTGTCTTGTAATTTCAGGTTCTCCTCAATTAAAGAAGAGTACAAGTTTTTGTTTCAAAGTTGACAGCATTTAGCAACTGCCCTCACTCCTTATAATAAATGAGAGATAAGCAGTATCCAAAACTCAGAATATGCCCTAAAGCCATCTGTAATTCTGTGTCAACTACTTGGTTATTACTCACTTAACTATTATTTGGGAAATGTATTTAATCTCTCTAGGTCTGAGATTTCTCATCTGCAAAATGGGGATTATACTATACTAGTGCCTACTTCAAAGGGTGATTGTGAGGATCAGATAACTTAATACAGGTAAATCCTTAGTGTATCACCTGGCTCATGTTATGTGCTCAATCAACGATCTAGCTATATCTGTATCTATCTATGTGCCTATCTATCTACATATGTCTGTCTGTTAGCTATGGTCAGAAGCTGCACCAAGCACATACACTTGATGCACTTGAACCTACCCTTGCATTTAATTTAAGGACAGCTGGCCATGTCTAGAGAAAATTTTTCTTTTTTCACAGGTAGGAAGTACTTCTGGCTACTAGTGTGTAGAGAGGCCAGGGATGCTGTTAAACATCTTACAATGTGCAAGACAGTCCCCCACGCCAACTCCTCCCAGCAGATTATCCAGTGGTGTTGAGGTTGATAAACACTAATTTAAAGTATGTATACAGGCTCTAGTACTACTGTAATTATATATGGACACACATGCATAGGCCTGAACTTTTTGAAAAACCAGTGCCAAGGCAGCCACTTCATTACTGATGACATATTACTAGAACTGCAGCATTCCTGTTAGAGCGGGAGAAACTGCTTTACGAGGGCGCTACACAAAACTGAATTAACTTGTCAACACAAGTTAACACATTAGCAGTCTCCAGTATGCTGATGTTTTATATATAATGCAGTAGATGATGCATACTTTGAACTTAAATTTTAACTTAATTTTAAAACAATTTGAAACAAACATTTGTTGGAACTCGTAAAGCGTATCCGAGGGTTCCTTGGAGCACTATTTGAAAACCATTGCTCTGTAGTCCCTTCCAGGCCCAAGTCTTTGGCTCTGGTTTAGGGTGAGGTCGTAAATAAAATTCTCAGTGGCCTTGCTTTTTACAGAGCAGTTCAGCATTTACAAAATTGCCATACTCTGAACTGAAAGAAAGTTCTGTCTCATTAAGCTCAAGAAAAGGTGTCATTTTCCTTCACCAGAGGGAACCAACAGAACAGAAGCATTCATTTTGCAGTCGATTTCTTCTCTTTCATCCTCTTAGTCAAATCTTCACAAGATTTCTTCCTACCAGAAAATGTCCTTTTTCTTCAGGCGAAACCCACCCTTCCCTTTCTAATGAAAAATGCTTAATCCACTCACATCACTTATTTTCCAAAGCCACGGTTCACCTGCTGAGGATAGCGTCCCTCTTAAAGGTACCTGGGTGTCTTGGAGAGAAAGGAAAGGGTTTGGATGCATTTCCAGTGAGAGCCTTTGAGCCCAGTTTCTCTGTGAATTAGATCTGTGATTTGGGGCATCAGTTTCTTAACCTTTTGGGACCTTAGTTTCCTCACCTGTGAAACGAAGATAGTAATAACATCTATCTCCTGTGGTTGATGGAAGGCAAGATTCCTGAGTCATTACTCAAGTGCTAGTTGTATGCATCGTTAAAACAAATGATGGTCTTTAGAAGGAAGTTATATAGTATTTTCCCTAGTAATACGGAAGTTATATAGTATTTTCCCAATTACTATATAACTAGAAAA
Organism: Cebus imitator; assembly: GCF_001604975.1. NCBI lineage: Eukaryota > Metazoa > Chordata > Mammalia > Primates > Cebidae > Cebus > Cebus imitator. Next base: position 11,042,468 of record NW_016107319.1, on the reverse strand, counting down.
TACTATATATATTTTATATATATATATATAGTATAATATCATAGTAATGAAACTATATATTTTCTAGTTATATAGTAATATAAAAATAATATAGTATATGCAAATAAATATATATATATATAAAATATATAGTATTTTCTAGTTATATAGTCATTACCTAGAATTGGAAAATTGGAATCATCTTATCCCAGCAGCTTTCCCATTCCTTTTCCACGTTTGCATTTATCTTGAATCCTTCATAAATCCTCAAAAAAGCTGGTTTCCTTCAAGTACATAAACTCCATCAAGTACATAAACTGAGAGGTGTGTGTAATTGATCATCAGAGTGACCCAGGTCCTAGGATGCTGGGAACAAACAGTGAGAGAAGTGGCCTCTTGATTTGCAGGGGCTTCCTCGCCACATCAAAAGTTCAGTATCCGGAAACTTTCAAGTACGTAAACAGAAGTCAAGGCAGGTGCTGGTTAAGTCCTTGATTCCACATGTGCACAAATCTTTCTGTGTTAGTAGTAGGAATGAAGTAAAAACTACGTCATGAGTCATAAATGGTTGCTTTTCTCTTAGCAATTTCCCCAAAGAAAAAGAAAACGTCTTGAAATCCACCTCTCACTGCACGTGTGGGTTTTTTGTAAAGTGGGATAACTTAAAAGATGATAATTATTAAGTCATATTAATGTTAAAATATAGGCTTTGTGTATTGTTCTTAATGTAAATATTTTTGGTCTTTGAAAAAAGCAGGTTAGCCTTCACATTTCTATTTTTACGTCTTCTATTGAGACTCAAATGTTTGAAAAATTAAAACTTGGGCAAATGAGTGATTTCCACATGCTCTTCTGGCATGTCATTTACAATATTTACATTTCCTCAGCACATTATAATTTTCTGTCATTCCCTGTATTGTCAGAATGAAAACCAGGTATGTAGTGCCTTGTAAATATACAATGCAACAGTATACAGCTTGCCTATTGCCTTTTAAAGTGTCTTTTTGAAGTTCTGTTAAACCCAGGTTGCGCTAGCAATGCTAAATATCTTTACTTTTTTCCCGAAGTCTCTCGTAGCATATACTCTGACTAATACTTCTAGTAATCACTTACATCTGCAGAAAGTATCTGCTTAACAATCTCTAGAAGTTGGGATTTGCTTCTAGGACCTCAACAGTTTTAAGAACTCTAAGATGAATTCTTAGCTTCATCTTAGAATTTAATTTTTTTTTTTTGGGAGATGGAGTCTCGCTCTGTCTCCCAGGCTGGAGTGCAGTGGTGTGATCTCGGCTCACTGCAACCTCTGCCTCCCGGGTTCAAGGGATTCTCCTGCTTCAGCTTCCTGAGTAGCTGGGATTATAGGCATGTGCCACCACACCCGGCTGATTTTTGTATTTTTAGTAGAGACGGGGTTTCACCATGTTGGTCAGGCTGGTCTCTAACTCTTGACCTCGTGATCCGCCCACCTCAGCCTCCCAAAGTGGTAGACTTACAGGCGTGAGCCACCGCGCCCAGCCAAATTTTAAAATGTTTTTAAATAAAAGATGCAGCAATGAAGCATTTTAAACATACTTAACCATTCACTTTAAATTGTTCCTTCTCAAAGAATTGAAGACACAGACTTAATAAACACCCTACTTAATTACTCTGTCATGATGAACTAGTGCCCTTGGAAAAGGACTTTATTATAAAGAGTTCTGGGAGAATGGTGTTGGGAGAGAGCAAGCTTTAGAAGGTGACCAGCAAAATCCCCCAAGAAGTGGGGGAAAGGTGCAAAGGGTAGAAATGTGCTAAATAAACTAAGTCCTCTTAGGAGCAACCTTCCTGGTAGAAGTCGGAAGTACATATTTGAGGATTGCACTGTAGACTATGGCATTGTCCCTAAAGGGCTAACTTTTAAGCATTTTTCTTGAGATTTTTCTTGACTTCTCTTTTAGTAATGCTAGAGTTCAAGTGATGATTAGCTATTTCAGTAATGCTGTGGTCTAGGTAGAAAGGCCTTTAACTTTATTTCAAAGGTCTTATCTCCCGTTCAATTATTAAATCCAGAGAAAGCACTTCTGCTTGCTTTTGGTGCAATATTTTGGAGGTCTTAGTTTTTGTTAACCTCAGATAATATTGGAACACCATTACTGGATGCCACTAATTTGGAACGACACATTTTATTCATTCAACAAATATATATATTGTGCGCCAACTATGTGCCAGGCACTCTTCTAAGCGCTCGAGACACATCAGTGTTAAAACGAAAGTTGTTGGGCTGGGCTCGATGGCTCACACCTGTAATCCCAGCACTTTGGGAGGCCAAGGCAAGCAGATCACGAGGCCAGGTTGGTCTCAAACTCCTGATCTCAAGTGATCCACCCACTTCAGCCTCCCAAAGTGCTGGGATTACAGGCATAAGTCACAACGTCCAGCCATAAATTGTTAACATAATAAAATTTAAAAACTATATAGCATGTGATTAGTCTGTTAAACTAAATACCACATAACAAAATACCACAGAGGGGATGACTTAAATAACATTTATTTCTCTGTTCTGGAGGCTAGAAACCTAAGATCAAGATGTCAACAGGTTTGGTTTCTCCTGAGGCCTCTCTCCTTGGCTTGCAGATGGCCTCCTTCTCATTGTGTCGTTGTGCAGACTTTCCTCTGTGTGCTTGCATCCCTGGTGTCTCTCTCTCTTCTTACTCTTCTGGTTCTTTAGTGCAACCAATCACAATGGATTAGGGCTCCATTCTCATGACCTCATTTAACCTTAATTACCTCCTTAAAGATCCTAACTCCAAGTATATTCCACACTGGCAGGTTAGGGCTTCAACATATGAATTTTGAAGGGACACAGCTGAGTTCATAACAGTAGGTTATTACATGATAAGAATTTGGAGGGAAAAAAGAAAGGTAGATCAGGGTAAGAGAGGTTGGGAGGATGGTGAAGGTGGTGGTTGCAGTTTTGGAGGGGATGATCAGAGTAGACCTCACTGATCAGGTGGTATTTGAGCAAATTGGAAGATGAAGTATTTTCAAGTTTTATTGCAATGCAAGAGTCCAGAAATGGAGGTGGTGTGGTGGAGGCAGGTAAGGGACACAGAGTGGGAAGCCCATGGACCTAGGTTCTGGTCCCAGCTCTGCATCTTTCTGGTAGTGAAACTTCCAAATAGTACTTTGGATTTCTGGGGTTCAGTTTCCAAATAAGCTGGTCTGTGTGAACTTATGATTCTAGAATACATATTCTTAGAGGGTTATGAGGTGGAAAACAGACTTTGTGCTTGAGTATTGGCTTCGAGTAGGTCGTGGGCAAGGGGGGATAGATGTTTGCTTTAGGGATTTATTTTCATCTTTTTGTTTGTTAAAATGAAATGGGCTTAAGGCTCATTCTAATAAGTGTTTCTAAGAATCCTGTATTAGTATGAGATCCTCTTTCTCAAAAGATGGACACATCCAGTGTAACCAATCATAAGTTCCCACCTCATGGACTGTTAAAGGTAGTGAGATGCCTGTGGAAGTGAAAAAGTGGTGGGAAGAGGTGCTTGTCTCTTCTTCCTTGGTCTTTCCTGGGTAGTATGTAGCCCAGTGGGGGAGGCGTGGTACAGTGTGGCTAAGCCACAGAATCCATCCCATAATAGGTCAGTTAGCTCTACCCTGACCACACACTCCACAGCAACCAACCGTGCTAAAAATGGAAAAAGGACATTAGTGGAAAAACTGGTGACATCTGCATAAAATCTAGAGTTTAGATCATCGTAATGTGAATTTCTTAGTTCTGACAAACGTACCATGGTTAGGTAAGATGTTAACATTAGGGAATACTGGGTGAGGGATATATGGGAACTCTTGGAACCATCTTTCCAACTTCTCTGTAAATCTAAAATTATTCCAAAATAAAAACTGTTCTTAAAAAAAAAAAAAAAAAAGGTCATTTTGGACTCGGTGGTGACTTGGGCTACAGACATGGATTTATTCACCATAATCGGAAGAACAGTGCTAAGTACATGCCCCACTGTTTATGGATCAGCAGTAGTGTCGTCTTATAATAAGGCAACAGTGGTCTATCTCTAGTCTGAGCTTATCTCTTTGGCAAATTCTCCATCCTCACCTTACCATCACACCCAGGTTTTTGCTTTGGATATTGCCTCTGACTCATGTTTGTATTCATTATCTTATGGCAGAATAATTGCCTGAAAGCATTATTTCATAATAGGATTAGGTGGGGAGAGTGCTAATAAGTCAGGGAGGCAGTGGCATACACAGGAAAGAATGTTTAGAGAAACCAAAGAGAAAATGCCCAGAGACTTTGTAGATGTAGCCCTTCTTAAAATACTCTAGGTTCACAAGATTCAGAAACCCACACTCTTCAGAGTCGTAGGCCCATGGAGTATATTGTGTGGTTTTGCCCAGGGCCCAGCCTGTTCTGATGAGGTTGTGATCCCTCCAGTGTTAGCACAGTGTGATTGTGCATTCCATACTTCGTTAAGTACCAGGGCGGCTAAGTGGGGGAGTGGCCTTTTTTGTATATATAATCCCTTTTTTCTTTTGACAGCTGCAAATCAGAAGGAGCCCATGAATCTTAATTTTAAAGTGAAAGAGGAACCTAAGGAAGGGGAGTCCCTGAGTGCGACTTTGCCTCGGTCCAGCTATGTGTTCAGCCCCGAATCTGAAGTGTCAGCCCCAGGAGCCTCTGAGGACACACTAAAGCCCCAGGAAGGGAAGGGAAATGTGCTAAGGCGGGACGTGTCAGTCAAAGCAGCCTCTGAACTTCTCATGAAACTCTCAGGTACTTGATTTATTCTGAACTATTCACATTCTGATAATTTCGCTTGCAGGCCAACTGGACTGCTTCCTGCATGGATTATAATTAACCCGATGGCGGCAATATCACATTATTGCTGTGAATTCAAGGAACAATCAGATTACTTGGCTTAAATTCCTGTGTTGTATGTGAGTTTGTTTGTGTAGATTAGCTGTGTACCTATCTTATTAAATACAACCTTTTCCCGACTGTCACGGCAAACTGTTGGAAACCACTGTTGCTTTCTAAGGTGATATAGGCCATAATTTTAAATGGGTTCTAATGATGTTCAAAGCTCTTCTGCTAATTGATCAAAATATCTATTCTTTCCTAATAGAGGGCCTGGCATTTTGTGTGTATTTATACTACACTCTTTAAGCACCATTAAAAACATTTTTCTTAACTTCATAAGCATTTGAGATGGCACTTGAAGTAATTACCAATAGAGTGGCAATAAGAGATTTTATGGATAGAGAATTTTATAATGGAGTATTACAATAATTAATCTGTTCTTAAGATTAATGAATCATTCTTTACTAGTATCTCAATGTAATCTCAGCTTATTAAATGTAGGAAAAATAGCTTATAATTTGAAATTTGTATAGTTTGGATTTTTTCCCATGTTATCTCTTATCCGCCCTGTCCCTTTGAAACAGGTAAAAACATAACGTCTTTTAAATTCAAAGATAGGACTTTCAGAACATGGAAAGCTTTTATCAATAATAATACTTGTCAAGTCATATCCCATCCTTAGTTCATTACCTCTTAAGGGTAATTTTTAGAAACTATATTTAAAATGCTAATATGAATCAAAAGCCGTTTTTAGTTTGGAACTTGCTGTGCTTGAAGGATGAAAGCAAGAAATTCATTAGAGAGACTCCTTTAAGACCTGTAATTTCATCAGCAATTCTGACTGTGTTTCTAGTTGACTAGTGGGTTGGAAAGTAAGAAATTAATAGTGATTTACTTAGTCATTATACCAGAACAGTTGAAATTCCTATACTTACCAGTTGGTGGGGTTAAGAATTCTTTTCTTTGACGTTAATTCAAGTGCATTGGAAGTTCAAGGTAACATGATTTGTTATAAATAAAGCATAATGCAATTATTATATCCTTATCATAGCCCCCTTTTCCTAAACGTCACAGAGATAGTGCAGTATCTCCTATGCAGATGAGAGGTCTGGTAAGATTGTACTATTTGCTGTTACAAAAGCTGAACGTTTTTATGAAGGATGGTCAAGTGAACACATTTTTTTGTATATTTGAACTCTCCTTCCTATGTCAAACAGTGTAGAGTAATCCATTTGTTGTTTCTCTGATAAATTCAAAGAAGCCACATAGCTCTGATTCTTCCCCCATAGAATACACTTTCACATTCCAGTGACTTGAAGCCTTATCCAACAGTGACCCCTGTCTCCCTCCTTATGGTCAGATTCTAGAATATAATATTTCTAGTGCAGAGTTTGCTGTGAAGCAAGTGAGCAGAAGAGACTTGGGTAGCACCAAAAGATAATATGCAAAAAATGAGATTTCAGGAGAGATGTTCTTTAAGGAAAAATATTTTATCTTAACCCTTTTGCATGATGAGATTTGAGACACAAGTATGGAATCATTTTGTAGATAATAATGATATCCTTCCAACAGAATATGTCTATCAGCCATGAACATTGAAAGATATTTGTGGACAGCAGTGGTCCTTCTAAATGTGTATGTTGACTTTGGTTGAGTACATGTGCTATGGGGTTCAGCAATAGTTGAATGGATGTCATGGTCCTATTTCCAAAGGGCATCTACCCCTGCTTCTTGATGTAGACATGAAAACTTGTTTGAAGGCTAACGACTATTTTTTTTTTTTTTGCCCTGAAAAAAAAAATCCCTTAGCATTCTATGTGCATATCTCTTAGGTCAGAGATATGCATCACAATCCTGGCCCTTAGATGCTGTGGTCTAGTCAGAAGTAATCCAGGGCAGTGAAATCCATTCAAGTGATTTGTACTTGGAACTTAGTACTGCCATACTCTAGTGGCCATGGTCAGGCAAACTGGGAAGAAGCTTTTTGTCATAAAAATAAGCATGTGACTTAAAAGCAAATACCTTTTCATTCCTAAGCTATAAGGTAAAGAGGACTCATCCTTAATTAGGTAAGGAGAAAACTTTATATGGTCTTACCTCAAATTGTGATTTTAACAATTTCACTGTTCATGCCCTGAAAGACATCCAAGTAAAGGACTTTGAATGTCTTCAGACACCCTTTTCCATGATCATTTCTGTTCCTCTATAGACAAGAGTAATAACTCATTTCCCGAAGCGTCTGTGTAGGTGGTCAGGGCTGCATCACCAGTTCACCTCGGCTGATACCCCCACAGGTTTCTTGTAGCTGTTCTTATGAACAGGCGTTCCTATTGCTTCCTGCCTTGCTTGCTTTCATTTATAGTCTTCTGTTATGCTGGGGAAATTCCTCTTGGTCAGGAAGAGTTGGGTGAAGATAATTATTTATGCAAGGATGATGCATCGGGCATGCTTTTCCTTGTTTCACTTTTGACCCAAGGAGTAGTTCTAAGATGTGGAATAAAAGGAGTTTCCCCCTGTTACTTATTTCTTTGAGATTAGAAGTGGTGACCTATAGTTTAGACCCTTTCAGTCTTCTCACTGAATTAATAAGAAGAAACTAGTCCACAATTTTGGCTGCTTCATTTCAGTTTTAAATTAATTTATGTTAACTCCTTAAGGATGGAGACTTGGCACCTGGCCCAGTCATATATCATGTGGAACTCTTCCATGTGGAGAAACCTCTGTAGGTATATTGTTTTCCAAATTGACATTTGTGTTTTACGGGAAAAACGCAGATGAGCTAGAGAGTAGGCTCAATTTTTCATTAAGTGTGCGTTTGGGAAAATCTGAGCTTTCTTCCTTCCTGTGGTTCAAGTTCTATTTCCAGCTGTTAATTGGGAAGTTGAACGCCTGACAGCTGGGCCAAGTAAATTGATTGCCATAAAGAAAGCAACACACTCTGAGGAAAGCACTGGAAGTCTGCGACTACTTGTTGTTATGTGACACGAGGCAGCCAAAATAATCAGACTTTTTTGCTAAGCATATGGTTGCCAAAGATAATTCCCAGAAGTCTTCATTCAAGGAGACCAAAATCTTGATGTTCAACGTAGAGGATATATAACATTAGGTAGTGTAAGATATTCAAAGTCCTCTTTAAACTCTGGTTTTGCAATGTCTGGTCACCGTGCAAACTTATGGGACAGCTGTGTTATCATGGATATGATGTAAGGGTGAAAGCGACAGAAAATTTTGTCTGCTTTGTCTCTGTTCTGCCTTAAGAGAAGTAGCTAGATGTGAAGTGATAAAGAAAGATAAATGCCCTCTTCTTTCTTTGGGAAGTTACATGTTTCCATGGGAATGCATATATAAAATGTATCATGCATGGTTGGGTGAGCCTAGAAGTAGTAGATGAGAATGCCATTTAAAAATATGAATTCCATACACAAAAGGTACATAGCTGGAAAGCTGGAGTTATGCAGAAACATTAATGAAAAATGAAACATTTACATTTCTCTACATGGTAAATAAAACTTCATATTAAACCTTAATTTGAAACAAGTTTATTGGTTTTTTAAAATTTCTGTGCTCACCCAGTGGATTTATATTCATTTCTGGTTTATATTCATTTATTCCTGCCTAGTCCTGAAGAAGCATATAAATTATAATTGCCTCTTGTATAGGAATCCAAGCAGGCCCTAGATTTGAAATACATAGTGATATTTGGTTTAGGGTATCACCTAAATGAGATGGAGCTTCAGCTAGGAAATATTTAAGAACAGGTCAACTTGAGTAGGGTGACATTTTAAGATGAATTTAATCTCTGAGGTGAACTGAAGCAAAGAAGAAAAGAACTCACTTTATTAGCAGTTGTAATTAGGGCCCCTTTGGTTATAAATAACAGAATCCCTCTTCAGATAGTTTCAGCAGGATAGAAGAATTTAGTATAAGATGTGGGTCTGAGATTGGCTTATGGATCCTAAGCGCAGAGACGCAGCGGGGCCTCCGTCTTCCACTGCAGCCAGAGGCTGGAGGACCATATGGAACCCAGGAACCACCCCCTCCCCCACCTCATTTCTGCTTCTCTCTGCACCGACAGATGGACTTCTGTTTCTCAGTCCACATGATGGAAAGGGGGAATTGCCAGCAGCTTCTGAGTTTATGTCTTGCTTAAAAGAGTAGCCAGACAGAAATGTCTTCATCCCAGTCCTAAATCCCAACCGAGTGCCTTAGCTTCAACTGGGACTCAAGAGTGGAAACTTCTCTATTTAGGGATGAGAGCATGCTGGGCAGATGTGGCTGCTGCTGTTAGCGATGTGGGATTGCTGGGAGGGAGGGCAGGAGGGTGAGGTGCGAAACAGGAAGATAGAACAATGTGTATGAACCACAAAAGGTCCAGGGACAATTATGGTGATTGCTGTCATTTCAGTATTGAGTGGAAATGTGTTTGGAACTTTGGGTGCTGTTTATCTTTCCTTCCTGAAACGGTCTGAGAGAAAAACTTCTCTAATTTGCTAAGGCAGTGCTTCTTAAAGTGTGGTCCCTGGACCAGCAGAATCATCATGAAATTTGTGGGGATAAGGAAGTATTAGAAATGTCCATTCTTTTTTTTTTTTTTTTGAGACAGAGCCTTGCTCTGTTGCCTAGGCTGGAGTGCAATGGCACGATCTCGGCTCACTGCTATGTCTGCCTCTGGGGTTCAAGTGATTTTTCTGCCTCAGCCTCCCGTGTAGCTGGGATTACAGGCACCTGCCATCATGCCCGGCTAATTTTTATAGAGACGGGGTTTCACCATGTTGGCCAAGCTGGTCTTGAACTCCTAACCTCAGGTGATCCGCCCTCCTTAAGTGCTGGGATTACAGGCGTGAGCCACCACGCCCAGGGAAATGTCAATTTTTGAGACTTACCCTGGACCTAGTTGAAACTCTGGGAGTGGGAGTCCTGCTGTCTGTTTTCACAAACCCTCCTAGCGATTCTGACAGCTAAGGCTTGAAAAGCACTGTGCTGAGGAAATGGTTAATTGGAAAAATAAGTTTCATCCATCTGAGAAGAATTCTTTAGGTTGAAGCTGACAGAGAACAAAGCTCTATTAAATGTACATTTTACTTTTTAAAAGGAACCATCTCTCTTCAGTGAAGATTCTTTTTAATTTATTATGAAATAATGGTATCTGGGAACCTTTTTTTAGAAGGGCTCATGTACCTAATAAATCAAGATAGTGTTGGCTGTGAGCCTCAGATAACACTACTTTTTTCAGTGTTCTTTGCTGTTACATTTCATGATTATTCCTGAGCAATGTTGGCATTCTTTTTGGAGAAAAACCTTTCCCTACCTCCCCTCAACATAATCTAAAACCATGTTGGAGGCTCTTCTAAAGAATTCTTTGAGATTAATTACAGATTTTTAGCTTAAAAATTTCTCAGGGCAAAAACTATTCACTGTCCTATTTGGTATTTTCCCTTTGAAAATTATAGTCTAGCAAGCTTTCTAAGCAGTGTGACTTTAGTGATCTATAAGGATGGAAAATACATGTATTTTTATGTCACTGCCTTCTCACATTTGCTTCCTTCAGACTTGGAAGTTATCTAGTTAGGTGGTAGAGATGATGTGAGGCCTATTTGTACTTAGTTCCTTATGATTTTACCTGCTTGCATAAAAGGCTAAATGCGGAGCTCACTTATAAAGTGAATAGGTAGATCTAATCAGTCTAATCAGTCCAAAAATCAAAAAATTCATTTTTTCATTTCAACTTTTTTTGAGCCCCTGAAGAAATTTATTGAATCCAGTATTCTGCTTTTCTCGAATTCATATATTTAATTTATTTTTAGAGACAGGGTCCTTGCCCTGTCACCCAGGCTGGAGTGCAGTGGTGTGATCATAGCTCACTGAAACCTTCAACTCCTAGGCTCAATCGATCCTCCCACTTCAGGCTCTTGAGTAGCTAGGACTACAGACGTGCATCATCACATTTGGCTTTTTTTTTTTTTGAAGAGACAAGGTCTTGCTTGCTGTGTTGCCCAGGCTGGTCTTGAACTCCTGGCCTCAGGCAGTCCTCCCAACCTGGCCTCCCAAAGTACTGGGATTACAGGTGTGAGCTACTGTACCTGGCCAGAATTGATATATTTTATGTTTTAGAGGGCATTGCTAGACTGATTTTAATGTACCATCTCATTTTAAAAAACATCTTTTTTTTTTTTTTGAGACAGAGTTTTAGTCTGTCACCCAGGCTGGAGTGGAGTGGGTTCCCGGGTTCAAGCAATTCTCATACATCAGCCACCTGAGTAGCTGGGAATACAGGCACCTGCCACAGCGCCTGGCTGATTTTTTGTGTTTTAGTAGTGATGGGTCTCACCATGTTAGCCAGACTGGTCTTGAACTCCTGAGCTCAGGCATTCTCCACCTGCTGCTTCCTCCCAAAGTGCTAGGATTACAGGCTGAGCCACTGCACCCAGCCCATCTTTATTAAAATATAATTCACATACCGTAGAATTCACCCATTCAAAGTATACAATTCAATGATTTTTAGTATATTCCCCAGAGTTGTGCAACCATCATCACATCAAATTCCAGAAAAATTTTCATTGCCCCCAAAAATGTCAAGCCCATGAGCAATCACTGTGTATCCCCACCCCCACACCCGCTACCCAGGTAACCACAAATCTACTATTTCAGTACGTTTGCCTATTCTGGACATTTCATGTGAATGAAATCATACAATATGTAGTCTTTTGCGTCTGGCTTTTCTCACTTAGTATAATGTTTTCAAGGTTCGTCTATGTTGTAACGTAAATCAGTACTTCATTTTTATGGCTTTATTCGTTTTCATTTATGACACTTCATTGTATGGATATACCACATATTCTTGATCTATTCATCCATTGATGAAGACACTTGGATTGTTTGCCAACTTTGCTATTATGAACATTCATGTGCAAGTTTTTGTGTGGACTGAGGTCTTTAATTCTCTTGGGCATATACCTAGGAATGGAATTGCTGAGTCAAATGCTAACTCTGTGTTTAACATTTTAAGGAACTGACAAGTGATTTTCCAAAGTAGCTGCACCATTTTACATCCCCACCAGCAGTGGATGAGGGTCTCAGTTTCTCCACATCCTTGCAAAAACTTGGTTTTGTCTGTCTTTTTTATTATAACCATCTGAAGAATGTAAACTAGTGTTTCATTGTAGTTTGGATTTGCATTTCCCTGATGACTAATGATGTTGGGCATATTTTCATGTGCTTGGTGGCCATCTGTAGATCTTCTTTGGAGAAGTGTCTATTCAAGTTATCAAGTTATTTTCTTACTTTTTAAATTGGGTTATTTGTTTCTATTCTTGAGTGTTAAAAGTTCCTTATGTATTCTGGACATAAGTGTCTACTCAGATATAGGATTTGCAAATATTTTCTCCCAGCTCTGCCAGTTGTCCTTCATTTTCTTAATGATATTATTTACAGCATAAACCTTTTTAATTTTGATATGGTCCTGTTTATCTCAGTTTTTCTTTTGTTACTAATGAGCGCTATCGCATTTTCCATAAATCCAAAAATTAAGTAAAAAATGCAGACTTATTTCATATTAAAAGGAAAGTCTGTCTTATATTCCCATGGTGCTATTTAATTTTCAGAGATATAAAGCCTGTGAAACTAAATTTATTGAATAACGCCTCAGTGGAGTGGACCCCTCTGGCTTCTGTATTTGCTGTAGCATTCTTTATGTGTCTAATGGCAAAGGATATTTATATGTCTACTTTTTAAATTACTTATAATGAACATGACCGGCAATGGGCCTACAACTAAAGGCTGGACCACTTTCCTCATTGCTATGTATATCATGAGCAACTATATATATCTATAAAACCCATGGCTGGGGGACAGTGTAATATAAATAAGGAATTAGACTTTTTTTAGCCCTTGAAAACTCAATGAGGACTGTAGATATTGGGAGTACCGAAACTGTATCCTGTACAAACAGGGAATAGATCACTTTAATAAGGTAAAAATTTGACATGTTTCTATACCCAGAGAAATCTTCTCTTGAAGGTCTGGATCTCGTTAAGCTCAGAGGCTAGACAGCAGTATTGTTAACCTGACCGTTTCATCAGGAGAGACTCAGAAGTAGCTGGATGCAGCCAACCCTGGAAATCAGTTCTTTCTCAGCTACGAAGAGGAACTTATTCCAACAGGCTGTCTGACCATACCTGGTGTTACAATCGCTCTAGCCAGTAAGCCCCCAACTGTTTATTTTGTAATTCCACATGCCCTTTACAAATCCTGGAACCCATACACCTGAATGGCTGTTGCTACTTTTCCCTACCCCATATAGGAGCTGTTCCAGCTCACACCCTCAAGGCCAGGGCCTCTGCACCTCCCTTTTTAGACCTCAAGCTTCAGGCTACTCTTCTTGCTTTTTTGACCCGGCTTTCTCCAAGGCCTGGGATTTGAAAGACCAGACTCAAAAGGGCTCTTGTTTTATTATCATCTCCCTGTCCCATAGCTGCGTACGTTAATATAGCCACGAAAATTTGTATTGTCTGGTGTTCCCAGAAACCAAGCAAAAACGCTGAAAACAATTTCATGTGCTCCACCTTCATTATAGGTTCCTTTTCTGTTGGGCTGCTTCAGGACTAGGACAAGGAGGGCTCTGGGCACAGCAGGGAGTGGGTAGGGCTGCAGGTGGTGCATCAGGGGTGGGGGCGTGGTGGAGGGGCTCCAGATCTTCCTTTATAAATATGGAGCAAAAGAATTAAGAATGACATCTAGGCCTTCCTCTTGGATTCCTGCATCACTTTCTGTTTCTGGTATAGATGACTACAGATGTTACCTTATCTGTAACACATACTGGGGCACAAACGGAGAGGCCGCTAGTAAATACGATTTGATGATGACAACTCTGAGAAGAAGCTTTATTTTCAGAGAGATCCAGTCACAGTGTGGTTGCAAATATTTGAGTAACCAGTCAAACAATCTGCTCAGTTTTTCACTCAATGGACAAGTTTCCCTGATGGATAGAAGCTGTGTACTTTGCACCATTCTAGGTTTTGGGGTTCCTCCCAGCAGCCCTTTTGGCTATATGTTAATACAGTTGTAGTCTTGTGAGGGGAGAGCATAATTGTTATTTTCCTCAAAGAGCTATCGAAAGCATTCTCATTACACAGTGGTTTTTCTTGTCATCACCATATTAACCTTTCACCTTTAACTTATTCATGTCAAAAAAGGGGAATATTCACATGCATAATTAAACCCCATGGATACAGTGCCCATCTGGGTACATGCTGGTCTCATGGACCTACCCCTGGAGAAGGGAATCCTCATTGCTAAGTAGCCTGTCTGCTGCCAAGTGGCCGGGTCATCCACTGGGCAGGGGCTCTACTGCATGGTGGGGCAGGGGCTACTCAGCGCACGTGCACACCGCACTGGAAGATGCACAAAGTCTGGGAGGGATGGGACCCTTTCCATTGGGCAGTGGAGTGTTCATATTAGCCCAATAATGGAAACTTTCACAAAGAGAATTATTTTTCTCTTATGGCTTTTATGATTCTTACAGAAAGTCAAATGATTTAAAAGTGTTTTCTCACTAGCAAGTTGTAAGGACCTGTGGTATTCTTTCTGAACGGATCTTTGCCCTCCCTTCTAATAATTCTTCTCTTTACTCCACCCATGTGTGTATTTTTCCCATTTTAAGTCATCCTGAGTTTGTGCTGTGAGTTAATTTACTTCCTTTTATCTAACTACGGGATAGCAGCTGGATTCAAGCACATTTCCTGGTTTCCTGTGGCTTGCCATATGCTTGTATCACTTACCTCCACAGCTGGAGAGGGGAGGTGATAGAATTTATGCATGACCCATCACATTTTATCTTAGGTACAAAATCAGATGGCAAAGGTCACTGTTTAAAGAATAAATTATGAACTTGTTCTTTACTTCCGACTACTACCATCTTTTTCCCCATAAACCTACCCGTGCCCTAAATATGTGCATACACTTCCCCTGTTTTTGCTACCAGAAATTCTTCCTGCTATTTTGAGGTAGAGGGCATTTATGGGGACAACCTTACAGAGCTTCCTGTGATCCACATGCATGCTGCCAAAGGTACACCAATAATCCCTCAAATCAAGAGGGAAAGAGGCCCTCAGCAGAACCAAGGATTAATGAGAACAAGAGGTGAAATTTCTCTGAATGTGGACCTGATTACGTGAGTAGGATCTCTTGCTTCTGCACATTCAAATATTAGTAAGAACCTCCCCCTGGAAATCAGCCATGTTTGTTTAGCCAACATATTGGGAAGTAGTTAAGTGAGACTTTTTTTTAGAACTTTTTTTCCGAAGAGCTGTGAAGACAAAAGAAGAAAGCTGGGGACTAGGAAGATAGTTTAATCAGGACAGAATTACGCATTTAATCAAGACAAACCCTTTCAAATACTTCTGCTAGCCCCCACTACATTTTGGACCCTGTTTATCCTATCATACAGTTTAAAATATTTTCTTCTAAAACGTTGTTCATACTAGAAAGCTCTTCCTACCCGACACTCAGCTCTCCCGGAGACACCCAGGGCTGGAGTATCCTGTGTGTAACTGTGAGTGTTCAGTGATTAGGGCCTCGGTAACCAGTGTAAGGGTTACCTTCTCCTCCCTCTACTGTCTGGTTGACTGGCTCTTCATCACCTGCGCTAGAGAGGACACGGCAACCAGAAAGAGGAAGGGAAATTAAAATGAGTTGCTTACGCTACTTGTAAGTAGCTTTGATTTAACAAGCATTTAGAAAAGAAGGTTTAAACACAGCCAAAATACGTTAAGGTAATATCCGTGCACTCTGTATCTCCAGAAGCTATGGGGAAGTGAGAGCTCAGAGGGAACACCACCCACCAGCGGGAGCCCCCACCCCACAGTCCAGCGACTCCCACAGGCATGGGACTAGGGACAGTGTCCTATCAAAAACACAGACTCACTTATTATTGGCTGTTGTGAAGATTTCTTGGGATTTAAATGAACCCTATATTTCTCATCCTGTCTTTCCATTTCTTCTTAGTGGCCTCCTTCCTTTTTGTTTTATTTCACTTATTCATTCATTCGGCAGGTCTTTATTGAGCTGCTGCTGTTTTTCAAGCCCTATTTGGACACGAAGGATACAAAAGTAAATAAGGCCTTCACCTGCCTGGAGCCTACATTCCCTTCCCACCCCATCTATTGCTACGATATCTTATTCCTGGTATTGCCTGCGTTCTGGTCTCTGTTATTATCTGATGCTCCACTCTCTGCATGTTTACCAGCCCTTCCCTGCTTGCTGGGAACATTGATCAACAGGAGCGAAGTAGTCACAGCTTCTCAGCAGAAATATCCTTGCTACACATTCATTATCATTTACAATAGCAATATTAGTAGATTAATATTACTAGTATATATTAGTATTTATATACTAGTACATATTAGTAATATGTAACACCACATAAGAAAAGCATGTGAAACTTGTCTGCATATACTGAAGCCCTTTGATACTTGAAAAATTGACAAGCTTTCACTTATTAAAATAAAATTTATTTTTCTCCTTTCCCTCCTTGGGCATTAAGGAATCCCTCTGTCCTCCTACTCTTTGTGCATAAAGCAATGGCCAACCCATCAGTTGACAGAGACAGCCTTTGCTTTTTGGTAAGTTTTTTATGGCAGCAGGGATACTACTGAATCTTTCAGGAATTGTTTATTTTTCATCATTTTTATCTCTCCTTTTTTTTTTTTTTTTGAGACAGGGTCTCTCTCCGTCCCTCAGGCTGGAGTATAGTGGCATGATTATAGCTCACTGCAGCCACAAACTTCTAGCTTCAAGCTCTCCTTCCTTCTCAGCCTCCCAAGTAGCTGGGACTCCAGGCATGTGCCACCATGCACAACTAATTTTTTGATTTTTATCTTTTGTAGAGACTGATTCTGCTATGTTACTGAGGCTGTTCTTGAACTTCTGGCCTCAAGCAGTCCTCCCACCTTGGCCTCCAAAAGTACTGGGATTTTAGGTGTGAGCTACGGTGCATGGCCAGAATTTATATATTTTAGATTTTTATGTTTTAGAGGGGATTTCTAGACTGATTTTGATGTATCATCTCATTTTGAAAATCATCTTTATTAAAAGTGATCCTCCTGCCCCAGCCTCTTAAAGTGCTGGGATTATAGGCATGAACCATTGCCAGGAATCCTGTTTAGAAGCCACATGCATGCACGCGCGCGCACACACACACACACACACACACACACACACTCTCACACACGCACACACACCAGCACTCTGGTTCATGGAAGGATATATAAAGGCCTATTAATCACAACAGATAAGGATGGACAGGGCTTAGATTTATGAAATGGCAAAGGATAATCATGTTAAATAGCTTTAAGGTTAGATCAGATACTTTAATTGACCCTTTCCGCTTTTTTCTTTTTCTGGCTTTTTAACATGAGACAAGAAAAGTATATTCTGGACATTAGATGAAAAATAGGTTAATTTTTTTAAAATGAGATCATTTGGAATGTTACCAAATGGCATATATACAGTTCAAATTCACTTCTTTAGCTAATTTCTAGTGAAATCATTAAATGAAAAGAAAACAAGATGATCGGGAGAGGTTTTACATTTAACACCAGGACACTCAAAGTTCAACAGATAATGACTGAGCCACCCCACATCATCTGCTGGGCTGGCAAAGCTAATCTCCCTGAACCCCCAGTGACTGAAAGATTTTAATTTGGATTTGGATTTGGACAAAAGTGAAATTGAATGCAGAATTTGTTATGTTTGATGGACATATTCTGATATCTGGTCACCAGAGTCAAGTTGAAAACTTATACTGCAGGTGTGGGCTTAGTGCTATGGCCAGTCTGAAAACATTTGCAGATATCCAACTAAGTTATCTCAGTCAAGGACCTGTTGCACTGATAATTGGTACAGAAGACACGAGACTGATTTTAAAATCTACATAAAAGTAAAGCAACAAGTGCTTTGATCTTGTAGAAAATGATATGTTTCATGTACCTTAGAAAGAAATTCCAACTCTCACTAATTCTTTTTTACCTGTAAAGTTGGAGCTCAGCATTTTTAAGGCATACTTGTTCTTTGCAAATTCAAAACAATTAGTAAAATAGAATATCTGGTGCTTCTAGGGATTTTTTTCTAAAACTGACTCTTAAGTTGATCTCCTGCTCACCTCTGTGTACTTAATTATGAATTCTAATGTACATAGCTAATTATTCAGACATTTATTAATTTTCCTTACTAAATTTCCAGGTATTATACTGATACAGAGGGAAAATGTTGGTTACTTTATCATTTTGATGATCAAATTCAAGAAGTCAATTCTGATAATATACCTTTGAAATTGTTTTAGGAATAAAATTGTGCGTGCGTGTGTGCATGTGTGTGTGTGTGCATGTGAAAGAAAGACAAGGCATACAGAAAAACTTAGTTTTATCATTTTAACAAAAATTATCTAATGTTTAGGCTACTGTAAAGATTGGTGCCACCACCCAGAAAAGATTATTTAAGAGTATTTAATTCAATTAATGAATAAATTAATTAAATACTTAATTTGACACAGTTTTTTTTATCATCTTCATCATAAACATTTGCTTGGTCTCATGGTTTGCTCAGTTTTTCCAATTTTTCCTGTACTATTCTGAGTGAAGTGTGTGTGTGTGTGTGTGTGTGTGTGTGTGTGTGTACTGGAAGTCATTGTATGGATTTTCTGTTAAAAGCTACCCACCTTGAAGTTTCTTGTATATTGAGAACTACAAGAAAATGTGCCCCACTACTGTTTTATTTTATGGAGAGAGTGTCCTCTCTTTTTCCCCAGGAACAGATGGCCAGTGCGTCCAGGAGGGAGAGCAGGCATGGGAGGAGGGCTTGCATTGCCTCTCTCTGGGGTGTGGCAGCACCCACGGGCAAGCCCCAGTACTGGAATTCACTCCTCAGAGCAGGAATGGGGAGCTTTTTCCCACTAAGGGCCACATAGTAGAGAAATATGAAATTTAATATGTAACTTTCCATGGAGAAGCAGCATATAATAAGGCAATCCTTTATAGAACATAAAACTTGTCTCAATAGACTTCTGCTTCTGTTCTGTGATACAGAGGGAGACACAGTGTAGGGTAAGAAAAGCCAAAAGGAAGAATAACGTTCGGCATCTAAGCACTGGGTTCTTAATTCTCATAACAATGTTGGAGATACAAGGTATCTCCATTGCACTGGGTACCCAGCTCCAGCGCAGGGTGAAGGAATGGCTTCAGGGCCTGAGGCTGCTTCACTTCCACACTGCTTCTCTCTAAAAAGGAAAAGCCAAATATGTAGTTTCAGACTTCTGTGGAATAAACATTTCCTTTTCTGCCTCCATCCTTGGCCTCCACTCCAGTAGCTCTGGGGCTTAACCATTCTCTGAGCAACCAAGACAACCCAGCCCAACTCTTCATTCCACTGTGGGTTTGGAAAGTCAAAAGGAGAAGGCAAACGGAGCAGGCATCTTGCCTTTATCAGATGCCAGCAGGTGCCAGGCCCCAGATAAAGGTGTTACCATGGGATCTCATTTCTGGGTCCTGATCATTTGTTTCACTTGATTTGTCCTTTTAGTCTGCATTCTTTTTCACAAAGTTTTGAGTAATGATCAAACCCAAGACCAGCAGGAATCAAATTTCATATGTGGAGGGTATTTGCCCAACCAAGACCTTGGTATCTTTGAGCCTGGTAAGTTGGAGATGAAAGCTTTTTAATTTATACATTAAAAAGCCTGTCGCTCTAGAAAGGGAATGGTGTCAGTGTTAGCATAGTTGGCAGTGCTTCCAGTTGCTCTTTTAAGCTTCCTGTTCTACAATACTAGTTCCAAATCATGATAGCATGCCGTCTAGACGGAATGACCAACTGATATTGTTTATTTCAGTGCCATTTCCAATTTCCCACCCTTTCATATTTTGTTGTAATCTGTAGCATGTAATCTGAAGGCCCAGGAATGGCAGGATAACATTACACACCACTGCGTGCCACACCTCAGGTGATAATATGGTAAACATAGCATTAAACTTGCTCAATGCGCCATGCCCCTTGCTGTCTTGGGGATGAAAGATGAACAAGAACCAAGCACTCCCCTGAGAGCTCAGTCCAGAGGGGAAATGAATCTGTACAAAATAATTGTTGTGTAAGACATCACAATATTTGCAAGGTACGAACAATCTAGATATAGAAAAGATGAGGGAGAGAGTGCCACCCGAGGAAGATACAGGATGGCTGCCCACAGAGGGGACATCTGAATAGGGTTTTATTAGGATATTTTGGAAGGAGAGGGCACATAAAAAAGATTAGGCAAGGGGAAGCGTGGCCTGTTCAAGCAACTGGAATATTTCTCTATTACAGGAGCATAAAGTCACATGGAGGAGTGCTCAGGGATGAGGCAGGGAGGGTGGGGCTGAGGATTTCTGTGGGACAGAGAAGGAATCGTTTAGCAGATGCAGGAATTGAAGGGCAAGAAGGCAGAGAGCAGGAAGCTGATGTAGCATCTGCGGAGCCTCTTGCTTCTCTCCCGGCTTCCATGGGAGAAGTGGGACTATTCCCTCTCCACCTCTTTTCCTTGCTATTTTCTTCCTCCTTCTCTTTAAGGTTAGGTAATAACAGTTCCACCCCATCCACTGCCCTCTGCTCGCTGTCTTTTGCAGACCTCACTCAGTCCCAGGAAATCAGATGACTTCCCATCTCTGTGTCACAAATGCCCTTCCCTTCCGCCTATAAGCCATCACAACCTCCACTTCCTGTGGGAAACAAATACTTAGGCAACACAGAAGTTCTTCTCCTGGATTTCTCCTTGGCCCAACTTTTCTGCTTTCGTTATTCCTATTGATATTATCTTGCAAACCGTAGCAGCTTACAATTCACAGGACTTTGTTTTCATCCTACCTGCCCGCTCATCCAATTCCTGTACAAGTTTCATACATAATTTCTCTCACATTTGTTTCTTCATGCTTTTTTTTAAAATTGAGATAGGGTCTTGCTCTGTTGCCCAGGCTGGAGTGTAGTGGTACAGTCAGGACTCACTGCAGCCTCGACCTCCCAGGCTCAAACGATCCCCCCATCTTATCCTCCCAAGTAGCTGGGACTACAGGCGTGTGCCACCACATCGAGCTAATTTTGTACTTTTTTATGAGACAGGGTTTTGCCATGTTGCCCGGGCTGGTCTCGAACTCCTGGGTTCAAGCAATTCATACACCTCAGCCTCCCGAAGTACACAGAGCCAGCCTGTCTTTTCATTCTTAATTCAGACTCCAGTCAGCTGCCAGGTCCTTCCTATTCAACCTTTGAAATATCTTATGAGTTTTTTGTTTTTGTGGGATTTTTTTTTTTTTTTTTTGAGACAGAGTCTCCCTCTGTTACCCAGGTTGGAGTGCAGTAGCACAATCATAGCTCATTGCAGCCTTGAACTCCCTGGTTCAATAGATCCTCCCACCTCAGCCTCCTGAGTGGCTGAGACTACAGGCACACCACCACACCAGCAGCAACAGTATATAGACCATTTGGGATAAAATGACCATTTGTCCTATTAATTTGGGAAGAGACTCTGAAAGGATTCACATTGTATGTGTCCAGGAAAGAGTAAAATCCTAGATGTGTAGACATGTCCCTGGGTATGGGAGACAAAGCTAAGAGTGAGTAGAAATGATTAATTCAACCACTGTTATGTTAGAACACCCCAGGCAAAAAGAAGAGAGCTGACCCTGGGACCAAGTGAGGTAAGTAGCAGAAACCCGTGTTCCCAGGTCAGCCTGTCCAGGAACCTGGCTGAGATGGTGATTGATACCAGGCCTAGGCTAGAAATGAAAGGAGCTTTTTCTTTCTTCTTTGTCTTGTGTTTGAACTTTTTTTGGAGCAAAAACTAGAGTGTGGCAAAAAACAGAGCTGTGGTTTTCGACCAGGGTGATTTAGCCACTCCCCAGCCCCCAAGAAAATTTGGCAACATCTGCAGTCATGTTCGGTTGTTAAAACTAGAGGATGGAGCCCAGTGTGGTGGCCTGTGCAGGTAGTCCCAGCTTCTCAGGAGGCTGAGGCAGGACAGTTGCCTGAGGCCAGGAATTCGACGCTGCAGTGTACTATGACCACACCTGTGAATAGCCACTGCACTCCAGCCTGGGCAACGTAGTGAGACCTCCATCTCTTAAAAAACAACAAACAAACAAACAAAAAAACTAGATAGTGCTACTGATATCTAGTGGGTGGAGAGACCAAGGATGTTGCTAAACGCCCTACAAGGTGCAATTTAGTCCCCTTCTACAAAGATTATCCAGCCCCAAATGTCAGTAGTACCAAGGCTGAGAAATCCTGCTTGAAAAGAAAAGGCAAGAAAACACTTGGCAATAATGCTATTGCATGGAAGAGAAGGGAGTGTGGTATCTGCTGTATTATTTGTCCATTGTTTCACTTGCCCGTTGAGATGTTAGTCTGAAAACTCCTCTCTGTGAGTCTGGAATCTGTTAAGTAGATTAAGCAGGCCAAAGGCTTTTTATCAGTAATCAGTGTTTTTGTGCATTCTTGAAAGGGCAAGGGTTGTCATAAGAAAGAGCAGAAAGCACTTCATGTAAATCACACTTTTTTTTTTTATGTAATCCCAGGAAGCTTTTAAAAACTAATTTCATTAAATTTAGTGGTGCAAATAGCCAGGTGATTTTTTTTTATTCCATGGTCAAAGCTAGGGAAATGAGTCAGGGTGGTGTGAGGTGTGAAGAGAAGATAAATAACAGAGCTTCTTTCTGGCTTTGCTTTTTATAGTGTCAAGATTTTTTTAAACGAAGTGAATCCCTTTGTATTTGTCCTAGTATTCTTTTGTGTTTGTCCCCAGGCCTTAGAGTGACTTCCCGGTGCAAGATTCAGAGGCATCGTTATGCACCTATGACACTGACCCCACTGCTTATTTTCCAAATATTAGGTACTTTGGGGGAGCATGACGAGGGAAGCCGTGTTGTGACTGCCCATGAGGGTGGGTGATCTGGCTGGAGGTCAGGATAGCTGTGAGGTCACCAGATCCCCTAAGGGGCTTGAGGGAGGAAGATCAGTCCTCCGTGAAGAATCAGATGGACTGGAAGTAAAGGCAGAGAAGCTAAGCATGTATCTTGGACAGATTTCTTCTTCTTTTTCTTTCATTTTAAATATTTTTTATCATGACTGACTGAATTAGTGAACTCGATTTTTATGAGCTGCTTCACAGACATGCAGAGAAAAAACAGCTTGGCAAGAGTAGGGAAAACAGGAAGGGATCTAAAGTAAATACCACCCTTGCCTGCAGTTTAGTTGTTTACAAAAAACAAACAGTTTTCCCTGAGAAGCATGTGTAATGTGTCAGGAAGAAAAAAGAGCAATTAGCACTCTTCTTACATAAGATCTTATTGATAGCACTGTATTAATTTTGATCATTTAGGTTAAAATGCTCTTCTTTTTTTTTTAACTACTAGTCAATAAACTGTGTATTGGATGTTCACCCATGTCATGCTTTCCAAGGAAAGCATAGTTTCTTGGACCTCCCAGCTTCTAGCAATGAGGTTTCCTTGATGACATCTCCTGACTGTCCCACAGATCAGCACTTCCTTTACACTGATTCTTACTGTTTGTTCTGTCTGCATGTCTGTGTATCTGTTTGCCTGCCTGCCTATCTATCATCTATCTATCTATCATCTGTCTATCTATCTATCTATCATCTATCTATCTATCTATCTATCTATCTATCTGTCTATCTATCTAATCTATCTAAAGTTTCGTACATCTGCTGTAACAAGCTGCCACAAAGTTGGAAGCTTAAAACGACAGATATTTATTCTCTCATGGTTCTGACTTCCAGAAGTCTGAAATCAAAATGTTACTCTGGCTGTGCTCCTTCCCAAGGCTCTAGGGGAAAATGCTTCTCTTCCTCTTGCAGTTTCTGGTGGCTCCAGGGACTCCTTGGTTTGTGGCTGCACGACTCCAGCCTCTGTCTCTGTTTTCACATGGCCTTTTCCACTGTTGCTCTGTCTCATCCTCTTCTGTGTCTTATTAGGATACTTGTCACTGGATTTGGGACCCACCTAGATGATCCAGGATGATTTCATCTTGAGAGTGTTGACTTAATCACATCTGCAAAGACCATTTTTTTTTTTTTTTTCCTCCACAAATAAGGTCACATTCACATTCACAAGTTTCTGTGGTTAGGATTTAAATGTTTCTTTTAGAGGACCACCATTCAACCCACTACTCTGTCTGTCCATCATCTATCTGTTCAACTCTCAAAATCCTCTTTGTTTTTTGTTTTCCAGAGTGCTGAGTACACACTAGTTACTAATCATTATTATTATTAATTTGAAAATGTGGCCTTATTTTAAAGTGATGCAATTTATTTTCTGGGCTAATTGTCCCACCTTGTTTCAAAGATGTTTTATCATTAACTCTGAGCAATACATGGACGTAGACACTCCACCCTTACAAAGCATATGTGTTTCAGACTAAAGACCCAACATCTAATAGTCACACCTAAATGATAAATGGTAAATTATACCATTATTATACCTTGTAAGATGTCTGTTTTTCTGGGTGTTCCTCCTTGGGCTGCAGTTAACTTCCTGTGTGGTCTTCCCTACACCTCCAGCAAGATGCAAATGTCTCCGTTAAATTGACCGTATTTATCCTTGATTAATGTATGTATTTTAATGTATTTTAATTATTTTAATAATTAATGTATTTCTCTCTTCCTAGAAGAGAGAAAAGCAATTGGTCAGAGCTTTAAAAATAGAGGGAGAGGCCAGGCACGGTGGCTCATGGCTGTAATCCCAGCACTTTGAGAGGCTAAGGCCGGTATATCACCTGAGGTCAGGAGTTCAAGACCAGCCTGGTTTAACATGGCAAAACCCCATCTCTACTAAAAATACAAAAATTAGCCGGGTATTGTGTCAGTGCCTGTAGTCCCAGCTACTTGGAAGGCTGAGGCAGAAGAATCTCTCGAACCCAGGAGGCGGAGATTGCAGTGAGTCCACATCATGTCACTGTACTCTAGCCTGGGCAACAAGAGTGAAACTACATCTCAAAAAAAGGGAGAAAACCGTAATATTCAGTTGTTTGTTCTTATTTGATTTGCTGAATTGAGTAAGTTACAGAGCAAGAACAGACATTTACCATGTCCTCTCTGAGTTCTGGAAACAACTTGGTAGAAAGGAAGGGCACATGTGAGTGGTAAGAGACCTTGGTCCAGAAACCTAGGCTCCAGCTTGCAGGCCAAGGCCTGGCCCTGCTGCCATCTGTGTGACCTTGAACAAGTCCCTGAATCTGGGCTAAAACAAAAACTGAAGTCTCCTACTGTTTCAGTTATCAGATTCAGTTTTCAAACTATGATCTGATGTGCCGTGCAAACGTGCTGTTCTCTTCCCTGACACAATCTTCATGGTTTTTCTCTGTGATTAGAAACTGGATCTGGCTTGGAATTAAGAAATGGTGGTGTTTTTGTTTCTCTTCATTCACCTACTTGCAGCGGAAAGCTACAAGGAAACACAGATGGTGAAGATTAAAGAGGAACCCATGGAGGTGGACATCCAGGACTCCCACGTCGCAATATCACCCAACCGGAATGTTGGCTACAGCACTTTAATCGGGCGAGAGAAAACCGAACCCTTACAGAAGATGCCAGAGGGCAGAGTACCCCCAGAGAGAAACCTCTTCAGTCAGGATATCTCTGTGAAGATGGCTTCCGAGCTCCTCTTTCAACTGTCGGGTATGTTTATGTACAGAAAAATGTCAATAATTGGAAATCATTGAAGGAAAACCCTTCTAACACAGTTTTTTTAAAAAACAACCTGAATTACAGAATTTTTTAGACAGAAATCAATTTTATTGCTTTAACACACGTATGTGCCACCCAAACTAACAGTTAATAAAGTGTTGCCAAGCAGAATTCCTGCCAAACTTTCCCTAATAAATAGTTAAGAATCACTTGAAATTAAAACTCTTTTCAATTCTGCGCAAATGATTCCTGTTGACTGGGCTAAACACCTCACCTCTAATTTTGTTGAGGGAGTTGATCTGATTAGCAGTGTTTTTTTTTAACGTGTGAAAGATAAATTTCAATGTATTCCAACAGTGACTGAATTATTATGACTTCCAAATTAGTGTGGTCTGAATTAATGAGGTTTTATTGTATCTTGCCAAAACAGAAGCAAAACAAAGGAGGAAAAAGCAAAAGATGAAAGTATGAGAACTATTTCCAGCTATAGCCTTAGAAGGACAGTTTTTGTAAGCCAGCTTTTCGTACTGCACATACTTACAATTGAAAAGTGCAGTAATTACCAGCTCAGTGAAGTGTCGAGATGAAATAGTTAAAGATCGCAGTACCCAAGTTGTTCCTTTTGTCATCTCTTTCAAGCCACACACCACTTGTCCCTAACAAATTTAATATGCTTCTATTTTTTGCACGTGATTGAGGTTGATGGTATATACATATATAAGATGCAGATAGAAATACATGCAAATACCTTGTCCAAAGCCAAGCACTGGCCCAAATATTAAGGTTTATGAATCAAGAAAGTCTGTTACTAATGTTCGACAAACTCTGTTTTCTTATGGATACCAAATATAAAGCATCCATAAATTCTCTCGTAAGGAAGATACCAGGAAAGAGGGGAAAAAAAGCTAAAATCTGTCTGTCACCATAATAGTTCACCTTCTCATTGACCTGGCAACATAGCCCATAGCTGTGTAATAATCAGATGGTGCTGAAAACAGTGGCCTCCAGGTCCTCAAGCAGGGACTGTGTTTGTGCAGATCTCTGCAGTAGCTGAAATCACCAATTCTGTAAACTTAATAGGACCCACAGATCTTTGCAAGCTCCAAAACATGCTAGTTTTTCTTTTTTGAAGGATGAAGCCTATTTTAAAACAATATAACTTTAATAATGATTGAGGGGTTAAAATTTGCAAAAGTGAGACCTGCGTGGTTCTTTTCAGAAAGTCTGTCTCTAAAGCATATGCTGTCGCAGTCTCCTATCAGCTAAAAACTTTGTGTCTGAGCGTTTTCACCCTGGCACTGTCACTGCCTGGGTGACCTCAGACAAGTCATTGAGCCCCGATTTCCTGCTCTCTGAAAAGAGTACTGGCTGTGAATCCAAATTCCCGCTCGTTGTCATTGTTAAGTGGACAGAAAGGAATTGTCCGTGCACACACGCACGCAGTAGCTTCAGACTAGTAGTACAGAGTGCGAGACAGGTGTTGCAAATCTTGGTTTAAATTTTTCCAAAAATCCACAAGATTCAGAGTTTTTCACTTGCCCTGCTGTGAAAAGATCGCAAGTTAAGTCTGAAACTCTTACAGAGTTGGCCAGGTTTTTTCTGGATATTAAAAGAAGCCAAGCCGGGCGCGGTGGCTCAAGCCTGTAATCCCAGCACTTTGGGAGGCCGAGGCGAGTGGATCACAAGGTCAAGAGATCGAGACCATCCTGGTCAACACGGTGAAACCCCATCTCTACTAAAAATACAAAAAATTAGCTGGGCATGGTGGCGCGTGCCTGTAGTCCCAGCTACTCAGGAGACTGAGGCAGGAGAATTGCCTGAACCCAGGAGGCGGAGGTTGCGGTGAGCCGAGATCGCGCCATTGCACTCCAGCCTGGGTAACAAGAGCGAAACTCCGTCCCAAAAAAATAAATAAATAAAAGAAGCCATTGACCGTTGTGACCGTCAGGGTAGGATCCTCACATTTGAACTGGATTGGGAAGGCCAGAGTTCAACTTTTGTGTTCTTGAAAGCTCATTAAATATTTTCTGGCAGCTGATAGATATAGACCTCAAGCCACAGTAAGGGAGGGTCTACCTCTTCTTGTCTAAATGATATTTTTGTGTCCCTTATGACATTTATCAGAATAAACGCTGAATGACTTCAGCACCAAGAGGTCTTAGGCTGTTTTTATATCCCCTCTCACAAAGGGGCCTCACAATGCAGAATGCTTAAATGTTGTCATCAAAGTCAGAGGCGGAACAGTTGCAACAACTGCAGTTTTCATGCTGAATCAGAGGAAAGCAGAAATTTTCAGCTGGGGAAAGATACAGTGGAAATAACTGTCTCTGCCCATAACTGTGTGTGTGTGTGTGTGTGTGTGTGTGTGTGTGTGTGTGTACTTACTAAGGCCTCATTCAGATCAGACCACACGCTTGATATTTGTTATTAACTGTTTCTCTTTTATTGGTTTTTCTTTTTTTTTGAGATGGAGTTTTACTCTGTTGCCCAGGCTGGAGTGCAATGGCAAAATCTTGGCTCACTGGAACTTCCATCTCCTGGGTTCAAGCAATTCTCCTGCCTCAGCCTCCTGAGTAGCTGGGACTGCGGGCACGCACCATCACACCCGACTAATTTTTGTATTTTTAGTAGAGATGGGATTTCACCATGTTGGCCAGGCTGGTCTCGAACTCCTGACCTCAAGTGATTCGCCTGCTTCGGCCTCCTAAAGTGCTGGGATTACAGGCGTGAGCCACAACACCCATCCTGATTGGTTTTTAATAAAATATTTTTATGGATACTATTGATATGCTTTCAATGATTGTCTTTTCCAGTAAGTTGGGGAGGATCTGGATGTTTAAAAAATCAAAAGAAAACCACAAAGAAAAAGAGAGATGTTGAGCGTTTTCTGTTTAAGGCTAAGTAAGAGATGCAAGTTGAGTGAGAACAACCTAAGAGGTGTATGTTTCATTCTTTCTCCTTACAGAAAAAGTGAGCAAAGAGCACAATCATACAAAAGAAAATACCATCCGGACGACCACCAGGTAGGCCACTTTGTGTGGGATTCCTCCAGAACGCCCAGTGTGGGCCACCAGCCTGTAACACATGTTGAATGTTGTCCCCAAACCGCATTCTCCCACCGGGTTCAAAGGAGTCACATCCTTTACACCATTTTCTACCAGGATTTCTCAGATGATAGAAACAATACAGAAATAAAGGAGGAAGACCACTAATACTTACTAAACATTTAATAGATGCACTTTTCTGGGGAATTTTCCATACATTATTGTTTTGTATTCCTGACAGTAATTTTGGGAAGTAGATTATCATCCTCTATGTAGAAGTCTCCTGGCCTGAGAGTTGAGCTGGGTGGCTCAACTGGGACTGGAGGCGGGGTCTGTATCTCATGAAGGCCTCCTTCTGTCTTATTGCCACCCTGCTCCTAATTGCCTCTGTGACTATAGTCTGATAATTTGTCACCAAGGATATCCCAACTCTTTTTTTGGCCTCCCAGCATTATTTGGAAGGCAAGGATTTTAAAGAAAACCTAGGCATTACCATTCAGGACATAGGCGTGGGCAAAGACTTCATGACCAAAACACCAAAAGCAATGACAACAAAAGCCAGTATTGACAAATGGGATCTAATTAAACTGAAGAGCTACTCCACAGCAAAAGAAGCTATCATCAGAGTGAACAGGCAACCTACAGAATGGGAGAAAATTTTTGCAATCTATCCATCTGACAAAGGGCTAATATCCAGAATCTACAAAGAACTTAAACAAATTTGTAAGAAAAAAACAAACAACCCCATCAAAAAGTGAGCAAAGGATATGAACAGACACTTCTCAAAAGAAGACATTTATGTGGCCAACAAGCGTATGAGAAAAAGCTTACTATCACTGGTCATTAGAGAAATGCGAATCAAAACCACAATGAGATACCATCTCATTCGAGTTAGAATGGCAATCATTAAAAAGTCAGGAAACAACAGATGCTGGAGAGGATGTGGAGAAATAAGAATGATTTTACACTATTGGTGGGAGTGTACATTAATTCAATCATTGTGGAAAACAGTGTGGCAGTTCCTCAAGGATCTAGAACCAGAAATACCATTTGACCCAGCAATCCCATTGCTGGGTATATTATACCCAAAGGATTATAAATCATTCTATTATAAAGACATATGCACGTGTATATTTATTGCAGCACTATTCACAGTAGCAAAGACTTGGAACCAACCCATCAGTCTTAGACTGGAAAAGAAAATGTGCCACATAGACACCATGGAATACTATGCAGCCATAAAAAAGGATGAGTTCATGTCCTTTGCAGGGACATGGATGAAGCTGGAAACCATCATTCTCAGCAAACTAACACAAGAACAGAAAACCAAATACCACATGCTGTCGCTCATAAGTGGGAGTTGAAAAATGAGAACACATGGACACAGGGAGGGGAATATCACACACCGGGGCCTGTCAGGGGGTGAGGGGTTAGGGAAGGGATAGCATTAGGAGAAATACCTGATGTAGATGATGGGTTGATGGATGCAGCAAACCACCATGGTGCGTGTATACCTATGTAACAAACCTGCACATTCTGCACATGTATGCCAGAACTTAAAGTATATTTTTAAAAATTGCGAGAAAATTTATATCATTCACTCTGTGGGCAAGGGAGTTTTCCACTTGCCAAAGGCAGTCTGAGGAGGTCAGCCAGTGTGGACTGCCCACCATCCATCTGCCACTGTGAAAAGAGGAGGACAGGCCAGTGCTGCAGCTCCCATGGAGCCTTGAAGTCCACCCAAACCTGAAACATTGTAGGCTAGAGCCAGCAGGTGAAAACCCCAACACCGCAGAAAAGTTGCTCAGGGGAAATGCATTCTCCCCCTTTGAAGGACCATTCTCCACCTTCAAACCTCCCTCTAGTTTCTGAGTTAGCCCAAGATACGAGCTTTACAGGATGATCAAGAGCAATATGAGTTTTTAGGATGAATAACTAGGAACAGTGGGAACTAGCTGGTAGCTACCAAGGAGTCTTTAAATCAAGGAACTTTGCTTTCCTGAGCAAACAGAGAAAGATTCTTCCTGCTGGGAACAGTTGCTGGGTTTTGTGTTTCTAATTATTGCAACAAAAGGGAAATGATATTTTTCTTTTTGATGTGTTATTAACTGACCTCAGAGCATCATCAGGCCTGTGGACAGTACTGTTTAAACTTTAACCTGAGGTTTTAAAATAAAAATTCCATTGATTGGAGTTTAGGAATATCAAATTTCAAACAGTAATTAAAACAGAGCCAGCTTGCCTCACAATGGGTTTATTTATTTATTTTATTTTATTATTATTATTTTGAGACAGTCTCACTCTGTTTCCCAGGATGGAGTGCAGTAGTCCTGTTTTGGCTCACTGCAGCCTCTGCTTTCCAGGCTCAAGCCATCCTCCCACCTCGGCCTCCCGAGTAGCTAACACTACAAGCATGTGTGCCACCATCCTCTGCTAATTTTTGTATTTTTTTATAAAGACGGGGTTTCGCCATGTTGCTCAGGCAGGTCTCAAACTCCTGAGCTCACGCAGTCTGCCTGCCTCAGCCTTCCAAAGTGCTGGGGTTTCAAGGGTGAGCCACAGTGATTGGTTCACGTTAGGTTTATATAGATTAGGGAAAGGAACCTCGTTCTAATAGAACAGAAAAGTGGTATGTCTTACCACTCTTAGTCTTAAGTCTTGTGTCTGTATATAAGTACACAGATAGAAAATGAGACTAGGAAGATGGACTGCAGATTGTACTGGGAAATGGCTTTGGGGAGATGGAAAGGCTATTTTGTATGTTAAATAGGAGATGTGAGCTCCCATAGAGTCCTTCCTGCCTCCTCCTACATCTAATCTTAAGGCTATTTAGTGTATCTGCTTGTGTCTGTGGATCTAAACATTGATGAAATTGGCCAGGTTAGCAGTCCTTGAAAGACAGCAGACTAAAAATAATAAATGTTCATTTTTATTTGCTGCCGTAGGATTCTTGTCATAGGTTAAGTCCCCTAGAGGTGGAGATTCTCATGGAAGTGCTTTATTGAGGAAATACTCCCAGAGGAACCTGCAGGGAGGTGATGGGGGCAGAAGAGGAAAGGAGAAGGAGAAGGAGCTGAAAGCAAGGATGTGGTTTCAGCTGGTTTCTAACTTCAGCTCCATCCCCCAGGGAGGTTCACTAGCTTCAGGTCATCCCCTGCAGGGCATGTGTAACCTCCCGTGTGATTGGGTTCCAGTGGGGACAGTGGTTCTCACTTATAGTTATTAGGCAACACTTATAGCAACTCCGGGGTGGGTACACTAGTGCCAGAAGGAGGATCTGGGCAGGACCCCAATAGCATGATCGGTGGAGGTTTCTGCTGGCCCTTTAAGCTTACGTAACATTTCTACAACAAAAAGATGTGCTGCAAGACCGTATTATTTTATGCTTTTCAGGTGTTCTCTGGGAAGACGTAAGAGGAGGCCTCAAATTGGCCCCATACAAGGATTTTAATGTGCCTCAAGTCTAAACTGCCTTGGCTGGAGCTGAAGCATGATTATAGGATAGAAGAGAAAAAAAAAGTTTTTAACCATTTGGCAAAAATGATGCAATCCTTAAATTCTCCTCTTGCTGGGAGATTATGAGTAAGAGGAAATCCGAATTAGATCTTTTGCCCAAAGCAAAGGAAGAGGTTCTTCCTGTGAGCCCTCGGCTTGATATGGTGTATAGAAATCAGTGTTAAGGAATTCTTGGCTTGTAGTTCTACAAAGTCCTTGGTGTGTGTGTGGTTTTTTTTCTGAGTAGAGGCAACTTGCTCGATTAGCCTATCCACAAATAGATCTGTTTTTTACCTCTTGCCTTATTACTTTAGGTGGAATAGAATCAAATTTTTTTATGCCAGGAAATTCTCTTTAACCTGAGTTAACTGATATCAGGAACAGAAAAAAAACTGCCAACTTTCTTTCTTCTTTTCTGACTCCTGTTTTAGAAGGAACTGTCACTTTGCATGTCCAAGATCAGTGTGTGGATTATGCTTTACGGTGTGATTTGTGATACATTTCAAAAAGATTTACATCAAGCCTCTGAATTTCCGTATCTTCAGATTTTTAAGTACTTAATGGAATGTTTATTCAGTAATCATATCCTCTGTGTTTGATTTCTTAGAAGAAACTGACTATTCAGAAGGATGGTTTGTGATTGGAATCAAATTCAGAATTTTTCGCTCTTTGAGAGTAGCTAGGTGTATTTATGATAGTTTAATTGGTAAAGGGTAGGCCTGGTATGCAGGCCTCACTGAGATCAAGCCTTCCCTTGCCTTTCTCATGCTGGTGAATGCCTATGCTCCTCCACTCCCTGCCATCTCTTCATCCTAGGGTCTGGATATCCAAGGGCATGTGGTGGAGAGAAGAGACACAAAATGGAAGAAAGGAGCTGACTCTATCCCTGCCTTTTATAAACCCACAGCTTCCCTCACAATTGTTTATCATTATTGATCTTGACGCTCATTTCAACCGCAAGAACTAATGAAAAGTGTAGCAACCCGAGAGGAAACAGCCTATAGCTTGGCATTCCAATACGCGTGCTGATACGAAGTCCACGGATGTGTGCTGTTAATTCTTTATCCCATCAGCGCTGGTGACTACACTGTCCTCATCATCAAATCCTCCCTCCTCACACCTGTCCAGTGGCAACTCTACTCCTTGTTAATACCTCTGTTATACGATGGGTAGATAAGGAGTGTGAAAATGATGGGAAACAGCATTCTTTGTTAGTGATTTTTTTTAAGGGGTTTAAGTGAAGCTAAAGGTTCAAACTAGTAACTATCAAGTTTCTGGGTTACTGGTTTTCTACCACATTTTTAAAAATTCTTATAATGGAAAATTTCAAACATATACAGAAGCATCTGTCATCCAGTTTAAACAATTATCAAGTAATGATTTAGGATGTTTTATTTATCTTCCCCCTCAATTTCCCCCTCCCTGTAGATTATTTTGAAGCAAATCCCAGACATCATTTTAAGAACTGGTTTGAGAATGCTCCTTTTTTTTTTTTTTTTTTTTTTATCCTAAGAACTTAGACTCAGCTGCTTAAATTAGGATAATCTTCCCAAAAGTAAAGGAGGAAAACAATCCACCAAACCACACCATGTAGCCAGGCAGAAAAATCAATCTACTTAGCAGCTGGAATGATTGAATCATGTGGTCCTGCTCACCAATGCCTTGACCTTTTCCCTCCACCCTTGTTTGTGTCCTCATCGGGGCACTTCCCATTGAATCAGTCCTTTAGATGGAACTTCACGGTAAATGCTAAAACAGCAGTCCTTTTTCCTGTTTAACCTCAGAGTCTAGAAAATTCAATCCAAGTGTAAAGAAGGCTGTGGGTCTCCTTCAACATACTGTGTGGACTGAGTGTCCTTAATGCCATTCTATCTGACAGATGAGATGAGGAGATAGTCCCGGCCAGACCCATGAGAACAGAAGGACCGAAAATTTGAGACTAATAAAATCCTGATTTTTCTATTTCCTTTCCCAGCACAAGCCTAGGTTCTGGAGGGAGCAGATAACTGGCTATTACGATCATTTGGTAGATGAAAATACATGAGGCATGATATCATAATCAGATCTCAAAATTTAATGGAATAAAAAGAAGATCTATATCCTTTGACATGGACCATCACCCCACCAGATGCTGGATAAGATCAAAATAGGAAAATGGAACCCTAGAGTAAGAATCAGATAGCTCCTGGCAGGTGAATTGGACATGCTCAATGTTGTGTAACACCATGAACATCAAACAAGGGCTGCCAGGAACCCTCTCTTGGTTATTTGTTCTCTTTTTCCCATTAATAATTCAGTGTCCATGGGGGTATAAGATTGCAGGCCTATAAGAAATACTTCTCACACCTGGCTTGCTTTCTTCCAAAAGCAAAGAAGAGTTCGCCTGAATTGTTCTTTTCTCCATTACTAGACAAAAAGCAGAAGTGGAAAATCAGAGAAAGATAGACTCATATCATGCTGTGCAGACCAATATTTAATTTGCCCAATTTTCAGAATTTGAAATGCAGGCTATTTTTCTATGATTTAGATAATGGCACATAGTGCTTACTAAAAGACATATTCACTTGGAATAGTCTAATGTAGAATTTTCCTTTGTGATGGTTTGGATGCGTGTCCTTAAATATTTATGATTCAGTAATAGAAATTGCACAAATTTGTAAAAGCATGATGTGCTGCCTCAATTCGCACAATTTTCCCTTTTCATTTCTTCAGAAGGAATAAGAGAATAATGCTATATTACCTTAAAAAGTAAAATATTACTTTCAGAGAACACTGAATTAGACAGAAGCAATTAAGAAAAAGCAACCAGAAACAGAGCAAATGATACTGATATTTGAGGAGGTCTCCATATATTCTCTTTACCCTTTGCATTTTGTGACTTTAAATGCAATGAGCATTCTATTTCCAAAGAACGGAAATTGCTGCTAATTTCATGGAGTCCTTTCAGATAGGACATTCATTTCTCTTTGGTGAACTCAAGGCTGTTTTAGGGCTCTTACCCTTTGCATTTTGTGACTTTAAAATTAAATGCAATAAGCATTCTATTTCCAAAGAACAGAAATTGCTGCTAATTTCATGGAGTCCTTTCAGGTAGGACATTCATTTCTTTTTGGTGAACTCAAGGCTGTTTTGGGGTCACATGGTGCCATTGTACATTTTAAAAAGATTTCATCCCTTAGTACACTGCCATCTATTGGAAAATTGTCCCAGTAAATCTGATGTCTGTGATGTTACTCATGCCCCTCTAGATGTGGTGCTTTTGTGCAGTTCACAGCCTACACCACTATCTGCAGCTGCCCTGACACACATGCTGACTTGAGAGTCTTTTCATTGGCAATACATTCTTTGCAAAGTATCTTTGAGTTTCTGTTTTTCAGAGAAATTAAAACCGATCCTTGAAAACAATGGAGACACACACAGACACACACAGACACACAAACACACACACACACACACACATACACACACAGCCTGAAACTACTTGGTGCATTGTTGCCATTTGGATCTGTTTTTCCTTCCCATTTCACCAAGCCCTTTCTCAGTACTTTTTCCTATTCCTGTACTCCATTGTCCTATAGATAAATATCTACCATTTTCCCCTCTACCATTTTTCCTCCCATTTGTGACATGGATAC
Organism: Cebus imitator; assembly: GCF_001604975.1. Taxonomy (NCBI): domain Eukaryota; kingdom Metazoa; phylum Chordata; class Mammalia; order Primates; family Cebidae; genus Cebus; species Cebus imitator. The sequence goes on along the minus strand of NW_016107319.1, from coordinate 11,006,738 downwards.
TGAATTGTTATATTGAACAACATGCTTCCAGGATGGTTCAGTGTTGTGTTCCTCTTAAGTGGCAAATTTAAACCTCCTTTTCAGTATCTGAAGAGGGCTTTGCCTTTCTTTTCCTTTTCCATGGACACTCTCATCTTTATTTCTACTAGCCTTCAATAGTATTATCTTGTTTTTATAACTCCTAATAGTCAGGAATGAAATGTGAATTGGTAAGTCTGTCAGTAGACATCCAGAGACTGTTCCCTATTCCTCTCTGGCTGCCTTTGGCAGGTTATGCAAGAAAGATATAACCGAAAAGTATATGTGGCTTAAGTGCTGTTCTTATCTGGAATTTTCTCTCAAGAGTGTCTTCATGGTTGTTACTGGAAATATATCAGGCTTTCAAGGGTTGACCTCTGTGAAGCAGCCCTCTTGCATGATGAGGTGGGCCAGGAGGCCATCCACATTGTTTCACTAGTAACATCTGTAACTTCCACATGACAGAGTCTTACGTCACTGCAGAGAAGACTAACTTCATCCGTTCTCAGCTCACCTCAGCAGAAAGCTCATTGTCTTTGTTTGTGTATAAAGTCAGATTCCTGTGGGAGATCCTCCACAAGCTGACATTTCGAGCATCCGGACGTGCAGGGTTCACTTCCTTGGTCTGCGGTTGGCTCTGGCTCCCCCGGTCTGGCCTCTGCACTGCAGCGGCCCTCGACAAGGCCTGGCATTGTGCTCCGTGTCCCGAGAAGTTTCCTGGCTCCACAGTGCATGAATGCTAGAGCAGCAGCAACAGGAACTTGTTCCTTGAAAACTCAGTGTTAGGTGGTACATACTGGCCCACCTTTAAGACAGTCTGAAATAGGAGGCATTTATACTTTTCAAAGAGGAAAATACAAAACATGAACCATACGTATATTTTCCTGAAATTCTCTATTTTTACAATACTGCATAGAACCTCGTCCTTCCACAGCTTTCAGACTTCTGAAACTGAAGCAGACTGATACTGAGGGTCATAAATGAGATGCGCTTGTTTCTGCCCCTCGGAGCTTTCTCTTTAAAAGACCGAGTCTTTTCGAAAGTAAAGGATCCTAAACAGTAAAATTTAATAGTTATTTTTAACTTTTAAAAGTTGCTTGTTTCCAGATAATATAGGATCACATAAAGAAGAAAACATACTTTTAGTCCTACTAGCTAGAGACAGCCACCGCTGAGTTGGTGTATAAGGATACACACCACCAACTTAGCGGTGGATTGTTTTCCATTTATATATGTATACATTTATATTTATAAGTCTATATTTATGTATGTATAATCGAATCCAAATACATATACAGTTTTATAATCTTCTGTTTTCACCTAGCAATATATAAGATTGTCCATTTTTCCATGGACATTCTATTATTATTTTAACATTTGCATAGTATTCAGTATTTGCCTGTGTTACAATTTATTTTATCAGTCCCTTGTTATTGAATTTCAAGGGTCTCCCCGCAAAAAAATCATTAATATGAATAATGCTGGGATAAAATGACTCAAAACAGCATTCATGTTTTTCAGGCTTTTGGTACGAATTGTCAAAATGACTTAAAAAGATTGAATCTGCAATGCTAACAGTTTTCATGAGAGACTGAGAGAATGTTTCAAAGGGCTGACCAACTCTGTGCTTATCATTAAAATTTTTTTAACAATTGAAGGGTGAAAAATTATATCTTCCATTTAAAATCTTTTAATTTATTGAATTCTAATGCTTTTAAGCATTTTGTTCATGGGTAGACATTTGTATCTGCTCTTTTGTGTTTGTTGTTTGTTTGTTTGTTTTTGAGACAGGGTCTTGCCCTGTTGCCCAGGCTAGAACGCAGTGGCACAATCTCAGGTCTTTAGCCTCTACCTCCTGGGCTCAAGTGATCCTCCTACCTTAGCCTCCCAAAGTGTTGGGATTACAGGCATAGCCACCATGCATGACATTGTATTTTCTTTTACTGTCGTTTCTTACTCTGTTTGGTGGCTTGTCTGAGTCGGATTTTTCGTTTGGTTGTTGCTACTGGTTTTTTATTATTATGAAATTTTTTAATCAAAATAGAAAGAATAAAGTAATAAATCACTATATTCCCATCACCCATATTGAACAAGTGTCAACACTTTGCCACACCTCATTTACCAGTTCTTTTTTTTTTTTTTTTTGAGACGGAGTTTCACTCATGTTACCCAGGCTGGAGTGCAATGGTGCGATCTCGGCTCACCACAACCTCCACCTCCTGGGTTCAGGCAATTCTCCTGCCTCAGCCTCCAAGTAGCTGGGATTACAGGTACGCACCACCATGCCCAGCTAATTTTTTGTATTTTTAGTAGAGACAGGGTTTCACCATGTTGACCAGGATGGTCTCGATCTCTTGACCTCGTGATCCACCCGCCTCGGCCTCCCAAAGTGCTGGGATTACAGGCTTGAGCCACGGCGCCCGGCCTACCACTTCTTTTTTTCCTATATTTTATATCACATCCCAGATACCAAACATTCATTCCCGGATTCTTTGGTATATATCTCTAAAAAGTAAGGAGATTTTCCATAATACTATTTCACATCTTACAAAATTAACAACACCTTTAGTTTTTAATTGCTGCAAAGCTTCTGTTTGATTGGCCCCAGCCAAGTGCGCAGCCACATCAGTGAATCGGAGGAGAGGAAACCCATCTTAGCTTCCTTGTCATCTCCAAAAATTAAAGAAGAAAATCTGCTGCCTAGATGCTAGTAGAGTGATGGAGTACCCTTGAGTCCCCTCTGCCACAGCCCTATTTAGAAACCCACTGAATCTGCAATGCCAGACTCAATTTTTAGATAAATGCCCCAGCTGAAGCTTGCCAACGTATAGGGATTAATCCAAGTTTTATTCACAATAGCCCCTCTTTCTTTGAAAATGTGTGAGCCCAACACGATCAATGACTGAGTTTTCAGGCCTAACCGACTGGGGTCACAGGAGGTCTCTGTTATGTCCCTTGCGTGGTCAAATAAGGCATTTTCTCTTTCAGATAGTCAGGGTTGTCTTCAGGGCAGAGACTCACAGTCATTTTTAATCTTGGACACTCTTGTCCGCCCCTACATTCCCTAACCTGCCACCCAGGGCTCTTTTCATTACAATAAATAAAATCCTTTAGGAACGGGGTCCTCATTTCTGTGGTATTGAAAAGGGAAGAGCAGTGTTCATGAGTACCATTAAAACTATTTTCTTTCATTTTACATTACCTTTTTAATCAACTGCAAGAAAGTAAGACAACTGACCCTGATTCTTATATATAACATGTTAATATCTGGGCACATTTCAGAAGCAACAGCGATATAACTTCTTATTCAAAATGAAAATGAGGAAGTTAGGAAGACCACATATGGTCCTAGGCCGCAGAGACTGATTGCTACCACGGAACAGAAGGACTGTATCAGAGTTTCCTTCTATATTTCACAAGATACTGATGTACCTGTATAGCGTGTTTGTATTTTGTTTATTAAAGTGTTTAAAAATCTTTTACAAAAATATGTAGACCTAATATATTTCAAATACAATCACTTATAAATATGTACACAACATGTATACATATAAATATATAAAAAGAAATATTAAACATCTATTATTCTGTTATTAACAAATAAATTAATAAAAAGAAGTAATATTTGAGAAAAACAAAATCATTAAAAGTGAAGAAAACTGCATTAATCATGAAAATTAAGTTGAAAATGAAATACTGTTATTAGATCTTTTTAAAAAGTGGAATATCTAAAAATAAAGTGTTTTTTGAGTGCGAGCTTATTTTCATGTAAGCTATTCCAGCTTCTCCAAGAGTGTCTTCTGACCTTAAAGTACTTGAGGAAATGCTGAGGGGATAGTCATAACTAATTCAAATGTTTCCTTTTTTCCTTATCTTTGAATAATCCCACCTTTCTTAGTTGATATGTTTGAGAATCATTAAAAACAAAACAAACAAACAAAAAAAACACCTTTTTTCTCCTTTGGCAAGGCCTGTAATCTGTTGTTATTAGCAAGCTGTAGTTTTTGCTCAAAGAGACATTTCCGGTTTGTTCTAATTTCCTTTAGTGTCATTATATGAAACGTAGACTTGGAGATTCCATATGCAAGTTACCTGTATCCATTTTAATTCCGTAACATGCATATTCCACATATTCAAAAGATTTTTGAACTAAAGTCAGATTAATTCTTGAGATAACTTTGGTCTGTTGCCTGCCTTTTCTTGTGGCTTTTGGAGACATGGAATACTGATTTCTCAACTACTGCTTCTGTTCACTTCAAAATGTTAATGCCGTGTGTAACTCTTGGAGGGTTTCTCAAGGTCTAAGTGATTCAGAGGTCAGAGTTTTAAAAATACTGGTTCAGCGATTATGGACACATCTATGGTATTTCAGTTCTTAAAAAAATAGCATGATATATCAACATGGAAAACCAGTATTGCAGTGGCTTAATAACTCGTTCTGAGTAGAGAGGAGGAAGACACTGTTACCAGGAGGGATAGAAAAGCCACCAGGTGAGGGGCCCAGGGGCTGAGGTCTGCTGGGGAGCAGGTAGCAGTTAGAGAAAGAACAGGTTGGCTCCCAGAGAACTGTTCTACCCGACACGGAGACTTCCAGCTGTCTTTTTGCAGTATAGTTTCTCAGACATATAGCTACTTAGATAACTTGTATTTAAAACTTCCTTAAAGTAACACAAAAGCAAATAAAAATTGCCCCAGATTCTTTTGGACATGTTTCACCCATCTCTCAAAAGAAATCTGTAAATCCTGTTAGGTCGCATAATGTATGGCTGAATAGATAATTGAATACTTTTACTTGATTAATTCACTGAAGAATTTTTTTTTAAGATTCACTATTTAAAAAAAAATTACTGAAGTAATTTATCTCTGCACAGACAGACATCAGACTATCACTTTAGGATGATTTGCCGGAAACTTACATTTAATAGAATTTCATGCCACCCTGATCTATCTAGGCCCTTCTAAGTAAAAACACATTACAGTGCAGTCTTTTTTTCTTTGTTTAATCTTTTTCTTTTCTATTTGTCATTCCCAGGTTTAGTCTTGAAAGTAACTGTCTCTTAGAAAAAAAAAAAAAAACCTGTTTCTTCTCTATTCCTCCTTTAAAACTATTGTGTCATTACCAAACCAAGGTATTTTCTGAACTTTCTCTCACAGCCTGTACTCACCTTTTCTTTTCTCTTTTGGTTTTGTTATTGCTGTCAAAATGAGAATCCCTGTGACATTTGGTTTTAGTGGTGGCACGTGGGGAGGGTTGGTTTTAAGTAGATGGGCCTTCTCTTCTGCATGAAGCAAAACTCCCTGTTGGCCCCCAGGTGTTAAAGGTGGAAATCCTGGTGCCACAACAGGTACTTAGCAAAATGTATCGCTATTTAGAGCCATAATCTTTTATGGACTGTTTTATTATTTATTGTAAATCTTTTCCTTTCCCAGCCCTGTGCTGCTGACCCCACAGCCCATGCCTGGCCTGGAATTGTCCACTCACTGTGACAGCCCTGACCCTTCATATCTTAATCCTTAGAGATTTTCTACAGGAGAAAAATCAAAACATGCTTTCCACAGCCATTTCACTTGCATCTAGAAGAAACTCAAATAGATAAAAGTTTTCTAAGATTGTATTTTCTAAATAGCAAAACTCAGGGAAAGTAACAGCGGCATTGGGCTGTTTAAGTCCATACCATCAACTTCCAGATGCTGCTACTGAATAGTTGCTGAATATTTATATGAATTATGTAAGTCTTCCAGGACCCTGTCTTTGACCCACGCCAAAGGGAATATGTTGAGGTAGATGATTATTTTGTTGAGTGAAAATAAGTGACAATCCCCTCCCTATTTGCTGTTTCCACCTCCTCCTCTATCAACCTTTTAGCAAAAATATTAACCAGAAATAAATCTCTTTTTTTTTTTTTTTTCCTTTTTTCCGCTTCCTTGGCTTACTTTCTGGATGGAGGGGCTTTTTCATAATAAAATGACTAAAGTTTAGGCAGCTGGAGATTCAGAAGCAAGGGCTATATGGTGTTCACGAACTGGCTCCTTTTCTGGTAACTGGCTGCAGTCACCAGTTGGAGGACAGTACAAACACACTTGGCAGCACGTCATAAAGGCTGATGCATTCCATGGATTGTTTTCCTCCCTGGGAAGATGCAGCCCACTTCATCCTGTGTCCGGTACCTCCTGGAACTTGCCTCTCCACTGCCCACCGCCAACAGTGACAGTCACTGAACAGCATGAATGAGGTGTCAGCCTTACCACCCCTTACGGAAGTGCTTTGTCCACCGCAAAGCTGGGCATCACCTGAGAACGTATGTGCTTCTGTACCTTACGGTCACCGTGAGGCGTAGGTGAAGAAAAGGAACTTATGGAATACGGTCTTGGTATTCTAAAATGAACTTTCATGGCACCAAGTTACACATGGAGTGTCTTCTGTTTTCTTAGTACCTTGGGCAGAGAGTTCAGGATAACCAGTGCGTGTCATTGGAGCTCTAATCCCATGAAGCAAGCTCTGGACTATAGGGCATGCTCCAAGTTTAGTTTTTGCTCCTCCTGAAGTCTGATGTTAATCTGGGCAGCAGAGGGATTAATACATAAATAGTGTCACCATGCGCTTTATAGCTTTGGCGAAATTGAAGCTTACAAACAGCTCTAACGACCTCGTTACCTTCCTTCTTCATTTAGAGTTAATAGCAGACAGGCTTGCTCTCAGAAGCAGTGGCGAATGTTTAAGAGTTGCAAATTGACCAGGCCCATGAGTGGCAGAAGTTTTAGAAAATCGGGCATATCCTAACTTTTATGGGAAAATAACGAAAATTATTTTTACTTGCTCTGTTTCTCAATAGAAAAGCTGTTCAGCTTCCTTCAATACCTTTATACTGAAATGGCTGCTGTCTACTCCCCTCCAGCTCCCCTTTCTCTGTCTCTTCCTTTTCTCCATCTGTTCCAAGGATTCATGGCTCTCTATTGTCCATAAATTCCTTAGGTGTTAAGAGACCAACAAAAGGCAGTGTAGCTGAGCAGGAAAGAGTGCAGATGCGGAAGGCAACATGCTCAACTCATGGGCATGGGCCACTATATAACTTCGGTGTGCCTAAGTCTCTACATCGGTAAAATAGGGATAATGCAGTAGCCCCTCCTTACCCACAGGGAATATGTTTCAAGATCCACAGTGGTTAGCCAGGCATGGTGGTTCACACCCATAATCCCAGCACTTTGGGAGGCCAAGGCAGGCAGATCACCTGAGGTCAGGAGTTCGAGACCAGCCTGGCCAACATGGCAAAACCCCGTCTCTACTAAAAATACAAAAATTAGCCAGGCGTGGTGGCACACCCCTGTAATCCCAGCTACTCTGGAAGCTGAGGCTGGAGAATCGCTTGAGCAGAGGAGGCAGATGTTCCAGTGAGCCTAAATCACGCCATTGCGCTACATACAGCCTGGACGACAAGAGCGAAACTCTGTCTCAAAAAAGAAAAAAAGACCCACAGTGGTTGCCATAAACCACAGATAGTACTAAACCCTGTATACACAATGCTTTTTCCTATGCATACATGTGATAAAGTTTAATTTATAAATTAGGCATAGTAAAAGATTAACAACAATAATAAACTAGGACTACTATAACAATATTCTTATTCTGTAACAAGAGTTATGCAAATATGCTGTCTCTCTCAAAACATTTTATTGTACTGTGAATAACTGAAATCACACAAAGCCACGCTGTGGATAAGGGGGACTATTATAATAATGGTATCTACTCTCATGGGGTTCTTATGAAGACCAAGTGAAGTTAATACACACAAAGCACTTTAAATCAGTATCAGATACTTAGTGTGTGCTGCTGCTTTTTATTGAGCATGTACTATGTACTGAGAACTTTAACATGAAGTATCTCATTTGAACCCTTACAGCACCCCACTAAAAGATGGCATTGTTAAAACTGTTTTTCAGTGATGAAACTGGGGCTAGAGGGGTTATTGATTGGACAAAGGTCCCTTAACTATGAAGTGACCAATATGGAATTCAGACTTCGGTTTTTCTGATTCCAAACTCTCTGCAAAACCACTACACTCCCCAGCTCCTGACATGAACAGATCTGAATGCAGAGCATGGCAGCTGCATGTTTGGCCTGAGACCGATTCTCTGTTTACCTAATATCTTCTCTTTGTAGGTAAGACTTACGCCAACCTTAAGCTGCCTTGCCTTCTGAAAGTTTCTCCATTGATTATTTGCCCCCACAGAAACATTGGCAGCCCTTTTGTGCATTTTTAGTATCTGGCAAGACTCCCTTCTAATTCTCTGCTCCCTCAAAAGAAATCTTTTCTTTTCTATACAGGATAAAGCTGGCATCCAGGGTAGAAAATTATTTTGAATGTTGTTTCCCTCAGTGCTTGTCTCTCTTTCGATTCAATTTCTTTGGAGCAGCTCAATGATAATAGGGCTCCACTCCTCACATCAGCAGGAATCTGCACTTTTGAAGAGAGCATGTGAAGACACAGCACTAGCCCATTGCCACTACTTAGCAAGACCCAGGAGACTACTGCCAGCACATAGCATGGCACCCTCTGCCTGCTTCACCTAGAAAGCTAGGTGAAGGTCATTCTTAAATGTACCTGACCAGCCCTCTCTTTTAAACTCTTCTTCAACCTGGAAGTGTCGCTGCTGGCTGAGAACATTGGCCACCAGCATCACCATGTCCCATCTGGTCTGCTGCACTGGCCACGTGCCTTGTCTTCTGCAAGCCCCCCAGGCCTCACTGTCTGCTGCAGCCACATGGAGCTTTCTGAAACTGCAGTGTGGTTCCCTGACTCCCTTACTTAAAACACTGCAGTGTGCTCACTACTGTTGGGACAAAGCTGTGATCCCTGCACACAGCATCCAGTCTCATTACCCTCCACCATGGGCCTTCCTGCAGCTCTGCAGGCTGGCTGTGTTCTCTCGCAGTGCTGGGGCCACCTTCCCCAGCTCCTTAAAACGCTAATGACCCTACTCTCTGTTTTATGGTGGCTTTTGCAGGAAGACCCTTCCTGGGCTCCCTGGCCTGGTCACACTGTGTTCCATCCTCCACGGCCTTAGCCTCCCTTGCAGTTCCCATTTATGTATGTAGTTGTTAGGTAAATGTACACTCCCTGAGATTCACAACCACAGCTGGTGTTGCTCACCATGATGTTCCCAGTACCTGAGTGAAGATTATATCATGGGCGCCCACCAAATAATCACCATAAAAGGCGCGGTGGCTCACGCCAGTAATCCCAGCACTTTGGGAGGCCGAGGCAGGTGTATCATGAAGTCGAGATCGAGACCAACCTGGCCAACATGGTGAAACCCCATCTCTACTAAAAATACAAAAATTAGCTGGGCCTGGTGGCGCACACCTGTAATCCCAGCTACTCGGGAGGCTGAGGCAGGGGAATCACTTGAACCCAGGAAGCAGAGGTTGCAGTGAGCCGACATCGTGCCACTGCACTCCAGCCTGGCAACAGAGCAAGACTCCGTCTCAAAATAATAATAATTGCCATAAAACTGAGAGAATGAAGGTAGTACACAGTTTCTCCATGGCAGTGAAATTTTACACCCTTTAGGGGACCCCTCTTGGGACTCCTGTTGTCCCCAAATCGAACTTTCTACATTTCCGTCCAAACACTTCCAACAATTCCCCTGAACCCTCAGATTTCAAGGTAATTTCTATAGCCAGAGTCATGGAAACGCCAAGGCCTTTTACCTGACCTTTACCCTGTGCCCATGAGCAGCCCCCCCCAGCAGTGTTTCCCATGTGATTGTCCACTCAGATGCGAGAGTGTCGCCGTCACCTATGTATAAGCTTCAGAGTTACAGTTCTTTGTGAAAATCTTACACTCTGGGTTTGACCAGCAGTCCACCAAGATCTCTACCTCCCTGAGAGTTTTTTGATCCTTCATAGTTTTATTTATGGAAGGGTTGAAAATTAGCCTAATCCCTGCAGCTAACTCACCTTTCCAATTCAGAGGGTCCTTTTCTTCATTTTGTAACTCCTTTTATATCAAGGATACTCTACACATTGCATTAATTTGTGCAGATAAGTTGACTAATTTATGCTCTCCTTTGCACTAGACAGATACAAGTAAAAAACAGTTCATTTATTGAGCACTTACTTGTGACAGGCACTATGGCAAAGGATATTCCAGAGACTATCTGAGTAAATCCTCATAGCTCCTCTGTGAGGAGTGGATACTGTTATCCCATTTTATAGACAAGAAATGAAAGCTTGGAGAAGGCAAATGATATGTGCAAAGTTGCACAGCTGCTAAGTTGGGGGGCTGCAATTTGAACCCATAACTGCTTACTCTGGAGTGCGTGCTCTTAGCCACCATGCTGCACTGCCTTGTCCTTTAAAGAAGTCAGTCACTTGCAGGTTATGAGATGCTTGGTAGGAAGCGACATATCTGCCCCTTCCCTTCTCCCCACTTCCTGCCTCCTACGAGCCTATAGCCAGTGTTCATTTTTTAAGCCTATTTAAATTGGTTCGTGTTTAAGATACAAAGAAAAGCCATGGCATACAAAGTTGAGTTAAATCTAGCCTAACATAGTCATGTAAGACTGTATTATCTACCAATGTATGTTTTATTTTTAAAAAGTGGCTTTCATTTTCATCTTAACATTCCTTTTTTACAATTTAATAATAGCAACCATAGCTTTGTGGCATGTTTAGCAAAGAAGCACCAGTCCTGGAGTCCTAGGCTTAGTCTGTTGTTCTGCTCCAGATCTGCTGTTTTGCCCAGGGGAGCGGTGGTCGGCGGGCGGGGCGTGTAGTGATCCCTCCTGGCTGCGTTTCCTCACCTTCTGGGAAGGTTCTACCAATCAGAGGCACTGGTGGGAGGGAGGGATGGGGCTTAAGGAAGAACCTGGGTATTCCCCCATTCCCTCTCTGTCTCCCATGGCAGCTGCATCTCCTCTAGTGCTCCGGCTCCCATGACCTGGGCTCCATTTATCTCCTCCTTTTGTCCCTCCAGCCTCAGGGTGACAATGGCTTCCTGCCCATCCCGTCTCTGGGCTGTGTTACTGCCCCATGGACCTTCCACCATCTGGGTACCCAGTTCCTATGGCTGAATTTCCTCTGTTTTAAATAGATAGGGCTTTCCATTTTCTATGTTGGACTCTGATGGATACTCCAGTATTCTCATATGTGATCGCAGTACTTATTCACATTTTATTTTAGAGGCATGGAATTAAAAACATTTATTTATTTTAAGACGGAGTCTCACTCTGTCACCAGGCTGGAGTGCAGTAGTGCAATCTCGGCTCACTGCAACCTCTGCCTCCCAGGTTCAAGTGATTCTCCTGCCTCAGCCTCCCGAGTAGCTGGGACTATAGGCGCGCGCCACCACACCCAGCTAATTTTTGTATTTTTAGTAGAGACGGGGTTTCACCATGTTGGCCAGTATGGTCTTGATTTCTTGACCTCATGGTCTGCCCACCTTGGCCCCCCAACGTGCTGAGATTACAGGCATAGGCCACTGCGCCTGGCCCTTAAAAACATTTAATCCTTTATGTTCACTGTGGTCATGGTTTTAGGGGGAACCTGGCAGGATGTCTGGTGGCACTGCTTCTAGTTCTAGCTGAGTCACTAGGGGAGCTTAGGGTCACTTAGGTCAAGACTCTCCTCCATGTTAAATGAGGGAACTCCCTAGGGTCCCTTCTGGCCGCCCCATTTTCTGACTTTAACTCCTTCAGAACCAACACAATTTCAAGTTGCAGTTTTCGTTTCTGTGGGGACGAGTGACATGTTTCCTTCAGTGTATTTGTCCCTGGCCCCAGCCATCTGTCTTGATGTATGCAGTGGGTCCCTGAGGGATCAGGTGACAGAACATGGGTGAGCCAGGGCAATTCCATCCCTACCCTGGGAAAAGCAAGGACAGGCCCTTTCTGATTCTGACCTAGGCAGGGCACAGCGCACACTCAGAAAGAGCAGAGCAAGAGGAAAACATACTGCTCAGCTGTCTTTTTCTATGGATTTAACAGTGTTTCAAAGATGATGTTTCGTATATTCCCCCAAATATAAAACCCATCGGCAGAAGGTACAGCTGGCACTTGTCTGACGTGATGACTTTTCTTCTTCTCCATTTTAAGCACAATCTTCTTATATTCACTTAATTATATTCTTAAACACCATTGAAAACAACACCTTATCCAATATTGCGTGTGTATGTATTTGGGGCCAGATGTTCTGGGTGTCTTAAATAACTTTAATTTACTAAACCTCACTCCCCCTCCCCCACCCCAGCCCTTTCTTTTCAGAAGACACATTTAGACAATCACCATTCACCTCCAATTCAAAAGAACTGCTGCCCAGTGAATCTGTGCTGCACGGAAGAATATCAGCTCCAGGTATGGAAACATCGTTGGCTTTGCTTCTACCTTTGGTTGCTTAAGAATTACTTTTCTGAAATGTGCGAATTTTCAGATACTTTCAGCTTACAGATGTAGTCATTCATATACGGTTAGGTTTTAGAAAAGAAGGAGAAACTCAATTTAAGCTAGAAAAGCTTATTAAAATAAAATGTTTATAGTAATAAGCCTCTTCATCTTCACTTTAGGAGCTTATTGTTCTTTACCTGCTGATATTTTGCCCACATAATGAATTTTTTTTCTTTAAAATAATGAAGCATAACCTGACACTAATTTGCTTTACACGTTGTATTTCAGGCTGGCAGCCAGGAATATAGGGGAGGACAGTGGCTAGGGCGCTAGTTCCCAGCAGGGCAGGTCATGACCCCAAGGGGTGTGGGCCGCCACAAAGACCACCTCAGTTTCCGTGGAAACAAGACAGCTCTTTGAGAAAACCATGCCACCCAGATTTTGTCTCTCTTCTTGGCCATAGTATCTAAATGTATCCATCCAGTGCTCCGGTTTGCCGTCTCAGCCATCAGTACATCATTTTTTATCCATTCTTCCTTTTTTTATTTCTTCTTTTCAGGGTAGAAGGAAGGATGTGCTTGCTGCTCCTTATCCACAGCACGGCCATCCTGGAGGGCTTACATGTGTGTTCTCAGAGTTATTATGAACCACTGCACTCTAGTTCATCCTTCCTACATATACCCACCCCACCTACCACCAATCCAACAGCCAGAAAACTTCTGCCCGTTACTACCTTCCTTCCCAGCTGCGGAGAGGATCTCAGCAGCACTCAGTAGCCTCCATCTGCATTCATTTGTCCAGGAGACCGAGGCCGGGTATGTGCAGGGCTCGCAGCAGGGTTATTGGCCCCACAGCCCCTTCAAGAATAAAGTCCAAGTCTCCTCCACATACTCAAAGAGCCCTGTTTCACAGGACGCTGGAGAACTGATTAATTTGCAATGACGAAAGAATCCGGTAACATCTGAAATACTGGCATCGGATCTCACAGGTCATTGGAAATGGTTTGTGACGAACTAGGGGTGGAGGGTGGGAGTGGGGAAGGCAACTCTTTGTCATTCTTGAGTCTCATAAGGGCAGTTCCATCTCTTCTCGTCTCCACACATCCAGTCAAAGAATGCAGATACCTGCATGCTTTCTAGCTCTGCAGGCAGGGCTTTTCTATTCAAACACCAGAAATAACGTGCTTACACAAAACCACATTACATAATAGCTGGTTCTAGAGGTGGAAAGAAATTCTGCTTAGTGTATGTCTTCATACTCCAATAGGGGCTCTTGGAACTACTGTTTACTTCCCACAGTGTCATTTTGAATAGCCGTCTCCCTGGTCCCAAAATCATTGCCCTGCTGTTAAGTTGATGGATTGTGACTTTCTAATGTCAAAATAACTGCCTAGGAATTGCCTGTCAGAATGCTGTGACCCATACGGCCAGCATCCCATGATGTATATACAAACCCTACACTGCTGGCTTAATGTTTGGCTTGGCTGTATTTAAAGCAGGGTTTGTTGGTCAAGTTAAAACTTGACCTAAAGAGTGATTTCAGTATATGTTTAACTGTACATAAGGGGTTTTCCGTGATTTGCTTGGTAAACTTACGTTAGACATTAGATGAACTCACATTTTAAAGGCTTAACTCTTATTTGGGGGAGAAAGTCAGCATAACCGGGATTTTTAAAATGTAAATCTACCCTGCTGAAACATAATCAATCTAATACTCCACCAAAGCCTTCCTTCTTACTCCACCAAAGCCTTTCTTCAGGTAGAGAAAAGCAAAATGACTTCATTTACATTTTGTTAAAATAAGCAGCTAAAAAAAGACTTTTTTTAAAAAAATAAGCAAGGTGAAAATGTTTTGGGAATGGAGTTGAAATTTGAAAAAAATTTAAAATGATAGGGACAACCTTGTGATCATAAAGGTCTCATAATCTGAAGACAGTTTTGTAAGGAAGGTCTCAATAATTTGGACTAATTGTGGAGAAGACCAGTCTGAGTTAATCAAAGTTAGCAGTGTGGAGACTTTTAAAGAAAACTTACTTCTTTCAAGTCTGGACAGTGATGAATGGCCATGGATGAGTATACATCCTGAGGCCCTTAATCACAATTCTCAAATCTAAAAAACCCTACCAACCAAAATTTTTGGTATACATATTTTGTGGCAAAACCTAATGGGAAGCAATTTATAGTCTTTATTTATTACAAGGGTGAAATTTACACATTTTGCTGCAGAAATATCAGTGCACTTGACTATGAAGTGTTGCTGCAGGCCCACTGGGATGTTACGTAAAGTATGTTTTATGCACCATATTGTCATCCTAAAATCAGAAAGAAGTATGAATCCCAAATTACATCTGACCCCAGGGGTTTCAGATAGATATTGTGAATCCACATTTATTTTAGTAATCTGCTACATGCAGTGCTGGGAACAAGGACAGTGAAGCTACAGTCGAGGATCTTAAAGTTCTGAAGTATAAGAGTCATGGGTTCTTATAGAACATTTCATCTGGGATAGTAAGATTGGGGTGTGAAGGGGAAAAAATGAAAAGAAATTTTTAGAAGACCAATCCAGCAGCAGATTGCTGAAACACTGGAGAGGACTGGGGGCAAAGGACAGGAGACCAGCCGGGATCCTCTAGTTCCAGGGCGGCTTTATAAATAAGGGCCTGAGTTAGAGAAAAAAAGAGGAGTCGGGTGGGAGAAGCAGACAGAGGATGAGTTGGCTGGTTGGGAGACTGGCTAGCTTTGCTAATAAGCAGGTTGAATTAGGAAATGATAGTGGCTGTGAAGAAATGGGGAAGCCAGAAAGGAGACAGCTGGCTTTAGTGACTAGGTAGAAAATAATTTGTTGTTAGTGTACAAACGAAAGCCTCAGAATCCTTAGACATCTTCTCTCAGGTGGTTTAAACATTACCATTAGGAAACTATTTCTACCCTTTCTTTACTTAACAAACCTCTTTCAGCAGATAATGCAAAAATAAATGTCAGCCCAGAGAATTCTGTCAGATTCCCTATTAGCAGAGACCATCATTAATGAGATATAATGCGCCTAGTTCCATTTCCCTTGCAAATGCTGAAAATACATAGCATCATTTCAACAATATATACAGTATTGGTCTATAGTTATGTACCTTCTACCAATAGGATGAAGAGTCCAGATGCCTTCAGATCAAAACCACAGAGCAGTTGAGGTGCCAGATGAGAATATCATTTAGTGCGTAGCAGCTGCTGGGCCAAGGGGATCCATGGTAGCCTCACTGTGTTGTGCTTGTGTTTCAGGCCTGTTGGAGAAGGAAGCCAGCAGTGAGTGGGATTGCAAAGTAGGGAGAGGTTGGTAGAACTGTGGACTGTGAAGAGATCGAGAATAGCACAGTTAACTAGGCATTTGCCTTCGGCAGATGGTATCTGAAACTCACAGCTGCCACCGTCCCAGAGAAACAGAATAAACACAGAGCTTCACGGTGTCCTGGCCACGGTTGTTGCCAGTATTTCTAGACTGACTTTCCTGAGAACTAAAGAATGCTCATGTTAGCCAAGACCTAACATTTTCACTTGCTGCGAATGTCTTAGGCAGAGGTAGCATCAGGAATCGTTAATAAAATGATGAGTTAAAAACGGCTGTCAAGTTCTGCGGGAGGGATGTGGGGACAGAATATCCTTAGAGCCATAAATAGATTACTGAATATACCCTGGGTGGTGATGTTGCTGTTGGTGACTTTACAAAAGACATAAAACAGCTTTCCTATCATGGGGGAGATAGAAATTACAGACGACGTGTAATTTAATGTACTTTATTTAATTTATAGTTGACTCACTTTGTGCAAAATTTACATCAATAGGAGAAAGATTCCGAGGTCAGGTGATTTTTCAGGGCGGTGAGTCTGTATTAAGAGCAGACCCATTGCCATCGTACCTGCAGCTGTTCCTGTTTCCCATCATCTTGCTGTAAGCAAAGGCCGTTAAGAGAAGAATTTATATCCCAGTACTGCTTTTAAACAATGTGGAGCTTCCATTCTGTGTTATTATGATTTTGAAGTCACAGTATGTTTGCTCTGTATTAAGCCAAAAAAACAAAAACACAACCAGAGCGGGTGTGAAGGAAAAATGTGGGTCTCTATGGAATTCTCTCCGAGTGTTTGGAGTCCCCCATGTTTCCATGTGTTATTTCAGATGGAGCCGGGAGTGAGATGATGGAAAGCACATCCGCAATTATATTCGTCAATTCCTTCCCTCATTATTTCCTAACTTGCATTTTAAAAGTCTCTTTTTGCTGGTTGTGTTTATAATGTACAAATCAGAAAAGGTAAACATCAGCACCCCTCAGCAGAACAAGTTTTTATTGGTAGGCAGGGGGAAGTTTTCATTTCTTCAGGACCTGCTATGCCAATCAGAATTTGATGTTCAATCAAAAGGCTCGTTTGGAATTGTCTGCCTTGTCCCCAGGCTTGTTCTTGATCCATTTTCCCCTTTCTGGTCTGACTATCAATCTAATATACTACGTCATATACTTTCCTGAAATCTAAATAAATGATGCCTTGCATTAGAGTGTCACCTGCTACTAGCTCTCAGCCTGACACACTCTTGGTCAGAGTGACCTCTTTAAAACAGTTGGCTTAAAAAGACATGTCTCGATGTGTGCGTGTCACCTTCCTTTGTGTTAAGACTTCCCAACTCACGCCTCGAGAGAGAGACACACACATATAAAGCATCTTGGATTATATTATAGCAAACTATTTTCTTCAATCCATTCTCAAACACAGCAGATTCTTTTTCAATTTAGACAAAGTCATAGATAAACAATAGAACATAGGGTGTTGGTGTGTATCGTTTTGTAACTTGAGCTTTTTTTTTTGATGAGACAAATTCATTTTGTACAGAGAAGGAAGCTAGCAGTTTTCAAGGGTCTATTAAATTGTCAGGCACAGGACATATGTCATCTCGTTTTTAATTCTGGAAACAACTCATTGAGACACAGGAATTATCTGCAATTTACAAATGACTACCTGGAGGTGTAGAGAGATTTAATAACTTCTTCAAAGTCATGCAGCTGGGGAGGGGCAGCACAGGAATTCAGACTCAGAATTGCACGGCACATTTTCTCTCTTTCTGCCCTGTCTTGCTGCCTGCTAGTCAGTTGATGTCACCAGACCCTGACCAAAAGGAGCACACCTCTCAGTGTTGCCCACATTGACCCCAGCCATTGGCATTTTAAGTATTACTGATGCATTGCCTTCTTTTAGTTAGAAATAAAAATGAGTTCGTTAAGTAAGATACTCAAAATAATTTATAAGTGCTTACTGTTGATTAACAGAATTCTAATTTTATACTCTTCTATTTCTGTCTTTTCTCTCTTCCTTTAATGCATTAATAACTTTAGTCCAGGCTCCTTTCTTTTCTTTTTAGGGCCAAACTATATGCTAGCACAGGAGAAAATCAGTAATATCATAGTTCGTTGGAACATTTCTTTCAGTTAAGATGTCAGTAGTTTTTAATGGGTCATCTGGTTCGTAGAAATGGTTTTATGAAGCTGTGTTAAAACTTTCAGTTAGATAAAACATGTAATGCCAAATTTAATGATGATCTGGTCAGCAGCACAGAAGAAAATTTCTAGACTGGGATGCAGGAGAACTTGGGTTTGGTCCTAGCCCAATTTCCTGTGGAAAGAGATGAGAAGGTCCACAAGCTCCTTGTACATGCCCTGTATTAAAAGTTCTGCCATCTTGATATGGTTTAGCTCTGTGTTCCCACCCAAATCTCATCTCAAATTGTAATCCCCACGTTTGGATCATGGTGACAGTTTCTCCCATGCTGTTCTCATGATAGTGAGTTCTCACGAGAGCTGATGGTTTTAAGTGTTTGGCAGTTCTTCCTTCATTCACTCACCCTTGTCTGCTGCCATGTAAGATGTACCTGCTTTCCCTTCCACCATGATTATGTTTCTTAAGGCCTCCCAAGCCATGCAGAAATGTGAGTCAATTAAACCTCTTTTCTTTACAAATTGCCCAGTCTCTGGTAGTATTTTTATAGCAGTGTGAAAATAGACTAATACACATCTGTTACGGCATTGTAAGTTTAGCCCAGGCTCCTTTCTTTTCTTTTTAGGGTCAAGACTATATGCTAGCACAGGAGAAAATCAGTCTAGTTTAGGGCTTTAATGCTAAAATTCTGCCACCCACAGTGAGAGTTGGGAAAGGGAAAAGTCACCATAATTAGTTCTTGAAAGACACAGTATTGAGGAGAGGTAGTGACTGGGATGGGCATGAGAAGGGCTTCTAGGAAGCTGGGGGGGTTCTATTTCTTTGTCTGGTTACTGAATACATACGTAGGCAATTTTGTAAAACTTCATCCAGCTGCATTCTTATGATAGTATTTCTGCATTTATCAAGGCTAATTGGCTTTTTTACAAATAGGTGAATCTAGATGCCAAGTGGACACCTTAAGGCCGTTATAGGAGTGCACACTTGCTTCAGACTATGACAGTGATCATGACGACAATAGTTTTTCAATTATGCCACTTAGTTTGCAGGAACATTTCTATTTGTAACATGAACTGGTTGCCCTGAACTAATGACATATAGGTTGATATATCTTCTTCCTGTTTCATTTCAAAGCCAAAAACTATTCCACACTGCTTATGGCATTTCTTTGATGTATGGCAGGAGATAAGCTATAGTCTGTGCAGCTGTTTACTAGAGGGAGAAAGTTTCTTGGTTACGGATTTTCTTGATCCAGACAATGTTATTTGAGGCCAAGGACTGTGTGCTCCTTGCTAGCCCCATCTGTCCCCCACCAGCCTCATTTAGTCTTAGAGTATAGGTGTATTCCAAAGGAGAGCTGTTGACTCCATTAGAAACTAGTTGCAGAGAAAGATATTTCATTAGACACTGTCCGCTATCTGTCTGAGCTAGCTTTTCTCCGTAATTAACTAATTAAATTAAGTTGCCAGCCCCTACGGACCAGCATTTATAGGTTCACACACTAAAGTACAGGTACACTTTTTTAAAGGGTGACAACCTTTCCAAAGGAGAAATGTGTATCCGATTTAGATGCCTCACTTGAAGTATCTGTAGAAAGGCACAAAGGTTAAGGAAAAAAAAATGTGATTGTGTGGCCAAGCCCCTTTATCTCTGCCCATATGGTTTGAGTCTCCCCAGATGGGTTGAGTCACTTGGTATTAAACATAATTATCAACACTTTCATGTTTGTACTTTGTGGGAAATGCTAACATTCAGAAGCCCTTCTAAAACCAAGATCCAAGTCAGGTTTGGGGTGGCATGCATCTATGATACCAGCTATTCAGGAGGCTGGGGTGGAAGGAACTTGAGCCCAGGAGTTTGAGACCAGCCTGGGCAACATAGCAAGACCCCATCTCAGAAAAACCCAAATCCCTTTTGAGGACTTTGTTTCTCAAGCATAGGTTACCCCCAGGGCTGTGGCCACTTTGGCCTTGGCCTGGTTTCTTCCTCTGAACAGAGCAAATTTCTATGTGCTCACATAAAGTATTCCAAACACCCTTTATAAGGCCTCAGCAGTGCCTATGGTTGCGTTTTTACTTTTGCAAAGACTATTTAGATGCCTCGAGAATGAATAGTGCTATAAAAGGCCAAATTCTTGAATATGTGTAATGGATGATGGAGAGTATTTGTTTGAAAATTGCAATGCAGTGACCCTGGCTTCAGTTTGGGGCTGGCTAATTCAATCTACAAGGCTTTTTCTCTATATACAATATGTTATTCCATTTCTTTGCTATCAAAAATACATATTCTCATTTCATGCAATTTCTTCTTTGTGTTTATTCCTTTTCAGGGCAGCAACTGCCCTCTGGTAACCAGGATAGAAAAAAAGAAAAGTAATTCCGCTCATAAACTAGACCATCTATTTTCATTCAAACAAATCCATTCTGTATTCTCTTACATAGGCCAGATGAGTGCCTCTCTGTGGTAAGAAACACACTCCTACATCACACCATGGCTGTCTCCTGATGTAGTGATAGGGATGATGGTCCAATAATTCATTTTTTATTTGCTGCTATTCCCCCTCATTCAGTGTGTCTCTTTTAGCAAGTTACTTAGCTTTTCTGTTCTTACTTTATCATTCAGAAAAAAAAGATGTTCACTAGAAGTGCAGAAGTGTGGCCAGTCTTTGCATTCTCATAATGTAAGGTTCACCACGCCATCCCAGATGTTCCATTCAGACATTCACGTGGAGGTCCCCGGAGCTCTTTAAATTCAAAGGTCTTCAAACTGAAGATGGCATTTTCCCTGCTTCCCACTTTCTTCGTACCACTCCTCTAAAAACGTCAATCAATGAATTAAAACCCTCCTCTCCTGTTTTTCTGTCTTAATAGGTAGCATCATAATCACCACCTGCCATGGCACACACCATAAGTTTGGACACCATTTGTTTGTATTCCCCCAGAAGCAGATTGTGAGACAAATTTGGGTGCAGTTTTTGTTTTGTTTTGTTTTTTGTTTGAGACAGAGTCTTGCTCTGTCACTCATGTTGGAGTGCAGTGGTGCCATCTTGGCTCACCGTAACCTCTGCCTCCCAGGTTCAAGCAATTCTCCCGCGTCAGCCTCCTGAGTGGTTGGGATTACAGGCACATGCCACCATATCCGGCTAATTTTTNTTTTTTTTTTTTTTTGTATTTTTAGTAGAAACGAGGTTTCACCATGTTGGCCAGGCTGGTCTCAAACTCCTGACTTTAGGTAATCTACCTACCTCTGCCTCCCAAAGTGCTGGAATTACAGGCATGAGCTACCACGCCCGGCCTAGTTTTTTGTTTTTTGGGGTTATTTTTTGGAGGTGAGACCGGGAAGCGCACTGGTAGCAGGATGCAAAAGTGAGCCAGGCAAAGGAGAGCAGCCAAACAGGTTACCAATGTGGCCAACTGGAGATTAATTTCCCTGGGGACCTGTGGGACACAATGTAGGATACACACTTCAGAGTTTCCTACCCGAAGGATGAGACAGCTGGAATATTTATGCAAGCAGTCATCAGTTAAATCTGCACCCAGGAGAGTTAGTCCCCCCAGTCTGGTGGGCCAACCAGGTTTCAGGGGCCACAGAAAGCCCATAGGAAATACATGCAGCACTGGCGGTAGGAAGTAAGGCACTGAAGCCATGAAGGAGAGGTGATACAGGGTGCGTATCACTTATCCAAAATGTGTGGGACCAGAAAAGTATTTCAGAGTTGAGATTTTTTTATTTTTATTTTTTTATGATACTGGATGAGCATCCCAAATTCAAAAATCTGAGGAGCATTTCCTTTGAGCGTCATGCTGGTGCTCAAAAACTTCGCATTCTGAGCATTTCAGATTTGGGTTTTTGTGATTTGGGAAGCTTAACCTGTAATTGGGGAGGGACACGAAGAACAACACTGTCTGCTGCACCGTCTTTCGTTATTGCCTCTTACTCACCCTCCACTTCCATTCAGTTACCATGTCCCATCGATCCCTCCTCCTAGATCTCTCCTCGTCCTAACTGAAGTAACTTTCAAGTCTTCATCACTAGTTCTCTGGATTACAGTGGCCTCTGGCTGGTCTCCCTGTCTCCAGTGTCACCCCCTCCAACCCCTGCTCTCATCCTGTAGTCCAACTATCTTTCTAGACTGCAGATCTCATCAGGCCACTGCCAGCCAGGGGGGCTTCCCGTTGTCATCAGGATAAAATCTAAGCTTTGACTGATGCACATATATTCATAAGACTGATTATGATATGGGTCTGGTTTTGCCACAGGTTAGAATGGATCCATTTATGAAAATAAAACGTACCGTAAAGCCTCTTATAAATATAATTGGTTTCTACCTAATGCGGGTGCTCACATTGCATTAGTCCCCACTCATCCTCAGGGGATACATTCCCAGACCCCTAGTGGAAACCTGAAAACTTGGATAGTACCAAACCCTATAAATAATAGTATGTTTTTTCCTATACACACATACCCGTGATGAAGTTTAATTCATAAATTAGGCATGGCAAGAGATTAACAATAATAATGAAGTAGAACAATTTAATAACAACATACTATAACAAAAGTTATGTGAATGTGGTCCTTCTCTCAAAAGATCTTCTTGCACTATATTCATGCTTCCTGTGCTGATGTGAGGTGACGAAATGTCTACACCATGAGATGAAGTGAGGTGAATGACAGCCGCAGTGATATGGTGTGAGGCTGTTGCTGACCTTCTGACACTATGTCAGAAGGAGGATCATCTGCTTTTGGTGATCCTCGATCATGGAGCCACGATGATGTTGATGGTTAGATGTCAGGAGCAGAGGATGTCAATGACTAACGGGTGTTTAGCGTATACAGCATGGAATGCCAGAAAAATGGGTGACTCATGTCCCAGGTAGGACAGAGTGGATGGCAAGAGATTTCATTAACTAAGAACAACATGCAATTTTTCTTAACTTATGAAATGTTTATTTGTGGAATTTTTCATTTAATATTTTCAAACCACAATTGACCATGGATAACTGAAACCATAGAAAGCAAACCCACAGAGTAAGGGATGACTGTCCCATGAAGTAACTCTCCTTTTAGAATGAAATGGTTTAGGCCGGGCACGGTGGCTCACGCCTGTAATCCCAGCACTTTGGGAGGCTGAGGGGTGTGGATCACCTGACATCAGGACTTTGTGACTAGCCTGACCAATATGGTGAAACCCCGTCTCTACTAAAAATACAAAAATTAGCCAGGTGTGGTGGCTTGCGCCTGTAGTCCCAGCTACCTGGAGGCTGAGACAGAAAAATTGCTCGAAGCCGGGAGGCAGAGGTTGTAGTGAGCCTAGATCGCACCACTGCACTCCAGCCTGGATGACAGAGCGAGACACTGTCTCAAAAATATTTATTTAATTAATTAATTAATTAAAAATATAGCAGGGCTATATTCGTTCACCTTAGATGCAGAGCTGATTGCCAACCACTAAAGAAGCTCTAGGGCATTTCTGGAAGCAGAGAGTGGGAGATGGAGGCACAAGAAGACTTTAGATGGTTTGATGTGAGAGTCCAATACTTAATATGAAAACTGAATACTGATTTTCACATGTAATAATAAACCTCCCAGTCATAAAAATTGCCTCTGTCCTTAGCCTCACATTAAAAAGCTTGGAGTTGGCTGGGTGTGGTGGATCACACCTGTAATCCCAGCACTTTGGGAGGCCAAGGCACCTGAGGTCAGGAGTTCAAGACCAGCCTGACCAACATGGTAAGACCCTGTCTCTACCTTAAAAAAAATACAAAAATTAGCCGGGTGCAGTGTTGCGCACCTGTAGTCCCAGCTACCTGGGAGGCTCAGGCAGAAGAATCGCTTGAACCCTGGAGGTGGAGGTTGCAGTGAGCTGAGATCATGCCATTACACTCCAGCCTGGGTGACAGAACGAGAGTCCATCTCAAAAAAAAAAAAAAAAAAAAAAAAAAAAAAGGTTGGAGTTACTTCAAGTAGAATTTTTTTCCCACCTCTGGGCTAACAGATGTTTTATAGAATCTTTTTTATCAAATTGCTTCTTTTTTAATATAAATTATTTTAGTGATGGGCAGTTTTATATTTTGATCCCCATAAGGCAAAAGTTCACATTGGAGTCTCTCATTAATACTTATGGTCAAGTTTGTGTGAGACAAATTTAAATTCAGGCCTAAATTACTATGGAATTTTGGCCTCCCGTGAAAAAAGATAAATCTGTATTTCTTTTAAATTATTAAAAAATTGTGCATGGTTTTTCCCTCTTGCTTGGGAAACATGTCCCACAAATCTTCCAGTACTTCCAAGGATGTTTCTTGCACATGAAGAGAGAAAGAACTTTCTAGAGCTGTCAAGCTGCACACCTCCCTAGTCTTAGACCTCCTCACCTCTACAAGAAACAGCAGAGACAGATAGTACTAGATTTGGAAATTGCCACATGTACACAGCCATTTCTGTCCTTAGCTTCCTACACTCTCAAGTGCTTTTGCGTTCCATCTCCTCCCAGTCTTTTCCTTCTCTGTGTCTGCTGTAAGCCATGGTGAGGCTTACATAATGCAATACTTACATGAAATACTCTATTAAAAATATAAACAAGAAGTGAGAGGGAGGCCACGTGCAGTGGCTCGCCTATGATCCTAGCACTTTGGAAGGCTCAGGCGAGCCAGTCATTTGAGGCCAGGAGTTTGAGACTAGGTTGGCCAACATGGCACGAAACCCTGTCTCTACAAAACAAACAAAAATTAGCCAGGCATGGTAGTGCACATCTGCAATCCCAGCTACTCTGGAGGCTGAAGTAAGAGAATCACTTGAACCCAGGAGGCGGAGGTTGCAGTGAGCCGGGATTACGCCACTACACTCCAGGCTGGGCGATAGCATGAGACCCTGACTCAAAAAAAAAAAAGAAAAGAAAAGAAAGGAAATGAGTTCTCTTAGTTACAGAGAACAGAATAACAGAGCTAGACGTCAATGTCTCGTTCTAGGAATTTAATCTACAAATAGACTTGAGCAAGCTACTTTAAGGGATATGGACAAAAATGCCACTTTGCAGCATAAAGACCAGAAAACAAATTAAATGCACATAGGTAGGAAACTGTTTGAATAAACCATGAATATTCAGTGGGAAACTCCACAGCCATTAAAAAAGAATGAAGGAGATCTGTAGGAATCTCTTTGAAAAAATACCTAAGACATATTGTTAGATTTAAAAAAAAGGAAACTGGCTACTGACAACATGTGTGACATACATGATCCTATTTATGTTTTAAAACAGAGGCAGTACATTTATGTGTACACAATAGGTTGTATATGCATGGATAATTTCTTAAACTGTGAATAGTGATTACCACTGACAGGGATTGGGAAAACGGGAAGTAGTGAGAGGTATTCTTTTATTTTTGAGTTTATATCCTTTGTTCTATTTTTTTCATCAATTTACATTACTTTTATAATTTCTAAAAGTTAAAAAAGTAAAGTGGGAAGACATTGTGTTCAGTCACTTTTTTTTTTTTTAGAATTGGCCTTTACTCATATAATAACTTGGAGCCATAGTGAATAATCTGTAAATCAAGTAAACTGCTAAAAATATAAAGCAATAATTCCTAGCCATCTTCCTTCAGTGAGCTTCCCCAACCAGAAGCCAGAGTTAAATGAGTTTTTCATACAGTTTGTGAGACTACAGAGCAGGTTACAAATCCACATGAATGGTATGCTAACCACAATTTATAAAACTATGGGCATATAGGAAAAAAAGATCAGAAGGAATAAATCTAGAAATGTTAGCTTTTCCTCAGTTTAGTTGGCATGTCAAGTATTTATGCTTCTATTTTATGACTTCTATTTTTATAAGAAGTATATGTTATTTTCATAATCATGTAATTGCCTGATGGGCCCTTCCTGCCTGCTGCACAGACAAACCAATTCACTGAGACCCTGTTATTGCATAAAGAAAGAGTTCAATTAATGCAGGGCAGTCTAGCAGTAGGACTGGAGTTATCACTCAGATCAGTCTCCCCAAGAACTCAGAGCCCAGGGTTTTTATGGATAATTTGATGGGCAGGGGGTTAGGGAATGGGTGCTGCTGATTGGTTGGAGAGAAAATCATAGGGGTATAGAAGGTGGTCCTCATGCACTGGGTCCGCCTCTGGATGGGGGCCACAGGACTGGTTGAGTCATGGATCTGGATGGGGTCTGTCAGTTGCCAGAATGCTGTCTGAAAAACATCTCAAAAGACCAATCTTAGGTTCTAATAGTGATGTATAGAAGCAATTGGAGAAGTCACAAATCTTGTGACCTCTGGCCACATGACTCCTGAGCAGTACAGGATTATAGAAACTACACCTACATTTTAGAATTCAGACCCCTCTCATAATCCTAGCCTTATGGCCTTTTATTAGTTTTCAGTTCCTGAGCCAAGAGGGCATTAGTTTTAGGGAGGGACTATTATCATCCTTGCTTCAAAGTTAAATTATAAACTAAATTCTCCCCATGGTTAGCCTGGCCTATGCCCAGGAATAAGCAAAGGCAGCCAGTCTGTGAGGCTAGAAACAAGATGGAGTCAGCCAAGCTAGACTTCTTTCACTGTCATGATCTTTGCAAAGGTGGTTTCAATCAAAAAACATCAATTATTTTCATTTTGAAAAAAGGAAAAACTATACTGTACATTTTCATACTGAATGCTTGACACCAGTTCTTTTAAATATGACTCCAGGATGGGCACAGTGGCTCACACCTATAATCCCAATGCTTTGGGAAGCCAAGGCAGGAGGATCGCTCAAGGCCATGAGTTCAAGACCAGCCTAGGCAGCTTAGCAAGACCTTGTCTCTACAAAAAATTAAGTTAGCTAGGTGTGGTTGTATACACCTGTAGTCCCAGCTATTTGGGAGACTGAGGCAGGAGGATCACTTGAGGCCAGGAGTTCAAGGCTGCAGTGAGCTATTAATAAGATCGAGTCACTGCACTCCAGCCTGGGTGACAGAGAGACACTGCCTCTAAAAAATTAAAATTATAAAACAAACAAATAAATATGTCTCCAGAAAAATGGTAGACCTAAAAGCAACAAAAGTGAATGGAGATATTTTCAGCTGCAAGAGATAAAAATGTTGGGGAAAAAAGTCTCGCAAAGGGATATTTGCAAAGTAGAACTCCTCTTTAAGGCATCATCGTGCTTCAGACTAAGGAACACTGTTTGAATGTTCTGAGCTCATCAGTACCTACTATCTTTATGATTTCCTCGTCCTCTGCACCCTACAGAACCTCTTTCCCATCGGGGCTTTCCAGTCAAAATGACTCATCCAGCTGCAGAATCTAGTTTCTCCGCCTCATGTATCTAGGAATGAGTCACTTAAATGAGTTGCTTCTTTTCTAACTTCAGTGGAATTAGGCTTGAAAGATTCATGATGGGGGAGGGTCCTGGGAAAGGGGCCTCTGCCGAGGTTATCGGGGAAATCAGCTGTATTATAGGAATGGGAAAGAGGCCAGGAAACAGGATAATGAGGGAGTGGGATAGCCTGGAGGTAGAATGATTTACAAAAAAGATTAAATCCAAATTCTAGCTGTCTTTGTTAGAGTACAAGGCAGGAATTAATTGGTTAGGTGGATTTTAGGTAACCGTTTTGTGACAAGATGATTTAAAAGGTGAGATGACTCATCCCAATTATTTTTTTGCTCACTAATTTTCTATGTACTGTATAGGCACTTGCACCCACAGAAAAACAGGGGAAAGTTTACTCAGGAAAAAAAATGTGTACTCTTGCAAATGCTTTTAACATGTAGGCATGCTTTCGGTATGTGAAAGTTATTTCTGACACTATTTTTGGTCAAATTGTTTTTCATTTTTATGAAAATGTTAATTTTTAAAGCACTCTGGTCTATCTCCCAACTGTTACTTTTATCACTCGAAAATGTGGTATTTTAAAAATATCATCACTGGTGTCATACTAAGACTTGCCATGCCTTTCATAGTAATTAACGTGGTTTTTTTAAAAAAAAAAAAAAAAAAAAAAGCGGCCAGGCACGGTGGCTCATTCCTGTAATCCCAGCACTTTAGGAGGCTGAAGTGGGTGGATCACAAGGTCAGGAGTTCAAGATCTGCCCGGCCAAGATGGTGAAACCCCGTCTCTACTAAAAATATAAAAATTAAGCAAGCATAGTAGCAGGCATCAAGCTACTCAGTAGGCTGAGGCAACGAATTGCTTGAACCAGGGAGGTGGAGGTTGCAGTGAGCCGAGATCACACCACTGCACTCCAGCCTGGGCGACAAAGCAAGACTCTGTCTCAAAAAAAAAAAAGCATTGGGACATGAAAAAGAAAAATGAAAGTTGACCAAAATGTTCATGGAAGTATCTTTGAGTGATGATAGAAAGTCTCGCTGTGGGTTTTGGTTTTGGGGGGTTCCCCCCCACCTTGTCTCTATTCTTCTAGTTTTCCATAATCAGCACGAAACACTTCTATAAAGAAAAATTAAATGATTAGAGGGAGTAAGATGTTAAATAACAAAGATAAGCCTCATGGTGCTTTGAGTTAATAGGCCATAAGCTTAATAATTATTGTGATTGTACACAGGATAGGTCTTTGTCAGAGGCTGCTAAACATCTTGTGTAACAATGAACAAATTTTGGCAGTCATTTCTGCAACTTTAAAGTTACACATCCTGTAAGTTATTAATAAAGAGCTGTGAAATCCTTGTATGAAATACGACTATGATCACAGCCATTTCCACTTGGAGGTTCACGAAGCTTACTCAAGGAATGATTGAAGTTTGAGGGTGGTTACTTATTTTAACCTTGCAAGGGAGATTCGTGAATTAAATTAATCTTAGGGCACCAGGTATGATAGAACTGCACGCCATTTTCTCTCTCTTGATTGTTGAAAATAGAGTGTTCAATGGGAAAGTCTGTTGTGCTGTCTCATTGCATCATTGGTCTCATAAGTATCAGTGACTTAGGTATAATTAATAAAATAATAGCTGCTGTGGGAGGGTATTTTCAGTAGTTATATCAAAACGTATAATAAGCACTCTAATTTCTCTTACATCTGTTTAATTTCCTAACAAAGAAGGTCAGAAAAAGGGTATCCGTGGCTCCTGACAAACCTATCATTGACTTTCCCCTTAGGTTATTTTAATTATTCTCTACTAGGGTCAAAGAATACTGAGATGTTGCAAAATGAGGATTAAATTAAAAAAGGATCTGAGTATCATTAAACATTTGATGAGCAGTACGAGAAGACTGTGAAGTTTGCGTATCACTGGGGTGAAAAGAAAGTTCATTCATTCATGGCCTGACACAATGGCTCACACCTGTAATCCCAGCACTTTGGGAGACAAGGAAGGAGGATTGCTTGAGCTCAGGAGTTCAATACCAGCCTGGGCAACATGGCAAAACCCCATCTCTACCAAAAATACAAAAAAAAAAAAAATAGCTAGGCCTGGTGGCATGTGCCTGTGGTCCCAGTTACTTGGGTGGCTGAGGTGAGAGGATGGTTTGAGCTCAGGAAGCAGAGGCTGTAGTGAGTCCAGATAGCACCATCACACTCCAGCCGGTGCAACAGAGCCAGACCCTATTAAAAAAAAAAAAAAGTTCATTCATTCAACATACTTATTGAGCAGCTTTATATGCCAGTGACTTCTTAGGTCCTGGGGAATAGCAATGAATAAAACAAAGCCCCTGTCCTCATGAGGTGTACACCCTAGAGGCGGAGGCAGACAATAAACAAGTGTAATAACATTGTGAAAAAAAATAAGCAAGGGAAAGGGGAGTTTGGGAAAGGGTCATATAAGGTAGGACGGTCAGGAAAAGACTCCCCAGAAGGTGAAATTCAAGCAGCTATCTGAAGCAAGGGTGTATTGCCTCGTGGGGAAAAGAGTTCATGTAAAGGGAGCAACAAGGCCCTGACATGAGGGTGAGCTTGGTTGGGGAAGTGACAGCAGGAAGGGAGGTCAGGCTGGAGGGGAGGGAGGGAGCCTGCTCTTCTAGGTTATCTGAAATAGCATGGACTTGGGCTCTATTGCAAGTATGCCAGTAACCATTGGAATGCTTTGAGCAGAAAAGTGACATGATCTTACTTCCGTTTAACTGTTTTTTTTTGTGTGTGACGGAGTTTGGCTCTTGTTACCCAGGCTGGAGTGCAATGGCGCGATCTCGGCTCACCGCAACCTCCATCTCCTGGGTTCAGGCAATTCTCCTGCCTCAACCTCCTGAGTAGCTGGGATTACAGGCACGTGCCACCATGTCCAGCTAATGTTTTTTTGTATTTTTTTTTTAGTAGAGACGGGATTTCACCATGTTGACCAGGATGGTCTCGATCTCTTGACCTCGTGATCCACCCGCCTCGGCCTCCCAAAGTGCTGGGATTACAGGCTTGAGCCACCGTGCCCGGCCCCCGTTTAACTCTTTCCTGTTTAATCTTTAAAGCCTAAATAATGTCCCCTGAAAGCCCTAATGGGAACAGAGAGCCCCTGCGTAGAGATAAAAGAGGCAAAGAAAAGTAATTTGTTGAGCAGAATTGTTATAGTGGATGGAATCTGTGCATGTCCCTTTAACAATTAGTTAATTATTGATGGTGAGTGTTGCCCAGTATTTATTTCATTGAATTTTTCTTATTAAGTTACCAAGAAGGGATTATATTTTGTTATGTTTGGTTGAAATTTGGGGATTTTTTTTTCCTAATCAGTTAAAAACGACTATCTAGATATCTAACTGAATACTTATGGGAAAAAGTCTACAAAATTTGTTCCGATAACAAAAAGAAAGGCTCAGAAAGTTAAAGAACTTGAAACCAGGAAAATTTTTAAAAGAGACAAGTCCATTATTTAGAATTTCTTCTAGAAGAGAGAATGCCTTCATCAGAAAGGTGAATTTCACTTCACACAAGAATTGCTCCGGTATTATTTATAAAGAGCCGGTGTCAGGGAACTATGCATTCTCCAATAAAACTGCAAATTACTCTAACAGATGCGAACAAAACATGCCTAGAGGCTGTTGTATATTTGTATTTTGCCAGTACTGCCATTGAAAAGGTGATTTACAGTCCTAAAACCACCAATGATGGCATTTTCTAAATGTTATACCAAATTATATTGTGTAAGACAGTAACATCCATTACTTAGAATGGAATTCTTAAATATTTGTTTTGTGAATGTAATACTGACAGTCAAACAAGCTCATGTTTGCTAGTACGTAATAGGCATCTTTTGGAGGGAGGGATTTGCCTTGTCCCCACTCATGGCAATAGTACCTAATAAGAAATTTATTTGCCTCCCATACTTAGAAACACTACTAAATATTATGCCATCAAAAACCTAGTTACTGAGTAAAATGACCACAGCCACTGAAGCGTTCAGGTTCAAGATGAGTTTTCAGCTAAATATACCAATTCCCACCACCTTCAGTAATCCTCATATGTCAAAATTACTTTTTAAAAACATCTTCCTTTGTTACTCATAATATCTGAGGAAATGTAGATTCTCCATGGACTTTTCAAGACTTGGATTACATAAACCCATTGTTCAGATAGATGTTTGTTTTAAGTGTTTTTTAGCCACTAGAACAGAGTAGGTGATTATCCAGTCTAGACCTGTTCTTGTACTATTCTTCAGCCAAGCTGTTCAGAGGCAGTTTACTGAGACAGGGAGTGAGATAATACATTGCAGTGATAACATAGGCAGTCCACTCCTTACTGGCAGGCTGTGAGGTTGATTACTTAACGCCTAAGCCAGAGAATGAGTCCAAACTACAGTCTCCTCTGGAATGATGCAAGCTTCAAAATTCACTGGAGTGAGGAGTAGAGGGTGGAGAGAGGAGAACCCTTTACAAGTGACTAGATTACGTCGATTTTCACTTATGTGTACACACGTGTATGTGTATGCGTTCATTTCCTTTTGGCATGTAAGAGTAAACTAGTCAAGATTACTAAAAGGGTTTGGCTGTTTTAAATAGAAATTTCCACTGAAGAGACTTTAGAGTTAAAAAAAAAAAATTATTGGTTTACTGAAATGAACAGTAATGGCAATGGTGACCCCTCTTCTGGGTTGCACAAGCATGTAGCAGAACAAGTTATAACATAAAGGAAATGAAGTTAGGGTAAACTGCATCCTTTTTGAGAAACTGAGTTCTTTTCATATGCATAAATAACCCAACCAGGAGGATCTTGTGTGCTTAGCACACACTGAATGCATTTAAGTCCATTTTCATTTGATTGGAAAACTGGGATAAAGTTGGAATTTGGCCTTTGGGAAATCATTACTGCCTCAAGCTAAGGAATATTGCCGGCTCTATTAAGTTCTAGAGTGTTGGAGAGTCATATACACCGATTTATAAGGAATCCTTTGATCAGTTGGAAAAACTCCTCTCTGCTTACGATGGAGAAAGAAAAGATGTCCCCCTGATCGGATTGCGTGGTTGATGTCCTCAAGATGATGATATTAGCTCTGTGCCTCTCAGACTATATCCATGACCGTTTCTAAATCCTTTTGCAAACAGCTAGATTCCAAAATTTTATTTGTGCTTTTATTTGTGCAATTGAAGAAGTAAGAGTGATCCTGATACACTGTTTGCTAAGAAAGAAGTGATTTTCTTACCCTCTTGATGGTGATAACCAGCTTCAGCTCATTTTTTTTTTCAAATTGCTGAGTTTAATGGGATTACAGTGATTTCTAAAGAAGGAATTTTAAATCTGCACTAGGAAAAGGATATTTGTCATTGTTTTGTTTTGGTTTTAATAGACTTCGACTCTTAGGATCCTTTGTCATAACAAAGTAGATGATGTACTGAATTGGTGGCTTTCAAACTTTTTTGAAAAAAACTCAGATACAGTTTTACCTGCTTATATGTGCGTATGCATGTTTGTGTTAAATAACAATGTAAAATATAGAGAGATAGGCTGGTCCATAAAGCAGATAGGTGATTATAGATAGGAGGGCAGGAAGGAGGGAGGAAAAGAGGTGGGAAGGAAAAAGGGAGGATAGATAGTTACAGGTAACTGAAACAATCCTCACGCATGTACCATGTCTGCAATTTTAAAATCTATTTTATTTCACTCTTTTATTTTTTATTTATTTTTATGAGACAGGGTCTCACTGTGTCACCCAGGCTGGAGGACAGTGGCATAATCTCAACTCACTGCAACCTCAGTCTCCAAGGCTCAAGTGATCCTCCTGCCTCAGCCTTCTGAGTAGCTGGGGTTACAGATGCATACCACCTTGTCTGGTTAACTTTTTAATTTTTTTTTTTTTTTGGTAGAGACAAGGTTTCGCCATTAACTCTTGGGCTCAAGCTATTTTCCCACCTCGGCCTCCCAGGGTGCTGGGATTACAGGCATGAGCTACTGTGGCCAACCTATTTCACCCTTTTTAAAAAATGTTGGTTGAGATCCACTGAATTAATTTCATGACCTGCTGGTGGGTCACAACCAGAAATTTGAACATCACTGGGCTAACCAGTAAGAAAGCCTGGAGTCCCCGCCTCTGAGTTCCCTCAGGAAGACCTGAGAACTCCCTCATGCTCCCACCTTTGTGCCAGCTGCTTTGGTTTTGACCAAACAAACAGGCTGGTTTGTGCCAAACACCTTGTGGATCCAAACTTCCATCCTTACTGAGTTGATTGGATTATTCTCGAACCAGACCTTTGAAGCTGTGCCCAACAGGAGTGAAAACAAACAAAACAAAAGGAACCAAGCCTTTTCCCAGTGTAGTCTGGTGATACTCTGCTTTGTATCTGAGTGGAAAGAGAAAGTAATGGTGTTTTACATTTGAGTGAATCTCATTCAAGAACGGTGTTTCTGAAATGCTTTTCAGAATCTTAAAGTAATGATAAAGTGAATTTAAGTGGGAGGAAAGAGAAGAAATTTTTTAAATTCTGCATTTAGCCATTTAATTGAACTCTTAGAGTTCTTAGTATCTGAAACAAGTCTTTCGTTATGCACTTTCACGGATATAGGTAACTATGACAATGCCAGCCTTCATTCTTATTCGGTGTATTAGATAAGCGACAAATGACCCTCTCTCTCCAGTATGTTGCCTTTGATTTCCATTTTCTAAAATGATCTTTTCCTATGAATAGCAGACCCACCTTCCTGCCCTCCCCACCCTCCCTGCCATGAGTGATAGAATGCTCACATTGAAATAATAGAGCTTTTGGTTGCTGGCAGCAATCAGCTAAGCTTTTAAAAGCATATGTATTGAAAGGGAAAAGAAGCTATGTCTTGGATTCCACCCACTCCAGAAACAGCAAAGAGAAAATTCTCTCAATTAAAACAATGTAATTTCCATCCCACCCTTGGGGCATTACTTCTGCTAATGTTGATGAAAATGAACATCAAATTGATTGGCTTCCCACGCCCTGACAATCATTAATTATGCCAAAGGTGCTAGGGATGAGTGTAGTGATTTGAAAGAAACACAAGTTGACAGCTTCTTCCTCACTCTGGAGTCCCATCCCAGGACAGGTGACAGGCCTGATGTATCTTTTTTAGAGTACACTTCTTCCCCACTCTCTCTAACAGGAAAAAGATTTTGAAGATTTTATTTGCTTTGAATTAGCTGATCCCATGGAATGTGGAAAAGTTTCCATCAAAACAGATTCAGTGCTGTCCGATGGGGGTATCAAGGTAGAAGAACTTGATAATGGAGCTTTTAAAGATTACATATTTGAAAATGTCCTCAAATGATTTTCTCTTATTATACATATATAATATCTGAACATCTGCAAGTACACTGCTAGCAACATACAATTGCTAAAGGAACTGGAAATTTAATGGGGCAATGGTCTCGATTCTGAAAGGGTCAAATTCTCTACTACCATTAGAGATTCTCTAAAAAAAATCCTATTCATACATAGAGGTTTTTTTTTTTTTTTTTTTTCTAACTTCACATAGGCAATTATTTCCATCTTAACCTTGGATAGAGGAAGTTGAACTAATAGTTAAATGTGCTTGGAATTATGCCTATGACTTTTTTACTACCCTGTGAATTTTCTTATTGAAAGCTCAGTGAACTTTTTAATTTAAAAAATAAGAATTAGCTCATGCTCCTTGCCCTTGGTAATCACCAGGGCACCACTATCATTCAAAGTACATTAAGGACCTACCTGTCTGTATCCCTACTAGAATTTAAACACTCAATCTCTGCTTTCTCAAAATCTGTAACCCAGGATACATTAGATGTATTATTCTCAACTAGGAAGTATTTTGCCCCCAAGGGGACATTTGGCAGTGTCTGGTGATATTTTTCATTGTCTTGACTGGGGAAAGTACTGCTGGCATCTTGTAGGTAGAAGTTGACGATGCTATTAAACATCCTACAATTCACAGCACAGGCCCTACAGCACGGAATTATCAGTCAAAAATGTCAGTAGTGCTGAGGTTGAGAAACACCAAATCGTGTTGGCAGATGTGTACATAAAGGGCATGTTAAAACTAAGACTCAGTGACCAGCTGTACAGGCTGGGTGCAGTGACTCAGGCCTATAATCCCAACACCTTGGTAGACTGAGGCAGGCGGATCGCTTCAGCTCAGGGGTCTGTAGTCTCAGCTACCCGGGAGGCTAAGGTGGGAGGCTCGCTTGAGCCCAAGAGGTAGAGGTTGCAGTGAGCCTAGATCACACCACTGCACTCCAGCCTGACGGCAGAGCAAGATTCTGTCTCAAAAAAAAAAAAAAAGACCATCTATCCAGATGAAATCGATGAAATGATATTCCTTCACTGTTTATACATATACTTCTGGAAACTTTCCAAGTTTCTAACTTACAGTTTGATTATTTAATAGCTCTATTAATACTGGTGCTTGTTTTATAAAAGACAACTGGACAATCGTGACATGCAGTAACAGTGGCCTGGAAAAGAAGCATCAAATATGATGGAATCTTGCTCATGAATTATTAAAATTTCAAGAAATAGAACATATGCATTATCGAGCAGGGGTCCTACTCTCTATAAACTAAGCATACTTTAAATGAAAAAACTCTTGTATACATTAGTTATGAAAAAATTTTGATGGCTGTAAAGGCCAAAATAGCAGTGGCTTAAGTAAGGTAGGAGCTGATTTCTCTTTTTATGTAACAGCCAGGGTATAAGCAGTCCAGAGCTGACGTGGCGGCTCCAGGCACTCAGGCTCTTTCTCTCTTGTTATCCTGCCATTCTTGGCATCCCTCTTCCATCTTATGGTCTACTACTGCTGCCCCTGCTCCCACCATCACATCCACATCCTAAACAGCAGGAAGGAAGTCGAGGGCATGTCCTTCCTTTTTTTTTTTTTTTTTTTTTTTTTTTTTTTTTTTTTTTTTTTTTTTTTTTTTGAGATGGAGTTTTGCTCTTGTTACCCAGACTGGAGTGCAATGGCATGATCTTGGCTCACCGCAACCTCTGCCTCCTGGGTTCCAGCAATTCTGCCTCAGCCTCCCAAGTAGCTGGGACTACAAGCGTGCACCACCATGCCCGGTTAATTTTTGGATTTTCAGTAGAGACGGGGTTTCACCATATTGACCAGGATGGCCTCGATCTCTTGACCTCGTGATCTACCCGCCTCGGCCTCCCAAAGTGCTGGGATTATAGGCGTGAGCCACCGCGCCCGGCCGGGCTATCCTTTTAAGGGCATGTAACACATCACTTCTGGTCACCCTGTTGTCTGGAACTTGGTCACATGGCCATCCCTAGCTGGTAAGGAGATAGACAGTGTTTTGTTGGGCAGCCATGTGCCCAGCTAAAACTCAGGGGTTCCTTTATTAAAGGAAGGAGAAAAGTATGGATGTTAGAGGACAGCTAGCAGTCTGCTCAGATGTCTGGTTTTATGTTAATTCTTTTAGGTTAACCCAAATACTGGTTAATAATTCCAAATGGCCTTTGGTCAGGATAGAGTTCACAGACTGTGACAGTGTCTGCGATGGCCTGTTATTTCACTCTATTACATTACAGTCAACCTTCTATGCCAGACTTCCTCATTTGTAAATTGCCAGTAATACCTAATTCATAGGCTTATGGTGAGGATTAATGATGTCATATATGTAAAACACTCAGAACAGTCCCTACCACATAGTGAGCTCCACTAAGAGCTATAAATGTTATTGTTATAGGTGATTGCTGTTCCCGACTAGCTGATTTAAGCCTTAACTTATTAAGCACATAAATGTCTGTTAATTTCATTTGGTTTGTAAATCCCAGTATTTGTTGCTTTGATCTAATCTGGAGTTGTAGCCACAACCTCCCAACCCCAGTAAAGTATCAAAACGGGAGATCTGCTTTGAATATGAAAATAATGCTAAATTGTAATTGCTGTGGGCTCGAGCTGATCACGAATCAGCAGACTGCCAGCTTCTTATGTCCGAACATTGATGGCCAAGCGAGAAATTCAGTGTGGGCAACTGATGCTCCAGCTGCTTTGTCAACTTTAGATAACATTGACTTGCATTAATGTATCTCAACAATGTCAGAGATTTCTGGTTTGATCCCACAAGGATCATTAAATTTGTGAAAATTCTTTCTTTATCCTCAGTAAAGACATTTAGAAACTCACAGTCGAAGAGGCACAACTCAGATTTACAAATGGCAGTGGCTGTCTTACCTTTTACATTATTTTGGATTTCAACATCATGTAGCAGATAACCTTCCCTGAAATTCCGCCTCATCAGTTCTAATAGGTAACATGGTTAAAATAAGGTTGGAAAATCTTTTTTAAAATTATTGTTATTTTTAAGTCAAGTCTTGTTCTTGTCACCCAGGCTGGAGTGCAATGGCCCAATCTCAGCTCACTGCAACCTCCGCCTCCCGTATTCAAGCGATTCTCCTGCCTCAGCCTCCTGAGTCACCGGGACTACAGGTGCATGCCACCATACCTAGCTAACTTTTGTGTTTTTAGTAGAGAAGAGGTTTTACAACGTTGGCCAGGCTGGTCTCGAACCCCTGACCTCAGGTGATCTGCTTGCCTCGGCCTCCCAAAGTGCTGGGATTATAGGCATGATCCACTGCATCCAGCCAGAACATCTTTAAATTTGCAAGCATACATATAGACGTAGAGAAAATCCTGTATTGATATTAGGATAGGTTGGCCCCTAAAGCATACATATTCACTGTTAGGTCATTTCATACTTATTTTACCAGTGTACATTTTGAAAACAGCACAATATTTTACTTGCATGTGAAGTGACAGAAATGTAAACCATATATATTGCCTGAAAGAAGCAGGCTGTCTCTTCTATAGGTTATAACCTACCCTCATGTGAATGTGAAGTCCGCGGAGAAAACCACGCTCCAGTATGCAAACCTCTGTCTTCCTTTTCTTCTCAAAAAGTTTCTCAAAGAACCTTTGGTTCTCACAACATGAAATTTAGTAGGATGATTCTATATACATTTAATCTTAAATTCGGTGAGGGAGAATGATGGTGACTCATTTGGCAATTCATATTATTTTTATCAACAGAAAATGATAAAACAATTGCATATAGTCATATGGAAATGAACGTTATTTAGACTGGCTTGGGTCAAAATATTTTCTAGGCTAGCTAAAAGTGTAAGTAGTCAGAGGGAGTGAGGGTTTAGCAACAATACAATGAGAATTTCTAGAATAAATTGTTTCTGTTTATACCACAGAAGCTTTCGTCTTTTAAAACTCAACATATTGTAATATAATGCTTAAAAATTATTCAAGGACTTGATGAAACAAGCCGTAGAGTGTTGGCTCCTCCAACAAGAAACACAAGGATTCTACTCATATCGTCTTTCTTTTTAAAATAAGCGAATTCAGGAACTAGAAAGGCAGAGAAGGAGCAGATGGGAATGAGGACTGATCACCTTACGCTGGTGAGCAAGCTCCCGAGAAGAAGGTCAAGTCCTTTTCCTGTCAGGCAGCCTTTGTGAGTAGGGGAGATTTCACAAACCTGTCCTTGGCATAAGACTCATGTGAGTGACCAGGTGAACAGTTGTAACTTGATAGGAAGATAATCCTCTCTAGTTGTTGTTATATAAGAGCAGTAGAGGGAGCATCTATAAAGGTCAATGTGAAGCTTCCTAAAATAGTTTTTCCTAAAGGCAAAGAGTTTACCTTGAACAGCACGATCTGAACTTACTTTGCTCTCTAGTCTCTTCTATCCTACACAGAGGAACTCAGGTTTGGATTCGAAGCTGATGGGATCTGACCTCTAAGTTTTGTTTTGGGATATTAGATTATGCTAGAACACTATTGATTCATAATTATGAAAGATGTAGTCCTAGAATTGTGTAACTCAGAGCCACTGGCTCCAAGACACCAAAATTATTTATAAAACATAATA
Source organism: Cebus imitator (assembly GCF_001604975.1). NCBI lineage: Eukaryota > Metazoa > Chordata > Mammalia > Primates > Cebidae > Cebus > Cebus imitator. The sequence goes on along the minus strand of NW_016107319.1, from coordinate 10,967,630 downwards.
CCTTGCGTCTGGCTTGGCATGACCCCAAGAGGACACCCAGTACATGCATCTCTGGTCAGTCAGTGTATGTGGTTCACTTCGGTATCTGTGAAATGAAGATAGTACCTACCACATGGGTTGTTAGGAGGAACAAATGAGGCTGAGCTTGGTGGCTCACGCCTATAATCCCAGCACTTTGGGTGGCCAAGGCGGGTGGATCACCTGAGGTCAGGAGTTCGAGATCAGCCTGGCCAGCATTCCGAAACCCATCTCTACTAAAAATATAAAAAATTAGCTGGGCATGGTGGTGGGTGACTATAATCCCACCTACTAGGGAGGTTGAGGCAGGAGAATCTCTTGAACCTGGGAGGCAGAGGTTGCAGTGAGCCAGGATTGTGCCACTGCACTCCAGCCTGGGCAGCAAAGAGCGAAACTCC